>NC_056739.1:1291248650-1291326150 GCF_019279795.1 Protopterus annectens
GTGATCTACTACTAGCTTACTGGTAACTTAGCTTTAACAGAACCTGCCCTTTCCCCAATTTAGTGCGAACTCGGAGTTGGTATATATAATTAGTGACGGATGTGGGGGTGCAGCCCCCCTATATAGAAGTGGGGGTAGGGCAAACCCTCGCCATAAGTATTGTTACATGTTCAGCGAATCCTTCTGTTATGGGTGGCTTAGGGAGGTGCAGGGCTACATTCCTACATGACAGTAGGCAGAGCTAATCATGGATGTGGTGAGTAGGATGAAACTGCTGACACTAATCAAATAAATAACTAAAGTACATATTGAAAGTTACCTGTGATCGCATACAGTATAACTCTGTTGATTCCTTACATAAAATCAGAAAACTGTACTAAAGAATACAATTTTTGATGATATGGGAAAAATGCAGGTGTCAGCACTACTAAATGAATGTCACATTGCATCTTTTATGGGGAATTAATGGGATAGATGTAAGACAGATAAGGCTGCATTTAAATACAGTCTATAACCTCCCTCAACCTAGTTGAAAATGAAGTTGAGTTAACATTCTGTCCAAACTTAGAGGGATCATTATTCCTTAACTACATCACTAATCCTGCCAAAGAATGGGCAGTCCTACCAACCTCACCCAGTTTGTCAATGATTGAACACCGAGCTCATCCTACTAGTGAATGAAACGGGTCTATATTATCATATTGCACGCTCAGAAGAGTGAACGACAGATAATCGACGCCATGTAAGTGAAAGCTTACACTGTCGAAACTTCAAAACACTGATTATTTTCCAATGGAAAACAATCGCTGTTCCGAAAAAAAAAACAAAAAAAACAGTAAAACATTACTTAATGTGGGGGGCGAACCCCCCTACTTAAATATACCAACTCCGAGATCGCACTACAGTGCTGAAAAGACAAATTAGTGAAAGAGGCCAAACAAATTCTTTCCCAGGGAAAGAATTAGCTGAAACACCACTTCGCTATTTTGCCTTTTCATGCTTTACTGTTCGACAAAGGTGCATTCTACAACCTGCTTCTGCGACAGCAGAATAGGGAACCAATGAAACCAGTTATCTTCCCATCCTGTTAGTGAATAGAGTATCTGACCCATCTCTTCACTCATCTGCCAACAGCCAAGCCTATAGCCAAGATCTTAACTGCCTGGCAGGCTGGCATATCAAGACGGTAAAGCTGACTCGTTTACATAATTTTGAGTTGACTGTTCTAGCTGAATTAGGAGCTGTATGAAAACTATACTGCTGCATCCTGGTAAAATTACTGCTTCTCATGGGAATTTCAATGAGCACATTCACTGACAGAATTGGAAGGGTAATTGTTGTGAATTGTGATGAATGTGGTCATATTATTTAGCAGGTGATGAAAAGGGTGTGGGGGATTGCCCCTTATGCAAAATCTAAATTTTATTTCTTGGTTGAAACTAGGATTTCTCACAATGTTTGAAAAATATATACTTCACCAGAATGTGGCTGTATGTTTTTACACCATTTGCAATTTGCTTGAAAACAGCCCACTCACTGGCAGCATGGAGCATTAAGTTTTGACATCATAATATTTAATTTGTGGCAGTAAAGGGAATTCCCATCATTCTACCTACTTGTGCCTAGTGGTGAAAAAAGTGGGCCACCTCTCCTTTCCAGTGTGATAGTGGTTGGTCAGTTTTGATCACCCCCTCCCCCACCAGTAAGGCAGCAGTTGGAAATTGAATATTACAACAAAAGTGTAGCACCTTTCAATGTCTTGCTCATTCAGCAAACATTGCAGTTCAGCCCTGCTCGTGAAGGCTACTATATATGTTGGTAACTGATGTAAGTAAGTCTTTCCTCCCAACACACGTTCCACCATCTCTCTACTTCTGATATACCATTTCAGATTTGTATCCCACTTGCAGAGTACTACACTGAATTCTTGATTCAGCATGTCATGATGACCATCCACCATTGTGCTGCTCAAAGGACCTTGCCTCCCACCCCAGGTAGCTTGCCAGGCATCATGTTCCAACCCATGCCTAAAATTTTACTCCCTTTGTTTATGAATCCTAGTCATAATATTTTAATGCAATATTTAAAGTCAAGAGAATATTATTTACCATTTTGACTTATTAAATTCATAATCTGAATATCCTGTTTTATTTGTACTCAAGTTTCATAGCTTTTTACTAAGCTTACTGCCAAAGAAGACCACTGAGCAGCTTAACCAGAACACCTAGTACTGTGAGAGATTAATGCACCTCCACTAAGTAGACTTTTGTTTACCACCAAGGGAGACAGGTAATCTCCTCAGTGTCTGTGAGATGTGGTGGATGTGGACCATACCTGCCACCATTATCTGCCACTGCTCTGCAATATACCTTACTTTGTGTAGTACCATCCAACATGCCCATTACTCACCATTGACATGCCTGCAGGATATGTTCATGACCCGTAACAGCATTTGCTTATCGATCGTGATCATCCCAGATGCAGTCCTTTCATGATCTGTCACCCCCTCTGCCTATTATGGACATGCCATGTTGTCATCAGGCCTCAGTAAGTAATAACTTTCAGATGCAGAATAGCTGTTGTGCCTTTGTCAATATCCTGACATCTAAAGCAATCACAGTATGATAACACATGTAATAATGCTATACACTGTATGTAAAAGAATATATAACTGTAAACAAGCACACCAAGAATAGATTATATAACCAGCACAACTATTACTTTTCTTATAAACCTTTTTTACCTTTCTAGTTTTGTATATAGTTTGAAACAAAGTGTTAGGTGTTACCATGTTTTTATACATTTAAGGACTGGAGTTGTTTTCTGTATTGCATTCCCTACTAAGAAATCCAAAGAAGCAGTGTATTATTTCTAATACCAATATTTCTTTTTCTTCCTGACTTTCTTAGAACTGTTCTGGGCCACTGCTTCAGCAACTATCAGCCAGAGCTGGTACCAACTCCTTCTTCAGCTAATATTCTTATCTGGGTCCTGATTATAGCATGTTTGATGGCCTGCATGAAGTGAACTTACAAGCTTCTGTAGTAATTAGGTTCTGAAAGGATTGAAGAATGCACTAGAACTAGTCCAATATCACATTAAGACACCAGTTCACCACCAGAGGGATTGTTCACCTTGTTTTTTTTAATCCCGCTGGAAGAGACGGCATGCAATAATTCAAAAACATATTTGTGTCCAGCCTAAACTGCCAAAAGAGCATACAGCTGTATCTGGCCTCTGTCAAATGCTATCCCCCTCACCCCTACTTAGATTGGGATCAAGGCTGTAGCCAAATATACTCTTTGTACTCTGAAGAGTACAGTTTCTTCTAAACCTGTTAAAAACGTTGGGGCTTTATCAAGCCATGTGATGTCTGTAACCATGTAGATTAATGTTTCTAAAAACATGTATGTAGCGTGCTTATGGACAGGGTTGTAAATCTAAAAACAATACCTGTAATAGTTTTTGACTGAGCAGCTGAAAATGAAAGACAGATTAAGTTTGGGTGGAGTGGGGCAACAGCTCAAGTGATATGACCACTTTTTAAATCTCAGGTAGATTGGGAGGGGGTAGCAATAAGCATCTGTGAGTACAAAATGTAATTCAAAAGCTAAGTCTCTGATTGGGATAGTTACCCAATCCTCGTTACCTAGCTGACCCTTCAAAATGTGGTCCTCCTGCTAGTCCCTGGTCACTGCTGGCACAGATTTGGCTCTGTGACAGTAGGGCAGTCATACTAATAGCTGTAATTAATCATTTATATGGCAGTGTAACATGGAGGATGAAGGCTACAGGTTGCCTCTGAGCATCATCCTAATGTCCTGAGTTTAATTCCATCGGGTTCTACTTACAAAATGTTTGACTCTGAGCAAGTCAATTAACCAAGGTTGTTCCTGTGTCACCCCAGAAAAGAGGTATACATGTGTGTGTGTGTGTGTGTGTGTGTGTGTGTGTGTGTGTGTGTGTGTGTGCGTGTGTGTGTGTTTGTAGTGCACTTATGTACTTAAACTAGTATACAAAATGTATGCATTCCTTATAAGAAAGATCTATTTAATGCAATACCTGTAAAATATGACTTATCAGTAATCTCCTTTATGATATTAAGTACAGAGCTAGGACTTCTGGGCTATTATTCACTGAAATATCGGTGCCTTTCCTGTGACTGATCTTTGTAGCGTTGTCGCCTCTCAGTAAGATGCTGTCCGGTTCGATTCTCAGCTAGAGCGTCTTCTGTGTGTAGACATGTGTGAATGGGCGTACCTTCATTGAAGGTTGTGCGTCAGGGCTAGCAACTCGGCACGTAAAAATCTACTGCTAATCATTAGCAGACCGGAGTTCCGCTGTGGCGCTCCCTAACCGGGAAAAGCCGAAAGACACAACAAAAATTTGTCGACACATTTTTTATTGACATGCTCCATACCTCTGGGGTAGTCTTAATGTATGAAGCTCAGATGCATAACTTAGAGATATCAATCAACCCTCTTTAAGATTGTTTTTATTCTACACAATGCCTTTAAGTGCCTTGATCTTAAGTTTTTCAGTATGTTTTAAATTGATGTCTGTTGCTTTAATACCTATCTCCATATATGCTAGAAAGGCACTACTAGATACTGATAATACAATTTGTTTCATTTATTAAAACTTGCTGTACATTTCTGCAAACTGTTTGCTTAAATCTAGTTAACAATCCCATTAATTGCCAGCTGGATTTTTTTCTTAATTTCTTCATTTGTTTCCTTATAATTTTTTAAAATTATTAATCTGTGCAACACCTCAGGCATACACTAGTAAATTAATCTTTGAAATAAAGAAAACAAGGGGCAGTGTGTCACATCACACTGTACTTATATTGTAAATATAATTAATGTTTCTCCATTGCCTTTACTGTTTGCTTTTTAATAAGTACAATTGTACACAGCTATCAGTATATTCAGTGATTCTTCTGTTTGATAGTTTGGGTGATTAATCAGCTTATCAAATATTTCATGAAGTTTAAATATAGCAGACAAGGCCTGTTTATTGTACATAGCACATGTGGCTGGAAGAAAAACAACTGATTTGTGAGGCAGCATGTATTTTATGAAGCTGTATTAGTAAAAATGTTTTGTATTATTTACGTTCTCTAGCTCTTTTTGACATACATGTCCTTACTTCTACAAGTAGATTACTTTACACTAATAGGCTTACAGTTTATGCATTGATTTTTGGAGCTAGTCTTGCAAAGAGGAATAATATCTGTGAATTTCCAATAATTTAAGCCATTCCCCTGATTAAATGAAATAGTATGGATTATCTGATAGAGGTCCTTTAATCTGCTGGCATAATTGCTTTAGACATAATGGATGGATACTGCCACGTTCTGAGTGTTCATGAGATTTTAGTATTAGTAGTTAATTTACAATGCATTGTTCTGTAGGCCCAAGCTTAAAGTCATTAAATATACCTTGTATCTTTTGTGAGTAAACCTTTGACTATCAAGTGTTTCTGAACTGTATGTGCTGGAATTTTATGCTCACAGGAATTTGAAATTAGATTGCGTTTATTATTTAATGGTCCCACTTGTGCTATTGACATTCTTGCTCCATTAATATAAGAGAATAACTTTTTTCAGACCTTTTGTTTTTTGATTGACTTTTTCCATGTAATGCTATAGCTAGTCTGATGGATTTCTTAAAATACTACGCATCTGTATTCTTAACATTTTGAACTGACAAGCGTAGCTTACAACAAGGCATCCTGAAATTATTCATTTATTTATCTGTAGCACAGTACTAACTTCTTCTTTCGTTTTTTTCCGGTTAGGGGTCGCCACAGCAGATCACCTGTCCGCTCATGATTGGCAGTGGAGTTTTACAGTGTTGAGTTGCCAGCCCGGCGCCCAACCTTCCACAGAAGGCACACACACGCACACACTCACACCTAGGGCCAATTTAGAGTGTCCAATCAACTTACAGCATGTCTTTGGGATGTGGGAGGAAACCGGAGCACCCGGAGGAAACCCACAAGACCACAGGGAGGACATGCAGACTCCACACAGAAGGCACCCCAGCCAAGGATTGAACCGGAGAACCTCTTGCTGTGAGGTTACAACACTAACCGCTGCACCATCGTGGCTGCCCTAGCTCAGTACTAACAAGAAAACAAAATTTTTTTTTCAGTAGAACTGTCTATATAAATGCAGTGGCTCTATTTATGTGGATACAGGTATTTTTGTGGTTCTTTCTTTGTGGCTGTGTGGTTAAGATCATGCAATATTATTTTACAAAATGAGCTGTTCTACGTGAAGGGAGGGGTACTGCTGAAACAAATAAGTGCAATCCAAATTTGCATTTATATGCACATATCTGAAAGGTGTCAGCATTGGAATATATCAGATTATTCCGGGCATTTTAATTACTAAAAAAGGAAGAATGGAGGGGTTTGTGGTAAATAATCAGTGAGTCCAGTCAGATGGAAAGGGCACAAGTTTTGTAACTTGAAGACCAGCATCTTCACTACCAGTATATTAAGCATTAGTGAAAGGGAAAGAATCCAAAATAAACACATTAACACGTGTAGTAACTTTATTTTCCTCCATTGTTACAGCATGACAAAGTGAGATATGAAACAATAATAAAGATCCATTGTCAGCAGGAAATGGGAATCAAAGAAAATGCATTTTAGTGTATAATGTATACGAAGCTGTTTACAGTGTGCATGTTAAAACGTATGCATGTGTGTGTGTGTGTGTGTGTGTGTGTGTGTGTGTGTGTGTGTGCGCATGCGTGTGTGCGTGTGCGCGTGTGTGTATGTGTGTGTGTGTGTGTGTGTGTGTGTGTGTGTGTGTGTGTGTGTGTGTGTGTGTGTGTGTGTGTGTGTGTTTGTGCTTTTGTGTGTTGTGTGCAATGGTATATACATGTGCATATCCCTGTGTGAACTCCATGGTAATCCACGAAGCAGTAAATAAATATTAATTGTACAGAAGCCCTGACTCAGAGTATTTATTAAGCATGTCCAAATATGAATTATAATACCTTGTATAAATACAGAACAAATTGGTTATGAAATGTGCTCATGTATCTGAAAGCCATCTCTTAACAGGAGAATGTCTGAAAAGGATGAAAAATGTATGCAGTAGGTGTGAAAAAAATTCATGTTATTCAAGATGGCTGATGAGGAAAATATCAGAAAAATTAAATGAGATATAACTGAAAATAACAAAAAAAATTTCAAAAGTATGCACAAATTTGTTGTACAATGTAACACATTACATTTTTTCAGATTATTGTGTATAAGAGCCTTGCAAAGGGAACAGCTAAAAAATTTAGAAATCATACAATCTTACCACTTGTCTTATAGTGCAACCATTATAACATACAGGGAATGTATTATATACATGGATCACTATATGTGTGTGTGCGTGTGCGCATGACAAGCAGCAGATCCCACTGGGGACGTGGTACTGTTATAAGATGATTAGGAGCAGAGACGTGCTCATGGCAGTGCATGATATTTGGCCAGTGTGGGGAGCTGTAAGGTGGATTCTGCATACTCAGTACTTCATACATTGCTGTGGCACAAAGAGCACTGCTGGGTGCAATCTTCCAGCTGCAGTTTAAAGGATGTACACCTGGGCAGCCTGTCCATCCTGCAAAACTGGTTGCACACCTGGGCAGCCTGATCATCCTGCAAAACTGGGTGTACAGCTGGGCAACCTGTCCAAAAACTGTGAAGTCGTTGTTATTTGGGGTGGGGGTTGTTTTAAATATATACACCTGCTGAAATATAAGTGTTGGGAGAGTTTCTGAAATCTAAACATTGAGGGCATGTGAAATATGTGCATCAGGAAGATGGTGTAACCTAAATATTGTTGGGGCTGCTGTAAACATTAGTATTTGTATGTACATGTCTTTGTGTGTATGTTAGTATCATGTGTGCATATGTATTTGCACTTTGGGGCACTCTAGGTAAAGGCTGAGAGGCTTCATGTTAATGGTGCTGTGGGTGCTTTCACAACTTGAGGACATAGATGAAAGGCATCCAGAAGGATCAGCCTTCATACCCTGCTAAGTAGAGGTACAAAGTACCTGGGTGTAGGGTAGTGTACAATGTACACTGTAACAGTTGTGCACAGATTGCCATGGAGTACATCACATGGAGTATGGTAAAAATATTTTCTGTGTTTAGGTCACATACATAGCATGACAGCATATGTGCATGTAAGTACTGCAAATATGAATGAAACTGGGCATTATCTGCAATGTAACACAATCACACACACACACACACACATACACACAAGGATGACTCTGTGTGTGTGTGTGTGTGTGTGTGTGTGTGTGTGTGTGTGTGCGTGTATAGATCTGTGTGTGCATCTGAGTATTTGTGTTTGATAATATATGTGACAAGTGATATACAACCTGGAATATCTGTAGTTCAAGAATAAGCCATTGCATTTATTTATTTTTTATTTAACATTTATTTACAGGGAAAGTCTGACTTGGAACAAAGCCAATTTTCACCGGAGGCCCGGGGAGAAATGCTTCAGACACATGTCTTTGTGACATGGGAGGAAACCGGAGTACCTGGAGGAAACCCACATGAATGCAGGGAGGACATGCAGACTATGCACAAAAGACACCCCAGTGGAGAATTGAACTGGAGAACCTCTTGCTGTGACATGACAATGCATCCGCTGCACCACTGCATCATCCATATTATGATGTTGACCCTGTGTGAAGCTTATTACTCACAGCCACACCTAACGAAATTTGCAGCTCATTAAAAGCTGGATCTGTATGAGGGAAAGCACTGTTTTATTATATTTCAAGGCCCTGTTGGCCTTTGTTATAGCCCATACTTACCTGCTGGAGCACCTATATACAATCTGTATTATGGTTACAACAGCACTGAGTTATAGGAATATTTATACACTTCTGTTGTGTTTTTTTTTAATATGGTCTGTAGGGAGGTATATGCATGCTGCTGTGTACATTTAGCTGTCCACAAATAGTCCATAGCTGTTCATGCTCTACTTTTTGTTTTATCATCTGTCTGGGAAGCTATATATTTTTGGGGATAGCTTTGTGCTTTGTGTTCTCTCTAGTGGCACTGGAAGCTGAGATGAACCTTCCTGTGTACTGGTGGGGATACCTACAATGCCATGTTAAATGACATCCACAGTACACAGTACTCAGTATAGCTAACCTTCATTTGCTTATTTGTTTCGGGTGTTGATGCTCATTTGCATACAGTTTATGAACTGCAGGCAGACTTGGTGAGTTATATGGTAAGCTAAGTTCAGCTCCCACATTGTCTCTTATGAATTGTCTTAAGTCTTTGTGAATATTTGTTGCAGTCCTGCCTGTGTGCAGTGGGTACCATGTGTATATATCTCATACAAAATAATTAAGTATGCCAGCCTTCAAAAAGCCAAAGTAATTGCTGACTATAGAAACTAAAAAGTGAAGTTCATTTTCATGACCATTTTAATTGTGTAAAAGCTAAAAACAATGTTGACATACTGAGGTAAACAAATTGGTTTGGAAGTATTTCAGATGATTATTATTTCAATGAAGGAACAGGCATGATTAGTGTTCTAACACAAATATGCAGTTTGTGTTGGTGATGCAGAAACAGCTTTTACATGACTTTATATGGGAAAGTGTCTGCACAATGATTTTAGTGGGGCAGGAAGGCTTAAACAGGGAAAATGCATGTTGTTGGCTATGGATGCAGGTTTGAAATGATTGACCATTAATGGCTGTACAACTGTTTTCATTTGCTACCATGAGAGAATGGATCAGTTATACTAAGTGAATGGAATGTTGTGTTCCATAACCGGAATCTAATGAGATTATGAAATTACTTTTTGGAATACATGGATGAGTTGTATGGACACTGTGAGGAGAGTCAGTTTCGGGAAGAGGTTGCAGATTTATATGATATGTGTTATAGTCACGTGCAAAAGAAATGTCTTTCTAAAAAGCACTGTCAATCAATCAAGCACTAACCCCAGCAGTTTTTTTATGGAATTAGTAGTCGGAGGTTCATCAGACTAACAACAAAATGTGCATGAGTCTGCTTTTACCAGAATAGCTGTTAACTCGTAGAAACCTTTTCAGCGCAGTAGAGCACCACATGAAGTTGCTATGCTTTGGTTTAAATTAAATGAACACATTTTATAGTCAGGGCAGTTTTGAAAGATTGTGCATGTCAGAGGTGTGACTCTGGTATAGCAAATGTGGCAGCTTACCTGGGTACAAAGTGTTAGGTGGCAAAATCATCAGTTACCAATGGGATGCAAGTATAGTGCAGTACCAGGATTTATTTAAGTAGAGGGGTAGTAGAATTTTTTGAGCATATTCAGCTTCAGAAAACCTTTTTTTTTTATAGTTCCATTAAATGCACTGCTGCAGAATAGATATGAATAGAAATGGATGAAGGACAAGGACTAAAAACAGTCTTATCAAACAAATGAAGAGGGAATTCATAATGGTTACCATGATGTATAGACAATGTGTACACCTTGAGTAACTTTTTTGAATGAATGGACAGTAAAAGCGTTGTGGTAGGGCTGTCTCTGACTTCAGAAAGTTACATTGATAGAGAAACGTGTAGCCTGCTCTTTGAGCAAAGAAATTCAACCATTACCTATATGGAAGTCATTGAAGTTCTTGAGAGAACATGAGCTGTTATTACCCATATTCAGCCTAGGAAAAGATGCTGCTGACTGCTGGCAAGGTGCAGTTCATGTCACCCCTAAGAGGACATTCATATGATACTAAATAGAAGGAAATAAAACAATATAACAGTGCTTAGAAGCTTCTATAACTAATGTATGAACAATCTGAAGGACCACCAACCATAAATCTAATAGATGTGCACTATCCTTCTGTCATACTGCTACCTGCGGTGAAAACTACTACTGAAAGAGAAACCAAGAATGCACCAGTCCTAAGTGTATGAATTAGTCATAAAAGGTTCTGCTAGGGAAAAAATGGTTGCCTATCAAGATACTTTACAACTCTGAAACCATACAGTAATCCCAACCACTGGGGCTCTTCTAAGAAACATATTTGTGTTGTATGTTCTCAGTTTGAGAAATTAAAATAATATTAATTTCATTAGCATGCTTTGGTACGGCAACGCCTAGTTCAGAGAACTAATAATAGCACAAGATAGCCAGTATGTTTATTTGGGGCTAGATGTTATACACAAGGGCATCTACAGACCATAGCCATGAAGTGCTTTTTCCAACATTTTGTGCTGTACCCTATCACTGATAAAATGTTTGGAGACTGTGCTAAAATTTGCACTGGATGCCAAATAGTTCAAAATGCTCCACTGCTGCAACCATCTCTGGGTCCTTAGCAATAGCCGTCAGTACTGTGGAATGCATCTATACCGTCCTTGCTAGTTTCCTGACAGACTCAGTGTTCCTAAACACAGCAAATGCATTCTCAAAGGGCTTAAAGTTGAGTATAGGGATTCAAATAATATCACTATTAATAACGGCAAGTGCAAGAAATGCCTTGATGATCAGATTCTTCTTGGTAATTATCCCTCTTATTGCCTGAAGAATTCAACAGTTATAAAATAAAAATTAGCTAACTCTTGTGCAAATGTCAAGGAAGTCTTTTAAAGCTAAACCCCTGCACTTAGCTCATATAACATGACCTAGATAATTAAGTGTCTATATCAGAAGATCAAAGTTTCAAAACTTCGAATCTGATATGGTCGACACCATATGATTGAAGTCTTGAAACTTCAAATCTTTTAACGGCGATCTCCGTACAGCATGGAAAAAGAAGATTTCCCTTTTCTGCACTGTAGTGCGAGCTCGGAGTTGGTATATTTAAATAGTGGGGGATGTGGGGATGCAGGGGGGGTTGGCCCCCTGCCTAGGGCATTTAAATGGTTTGTTTTTGTAGGTTGTTGTGTTTTATTACATTTTCGATGTTTCAAGACTTCGATTATATGGTGTCGACCATATCAGATTCAAAGTTTTAAAACTTTGATAATGTAATATAGACCCGATAATTTTTGCTTGCCACAATTTATGCACACAGACATCAATAGTACTTATGCAATGTTATTCCTATACCCCAAAGTGAACTTTGTGAAAACAGACATGTGTAGGTAAATGCATAACACACAACATTCTAGTAAAATCGAATCAGCAGGCATTGAGAAATTTTATCAACTGACAACAAGCATTGGACAAAGAGTATGTATTTAACAAATGGCCTGGGGGAAATTATTTCAAGGTCTAGACTAATATCTACATTTCATATGGGACATGGTACATGGAGAAGGCAAGCAAGCCCGTTAAGAAGTGCTCCACAATCAAATGATATGTTAGCCAGTGACTAGATAGTTGCATGTTGAAAGCCACCATTTCAATAGGACTGCCCCACCCCCAAAAAATCTTGGCAACTTAAAGAAAACAAGAAAACAGAAGCTATATCCTAAGAGATGTCTGACCAGCTCTCAACAGAAGAAGGATGGGTTGGTGACCAGACTTATTGCGTACTACCAGTCACCCCGGGTACTAGTACTGCTGTGTTTCCAACAGAACACACATCTAAAAGAGCTCACCAGGTCCTATTTTTACCACTGTGAGGCCACAGAGTTACAACTACATACCTGAGGAAACCTACGTCAGATGTTAAAAATATGATGGGGAAGAATATACATAGTTAAAGATAAATGCCAATTGAAATGAGTATTGGAAAACATGATTGACAGTATTTATTTATTTTCATTTATTTGACATTTGTTTATTGAATAGTCTGACTGAGTCACAGAACTTGTTTTCACTGGAGGCCTGGTGAGAAAAGCTCTGCATACAGATATATTACACATACTCCACAAACAGATTACAGATTTTCAACGTACAATTAAATAAAATGTTGCAGCACATTTGTGTATTAATAGTCATTACACTAGATTTCTTGAAGGATAATGAGAAGTTAAACAATGTACTTGGGAACGTGAGAACATGGCACGCCGTTAAAATACAGAGAACCTCACGAAAGTCGGAGATACTGAAATACAACTTCAGCTTAGCAGCACAGAGCAGATGGTATTAGTCTAGGTGGGTCTATATCAGTTTATCGAAATTCCAAAATGTCGAACACCATAAGCTCGACCTTGGAATCTCGAAATGTGACATACTCGAACGCTCAGAACAGCGAATTTTTTCCAAGGGAAAGGATTTGCTGTTCCGAGAATGCATACACACAGCACAAGCACACCAAAATACATAATCCACACATGCACACTTCACAGAACCCTACACTAAACCATACTTGCACTACTAGCTATCCACTTACCTTAACCCAACCCTAACCCTAAGGTCCCTAACTAACGCACACTCACCTTACCTGCTCCCTAACCATAAGGTCCCTAACTAACGCACACTCACCTTACCTCGTGCCGTTCACACACTTACCTTAACCTGGTCCATCACCTTCGCACCACAGTCGAGGAAATAGCGAAGCCGCAGAAACGGCCCACCGAATACTTTCCCTAGGAAAATATTCAGTGTTCTGCAGCTTCACTATTTCAAGCGTTCGCTGAATTGGGGTCGATATTATAACATTCAAAGTTTTAAGACTTTGATGTTATAATATAGACCTAGTCTAGGCTTGTCGTTTGTAGTAGTAAACATCATGTTCATCTGAAATGTGATCAAGCCCACTGTAAATCATACATATTGGCTTGAGAGCCCAGTGTCCAAGTGTATTAGTTCTGGTTTGTGGGTGCTGGGTATCTGTTCAGTTTTTAGGCACTTGGGCTATTCGTGGTATTTTACTCTAAAGGGAGAAGAGTGGACTGCTGTGAGGCTGGACCCTGGCTACACTCCTCTTTATGGCAGTGCCTTTCTATTTTCTAGTTTTCTTACTGAATATTTGTTTCTTTTGTTTGCTCTTAGTACCTTGTTTTTTCTAGCTACTATATCTAGCTTTGTTTATGTTTTATACTTTTTGTGCTTTGTTTATATACTTGTTGTTTGTTATTACCTGAAGCTAATTCACCTAATCTGTACTCAATGCTCAATATCTTCTAGTCTCACTGCTCTCTGTTCCTTTACTCACATTACTTGAAAGTACACTTTTGTCGCTTTACTTTTGTTTGTCGTTTATCACATTGTTTTTTTCACATTGGCACTGTGTCACCTGGCACTTTATACTAAAGCACTAATATTAGTCAAACTTAAAAATTAAAAGCACTACACCCCCACCACACACCTCTTTCCCCCAAACAAATATTATTCTAATTTAGCATGTCCAAAGGTCAGTTGTCAATCTCCTCCGTCCAGCTGGTGAATCATCTGGGAATCTTGAATCGTTATAACTGCCTCATGTACACAGACAACCCCTCTCCCTCCTCCCACATAACACATAACATTAAGAGATGCAGCTATTTAGCCAAACTGGAGGCTGAGCTCTCTGAGCTCTCCAACTCAGGCAGGACAAGAGACAGGAGGAGGCAGGAACACACAACACCACACACCACCTCTCACATAATGCTACCTCCCCTGAATCAAACACATAATGACACACAAAGACATACGAGGCTCTCTGTAAAAAATTTAACTCTAAACAAGCAGAGGCCTCCCAAAGCAGACACCCAAACAACTGCTACCTCAAGACAAAATGCCTCTATGAACACCTCCAGGACTGCATGGATCAGGCAATCCAAAATAAAACAAACCAAGACTAAAGGGCAAACATCCACATCCAGTCTGGTGGCCATTAACAAACTTTAAACTTTACAAGAAGAAGAGGAGACATGATAGAACAAAATCAAAAAAATAAAAAAAGTCACCTGATCATTATTAGTAAAAAATACGAGCACTCAAAAATCAACTAAGGCCAATTTTGCTGCTTCTAAAAAAAACACAGCATCAATGGACCGGATGGTGTCCCTACATCTGAAGGAGAGACCCCCAACCCAAAACCATAAAAGGAAAAAGGACAAAATCTGTCATATGCTGCTGCCAGATTGAAGAAACTCCAGCAGTCGCATAAGCGCCACCGCCTGCTCAGAGGACATGGTGTGATGACATACAAGGCGTCCAACCCTGAATTAATGGGGATGCTCCACCCTCAAAAAATCCAAATCCACCAAAACCACTAGATATAAATAGGTGCTGGAGGAGATAGATTTATCACTCAGAGACTCCTATGCTGTGAATAAAATCCGGTCCATGTGAGGCAGAGCACCTCGCTGACTTGTTCAAGAGAAATCTATCTAGACCTGATGGGATCGAGGGTTACCCCCGAATCATCTCTGGGTCACTGCTGGACAGAGGCACAACAAACTAGGCTTTGCCTTAGGGCAGATAGCCTAGTATAAACCTATGAACCTATGAACCTATGAACATGACAACTTCCCATTGGTTGAAAAAGGAGACTAATAGTATTGCAGTTTTAAAAGTGCAGATTTAGTAAAGGTTTAGAGAAACAGAAAAGGTAGTATAGACTGATTAAGGTGACAGAAAGAGAGTGAGTGGTGGGGCTTCATAGATATACTGGGTGCTTAATAGAAGCCCTTCTAAAAAAATGTATTTGTGTTGTATGCTTGTAGTTTGAGAAACCAAAGTGATACTAATTATATTATCACAGTTAATTTTCTCCAGCCTTGGTGTTGCCATACTAACGTCATCATCATCTAGACAGTACATTTTATTTGAGGCAGGTTTAATATTATGTAATGGGTCTACTGCTAAAGTTGTTTTTCTTTTCTAGCCTATATTAAAAAGGGAGGAAACGTGTGTTTGCCGAAACATAGGTTTATATATGTGCAGGTGTGGTGGTGTGAATGCACCATTATAACTCCTGAAGCAGTAAGTAAAGGTTGAACTTCTGCAGTGTAATGTTATGTTATGCAAATGTGCAGTAAGCTGCCTGCTCATTACCCAGATTACTTGTGTATGAAGAGTTAGCTACTGATGAAGCATGCTTAACATCATAATATAGAAGCATGTTCACTGAATTATAGGGAGTCGCTATTTAGTAACCACATTGCACCTTTTCGATCCATTAAAGAACTGCATACTTTATGAGAAGAATATGTTATTAGAGTCTGTGCTAAGTCATGCAGAATTGACAAACTGAAGGCAGTCTTGTTCTCATAGTTCTTCTGGAATTTGTTTTGTTGGGAACACATCCCCCCCCCCCCAAAAAAAAAAAAGACAGGCCCTGTAGAGCACAGGACTCCCTGACAAGTATTCAGCTCATTTGTGATCTCCTCACACAGCCATGATCATAAATTGAAGCAAAATGTTATACAAAAAAGCATTTTTACAGGTAATCTCACCACCCCCCCCCCGCTCTCTCTGCTGTGAAGGGATTCAGCCCAAAATCCCACTACATGTATATATATATATATATATATATATATATATATATATATATATATATATATATATATATATATATATATATATATATATATATATATATATATATACCTAGTCTAAAGTTACAACTTATCACAATAAAAACAAATCTTCAGCATGCCTGCAGTTTGTCCATTTGTGAAAAAGCTTGCTAGTTTCACACTAGTGATTGGGATCACACAGTGAATGTCAGTCATTAGTATGTTGCACAGAAGCCTGGCTCCTTATATAATATAGTGATTGCATCTACCATTAGAATTATGTTTTTCTTAACAGGTTAAAAAAATGGATTTGACTAACAAAATATATTTTCTTTTTCTTCATACTTTTAACTTGTAGTTGAAAGTTATGAAGACGTTTTACAAGTTTGTTTTTTTCCTTTTTCTATTCTGATAACATCATCTTCTGACTACTTAGATACTGCAGAGACTATAATCTTGCAAACCTTCTCCTACCTAGAAATTTTTCTTAAATGTCCAGCAAGGAGTACTGGCTAACAGATCAAGATGCATAAAAAGTAACTGCCACCCAGATAAGAACTAGTGTCCACCCTCCTTCATTCTCTGGTCTTTTAGATTGTTGTAAGCAATATATAACGTAATACTGACACTGACAAAGAAGCTGTTAGATTCAGGTCTCTGGGTCCAGTCCTTATCTGCACTGGATGACCACACTGGAAATCAAGGAATGATATAGACCATTGGTCTGTATATAATGAAAAATGGATCACTGAAGTAGTGCAAAGTGATTATTAAAATGAGATGCTGAAATAACCTTAAACAATTGGAGGTTAAAGTTCTTGTGGTGGTACAGGCCCTATATTTAAACCTGCACCAATGATTGGCAGCTGGGACATTATCAGTGAAATATGCATGCTGAGCAGCAAGCCAGTAACTACTAGACTGTGGTACTAGTGTCTGCCATACCACCCTCCCTCTTTCACAATCCCACTCTGTCTCTTACACTGTCTTTGACTGAATGACAGAGTACCAGCATCAAGATTTTTAAACATCGTGGCCTTCAACATTTTGGACTTTCAGTGTTATGGTCTATGGATTATGACTTTCAAGACTGTAGGCTTTAAGACAGTGATGTTTAAGGCAAAGGTCGGTACACAGTAATTCTGGACATTAAATAAAATAAAAATAAATAAATGTTATTTACATTTTGGTTGCCGGATTAGAGCATTGATCACAGCATGACCATTTATAGGCTCAACCTGGGTTACTTTCAAAATAGTAGCCACAAACATGTAATGATTACATCCAACAATGGAATATGGTTAATAAAAATGGTTGCAAAAAAGAGCAATACTGTGTTCCTGTTAGAGAAAGAAATCTGGACAATGCCATAAAGAATGGTGGGACAAAGGCCACAACATAGGGACAATTTTAAAGTATTGCACTTACAAACTTAGAAAGTTAATGGAATAACAGGTTTTACATTAACACAGATTTTTATGAAGGGTATGAAGTCTGAAACTCAAATGACTATCATTATTTTCTGTCTTCAGTCCCCCAATGATTTGCCAGAAAAACAAATTTTATGGGGAACATGTCAAAAATATGAGGCAAAAATCTACATTCGGTGAAAATCTGGACAGTTGAGAGTTATGCTTTACAAGCAGGAAAGTAGAATCAGAGAAGTGGTAGGGAAACGTGAGAAGCAGGTAGGGGTAATGCAAGATGTTTAGAGCACAAAGCACGGGATAAGTAATGGTAAATGCACAAAGTCCAAGGAGACAGAGGGATTGAGAAAGGTAAAAGCTGTGAGATGACAGTGAGCAAGGAGGAAGGGAAGCTATGTATAGATTCACAGGAAGCAGAAATGTAGTGGTAACTAACAAAGCAGTGATGTAAATGGAGTGGGGTGGGTGGGAAATGACTTGGTGCAGAGCACTGTTTAAATACATTATGAATTAACAGAAACTGTTTGATTTGGGACCTGAACTTAGTGCAGTTAGCATGGTCATAGAGATAGAAGAGGGAGGGACAACCACAAGCTTTAGAGCAAGTGCAGAGAAACTAAAGTCAGAGCTGTGTGAAGAAATAACGCCTTCCTTGCTTCTTATTGTAGTAGGTTATAGTGTTTGTTGGTTATTCTAAAGTATGTAAAGGGGATATTTATATGCTCAGTATGAGAGGTGAATGTAAGTTCTCTGTCCAATACAATACCAAGACATCTTTGTTGTGCTGTTGCTGGCAATGTTCCCTGAGGGTCTGTAATTGTAAGGGTTGCATTGTTTTTAAGTAGTTTCTGATGAGGGACACTTAACATTGTTTTCTTGCAATTAATGACTAAGTTCATCCTAATCAACCAGTTCCAAATACTTCTGAAGTCACCCTGCGGAGTTTCTTCAAGTCTTGAAATAGAGTAATGTATACTAAAGGGCTATCTGCACTTCCTGCATGGAATATCATTTTTCACCTCCAGCTATCAAACTGTAGGGAAGCACTGTGTACTATATGGATCACAGCTCCGCTGAAGTATTGGCTGTTTGATACCCTTCAAATGGGGAAAGGATACTGCTTCTCTTAAACCAATGTGAACCAGACCCCTAAACGCATCAGTGGGGCCTCAGAAGCAGTCTCTTTACTTGCACACCATAAATGGACATGACTGTGGAATACAGCCTGCCTGTTTTAATGTACTCAGGTTACAGAGTAGCCAGCACTGAAGCAGGCCAGTAGTTTGTATGTAGTAGCCAGCTTGCCATCTCCAAGGACATGGGATGTGTTGGGTGTCTCTAGCACACAATGACTGTAGTAGGGCTAAGCTGAACAGACTGCACACCAAATTGATTTTACTTTGTACAGGCACAATCAACTGTGCACCACATCAAAGGCACCAGTATGATTGCTGTATTGCCTAGTCACATTTGTCCAGCTTTTATACAGCCACACAGCAGAAAATTTTGAACGTTAAGTCCGTGCTTTCAGGTAATGAGTGGGGCAGAATGAGGAACCCAGAATAACAGACAATGTTACCAGTGAAGCTATGGAAATATGGAAAGATGGGTAAAACAAATGTTCCATATTAAAAAAAAAAAAAAAATGTGTTACTTACAATACAGAGGGAAATGCTGCTCCATAAGAACTTCAAGGTCGGCAGCAAACATGCCATAAAGCTGTGATGTTCTGAGTAAATTGCAGCACTTAACATGACTTAGAAAACAGGCCAGGTGGATGAGGAAATTATAATTTCTTAAGGAGACATAAACAATCCTTTCTTTCTTTTTTAGTTAAATTATGATTGGCAATTATGGTTATCCAATAACTATACAATGATTATCTATGGTAAATTATATAAATAAAAAGCTGTCTGACATTGAGTCTTCAGTAGCTTTACAGACAAAGTCACTGATTTCCATGGTAACCTCTCAGACAGTTGTCTATTATATATTTAGTCACACACACACATCTAAGTTTCTGTCTCATATCTGCAGTTCTATTGCCATTGCAGCATGCGGATTTGAACTGAATGTTCTTTTCTTGTTTTTGTCACATGAAACAAGCATGACATCATGGACCTTGCAGCCTTAGTAGTAATTGAATTATCATGTTCCTGGTCATTTTAGTGTCTTGTAATCAGTTTTGGGGTGTCCCTTTGTTATAATGGCATCATATTATGGTATAATTTCAAAACTGCTAAATTTTCAAGAATTCTGACTCTATCTAGCGCTCAGCTCTATGTGTGTATACATGTATATACCTGTGTGGGTATATGTGTGTGTATGTGTTTATACATATATATTTTAAACACTCACAAGAGCAGTCGTAAAAAGAGCTATCATTTTACAGTGAACCTAAAATGATCAAAAATATGCAAAAGTGAATTGAATTTTTTTGCAGGGGGCAAGCTGCCTACACCCCCCCTCCACATCCTGCTAATTATGTATACTAGCTGAAGGACTGCATAATAGCAGGGTAAGGGCAAATTCCTTTACCTCACTACAATGCAATCTTATCAAAAAGACTGCTGACAAAAACTCTGAAAGAACATTTGCTCATACGAGTGTCTGCATTTTCCAAACAGTAACAAGTACTCATTCATATGAATATTCGCTCTTTCAAACTGTAACTATATATATGCTTAGGCACTTTATGTCAGAACCTGTTTAAAACCAACTACATTTTGTAATGCACAACATATTCAGCATACTGAGATATAGTGCACTTCCTGAATAATACATATTTATTTGAACATAGAAAAGAGATCCTTGGGTGTGTTTGTCTTTTCCCAGTTAAGGGTTGCCACAGCGGAACTCCAGTCTGCTAATAGATTGCTAATAGTCTGCAGTAGATTTTTTTTATGGTGCTGAGTTGCCAGCCCGACACCCAACCTTCAGCAAAGGCACGCCCATTCACACATGTCTTTTGAACACCACTCAACCGCAGGGAGGACATGCAGACTCCACACAGAAGGCACTCTGGATGAGAATCGAACAGGAGAACCTCTTGCTGAGAGGCAGCAATGCTACCGCTGCACCACCGTGGCATTTGAAATGGTTTAACTGTGTAATACTTGAAAAATACCAAAAATAAACCTTTCAGCACAAACACAAATACTATCTAATATCCCTAACAAAGGGCCCAAACAAGCAGGTAGTTCTCAACAACTTTGTTTAAGAAATCTAGACAAAGCTAAAAATAATGTGAGGCTGAGATAAAGGCCCAAAATCAGGCAGAAGTTTTAAATATAGGTCTAACTCACTGAAAAAGTAACAGGTTTTGCACCAATATGCATTTTATGAGCAATAAAACATATATGAAACATTAATTACTGGAATTATTGATAGACTGTAATCCTTAGTGATTTACCAGAAAAATCAAACATTTTATGAGGGACAGAGAAAAATATCAGGCAAAAATCAGGATGTTCTGGAAAATGAGGAACATTCTTCAAAATCTGGCTGTTAGTGCATAGGCATTCCAGGGGAAAGGCATGTGCTAACTAACCACGTGCTCTCGTCCCAGAACTCCTCCAGAAAGGCATTTACACGGTCAAGTGAGTAGTAAAGGGATGCCTTTTAAGTGTTACTTTTAATCAGCTGTCAAGACACGGTCAAGTGAGTAGTAAAGGGATGCCTTTTAAGTGTTACTTTTAATCAGCTGTCAAGACACGGTCAAGTGAGTAGTAAAGGGATGCCTTTTAAGTGTTACTTTTAATCAGCTGTCAAGAGTGCAGGATTTGATTCCTTCCACCTCCATTTGCTTACTGAGTGACTTTCAGCAAGTCACTTAACCCAAAAGTACTCCCACATTTCACTTGGAAGGGGGCACCTTGTGCAGTGGGTTTATCAGGTTAACAGCTGAGAGGTATGTCCTCATCAGTTCAATCATTTTGTAGTTCCCAGTATCCAGGACATTCATTTATTTTTCTGTCTTATTTGTCTTGACTTACCTGAGAGACTTTAGACACACAAATCCCACTTGCGAATTCATTAAAGTGTCTAACATGAGCTGTATGGCTTGTGCTAGAAAGGCCCTTCTCCCACGATGTGCCCATTTCTAATTCAGATATATGTTACCCATGAAAAGGTAAGACATCATTACCAGCTAATTTGCATGTTTCTTGAATTGCAGTTACTACAGCAACATGCAGTTTATTGCTGCACATTGCTGCTCTTGTAGGCAGTGGAATCCCCCCGTGTCTGACACACACACACACACACACACACACACACACACACACACACACACACACACACACACACACACACACACACACACACACACACACACACACATCACAACATCACAGTCCCTGTACCTGTACCCCTACCCTATCTGTCTTCTTGTGGTTCCCCTCACCCAGTACCAGCTGCAAGCTGCAATGCCATTATAGTATGTACTTATTAGGCTCTAGTGATCTCGTGTATCCCCTCACCCTTTGATCCCTGTACTGCCATTGTTGCCAGTATGGCACTTACTCCAGTGGTATCCTCAAACACCATTATGATGCTGGTGCCATTGCAGCACTTCACTTCATCCCTGGTGCACAGTGATCCCTACTGCGACCCCTGACCCCCGTACTACTCACTCAACCATGTAAATGCCTTCCTGGTGGCAGTTCTGGGAGAGAGAGCACATGGTTAATTAGCATATGCCTGTCCCCCAGAATGCCTTATTATCATTCAACACAACTGTGGGGCTAGTCCTTTGTGGTGCTTACAAATGTCCAGCACTGTGTAAGGTCAGTTACTGAATCAGGGATTGGCATGTCACAGTACCTTAATGAACTCATTCCAAACTGATTACCAGAACTGTATCCTACCTTGTGGGGAATGATGCCATTTTCCATCATCTAGTAAAGGTTTCTCTCCAACTAAAAATGCTCATTTTTTTGCCCTTACCGCTCTTTCCACTATACAGTAAAACATAGTAGGAGATGAAATACTGCCCTTCCTGCCCAAATATCATTACGCACTTTTGTAGGTCTAACTTGATGGAGGTTAGTTTTAGAAGACTCAACTTTTTTTTTTTTTTACAATTGATTTCCCTTTCTCAACATCTCCAACAGTAAGTAGGAACCCCAGAAGCTTTCTTATTAGTACCACAGAGATGTAAAACTTCTCATGGAGTTTACTTTCAATAGAAAATTTGAAATCTTTGTGACTTTGGTTTTGCACTGTGGTTTAGAGGGCTAAAACCCTGACTTTCTCCAGACAAGCCAAGTTTTGTTAGTGACTCAGATTCTGGAAGAGCTGGACAGGGGAGGATGAGCCTGAATGCCTTATATTCACTTATGCATCCTGGGGGAGGGGACTGGTAGTTCTAGTCATCTGATTCTTCCTGTGAAAGTAGACTTGTAAGTTCCCAGTGGTCATAGACCAGAGATATGGGCCTGGCAATCTGAGGTCACTGATAGTAGTTGTCATAGGGCATCTGTGTGAGAGTGCATGCATGTCAGGGAAAGTGCATAGGATGCCTTTGCAGTGACATGGGTGCCCATGTCAGCTGCCAAGGAGCAAGTTAGGACTAAATCACAAACTTCCCTCATGGTTGCCTGCATGGGGGATGCACCATGAGATCATCACCCTGTGATGTAACAATGACTGCTTGCTGGCAAGAAAAATGATGTTGGCCGAAAGCTTTGCAACTTTGGCATGTCATCCAATCAGCCCCTTGCTTCCAAGATCCAGAAAACCCAATCAATGGACCTAATGAGTACAGACAAATATAGTAAAAAGTGTCTTCTCCAGTCGCCTCCTAGACCATTAGAATGGGGTCTACTTCATATCTTCAGAATACCAGAACATCAAACTTCTGATCATCAACGACCAGAGGACTGCAGTTCCGAAACATTGAACCAATGAAAAAAAAAATTAAAATGTGTAAACTTCTGATTTCACATTTTTGCCAGGCCCCCCTGCACCCCCACAACCCCGCTACTTAAATATACCAACTCCAAGATCACACTACAGTGAAGAGAACGGGAAGAGTTCCCATTCCACGCTGTATGGCGATCTCCATTCACAAGGTTTGATAGTTCAGAACTTTGATTCTCTGGTTTTCGATGATCAGAATTTCGATGTTCCGGCATTTCGAACATATGAAGGGGATCCTTAGAATGTCCATAATTTGAACCAGTTTATCCCCAAACACCGTGGCTATAGATTTCCTGAAAGCAGTGTAATTTTTCCTGATTATTTAACAGAAGAGGTAACATTGCAAACTTCATAACAATTCTCCAAAGCAGAGATTTCCAAACCTCCCTGGTCAAGTGGCCTCACTATTTGCACCAGGCTAATCTTGCCTTACCTCTATGCTACATAAAATAAAATGTTACCCCATAAATTTATTGAAAATGTCCATCATAATATAAATGGCACACACCTAATATTGCATCAATGGAGATACAAACATGTGAAGGCCTACATTTTATTGTACAAGGGCCCACTAATACACCCTGCATGTTTACTCAGGGGAAAACTAGTGTTTTCACTGTTGGAAGCACGGTGCATTGTTTCATGCAGGAAACAGAATTAGCTATTAATAACTTCACATAACTCCTTCCTTTTTAAAATAAGTTTTGACAAATAATAATTGACAAAAACCTTAATGCACAAAGAACACTTAATTTAAGACTTCTATAGAGAGAAAAGTATTAAGTGGTAGACTTTGGCTTAATATCTAAATATTGTAGATTCAGGGCAGTGCCATTGCAGTAGGGCAATTCAGGAAAATTAGTTATTCCATCTAAAAAGGTCCATTTAGTTCTCCCATAGCATACATGTTGCTATACAGCTTACCTCAGTACACAAAATAAAAGAACAGTTCCTCAGCCAGAGAACCAGCCTCTAGTCACTGACCTGATACACTGTTATCAGTAGCTGAGCCTGGATCCACTGATTAACAGGCTCTTAAAATGTAATACCTAGTAGAAGATCTAACATAAATAACTGCCAAGTTTAATTAATTTCCCAAAAGAATATTGTAGTGACAGCAAATGCGGTATCTACTATGGCTATGAAGAATCCCACATTGTACTAACACAGATCGTATGAATGCTTAGCAGTCTGCATTATTGCTACAAGTCCCAGCAGTGCAGTGTAGAAATAATTTGTGCTTGTGCTTGCAAGTCAAAGTTCAATTCTTTGCAGTGAATGATAAACTACATTCTCTTCTACAATCAAAACTCCATGTATTAAACACAAGGGAAGAGATCTGAGGAGCTATAAACACTTATTTACTTACAGAAGTGGTGCTGCGGTAGCGTTGTTGCCTCACAGTAAGACTTTGTCCTGTTCGATTCTCAGCTAAAGCGTCTTCTGTGTGGAGACATGCGTGAATGGGTGTACCTTCGTTGAAGGTTGTGCGTCAGAGCTGGCAACTCGGCACATAAAAGTCTACTGCCAATCATTAGCGGACCGGAGTTCCACTGTGGCGACCCCTAACCGGGAAAAGCCAAACGACACAACTTACAGAAGTGCAGGTGTTGTTTCAGTATGACTGGTGTGATTTCTGGATAAGCTCACAACCACAGCTATCAAATCTTAGTAGCATTCATACTCCTTAAGCACACTGACATTTACCATACAAAATATTCAAGGTGTTTCCTGTGCCCCTGAGATTGTACATCCTAAATACCTCATCCAGCAAAGACTAAATCATTATTGATGTAACTAATCAATTGTGTAAGTGATGAGCATCCATCTGGCCAGGTGCCAAAAGGGGCTTGAATAACCTTCAGAGAAAAAAATACCCTCTTCCTGGCTACAATTGCACTGTTTGGAGCAGACAAAAGATTATGTAACTTTACCCTGTTCACAAGCAGTATACATTGCCATCTTTCACACCTTGTTCACAAACAGTATGCACTGCCATTTGTCACTTCTACTTACAGGCACTATACAAAAAAAAGCAAAAATATCAGCCCAGTCTTTTCATGTAGGAGATCACTGACAGCAACCACTCTATGGGCAGCAGGGGGTGTTCTGTCATATCAAGTTCACCCAAAGATATCATTAAGGCAAACATTTCTCACTGGCAGAACATTTCAACACTACTACCAACCAATTCATTCATGTTGGACAAGATAAAAATTCATTTATTTTGTGCTGATTCACAGCAAGGCAAAGCCAAAATCCCAGCAGAGCAGATCTTGCACAAAACAGCATAATAAACCTCCTTATTACTGCCTGCTACTTAACATTTTGCAGGGGGAATTGTTGCAACCTATTTAGTAATCCACCAGGCAATTATGTGTCCAAAATGCTAGTTGCCAGGAGTTGCTGTGTCTTTCGGCTTTTCCCGGTTAGGGGTCGCCACAGCGGAACTCCGGACTGCTAATGATCGGCAGCAGATTTTTACTTGCCGAGTTGCCGGCCATGACGCACAACCTTCAACGAATGTACGCCCATTCACGCATGTCTCCACACAGAAGACACTCTAGCTGAGAATCGAACAGGACAACATCTTACTGTGAGGCGACAACGATACCGCAGCACCACCACCGCAGTACTATTCACAGAAATAGAGCCAGTGAAGCTAACCTGAACAAAATCTAAAAACAGCAACTTCAATGGAAATAATGAAATGAGAAACCGGGGTTGTTGAAAAACAGCTTTTGGAAATTTTAATATAAACACCTTATCCTTTTATCAGGCATATAAAAAATGGCATTCACAATCACTTAAATGTAGAAAACTTGAAATATGATCAAATACAGTCAAATGCGTTGACAAGTTAAACAAAACTGCATGGGTACATAAGGTTTGCAGTTTTGCTAGGACAGTATGTAATAAGCACAAGAGAAATGCATTTAGCTAGCATTTATTATTGAAGTTTAATTTAATAAATGCTTCAGTACCAGAGCCTGATGTAACTGGTCAGTTGTGTAATAGATTACATCATGCTCAGCTTGTGTTTAGTTTTGTCACATCGCCACTTAACCCCTGGAGCTAGTCAGACTATTCATTTACTATGGAATCTGCTTGTCTTTATCTATCCAATGATTCTTTTTTCAAAACTTATGCATAATTTGAGTTTACTTTAATTTAGATGTAATGGTAGATTGAGTTGCAGATTTCATGGTCTGATTTACTTGTCCAGTTGACAAGTTTTTAGGATTTAAGACCTTTGAAGGCATCGTAGCTATTTGGCTAGTCTAATGTGGCAAACTTCATATAATTATTACATACTTTATTTTACTTTTTCTGTGGGAACTCTGCCTCAAAAGGCATCAAGGAAGCCACAACTGTTATTTTATCAAATATCTTTCTTACACACTCTAATACAGCCATGTTAACAGAGTTTAATTAACTGAGTTATTTGTTGAAGAGGGCCCATCAGATTTTTTTCCTGTTTTCAAGAACATATCCTGATCAGGAGTTGTAATTGTGTCTACTGCACTTGAAGTTGTTCTCTAGGAACAATTAGCTAGGAAGAATTTACTTAAAGTGTGTTGGTCACCTTCTGAAGTATGTTTGTTTTGAAATTATTTTTTTGTCCAGTGTTGTGCTTAATATGTTAAAATTACAAGTGATTTTTCAAGAAAAAATAAGATTATAATGTGCTTGATTTTTTCTCCATAGGTGACTACTAGTCTAACAGTCCTAGTACCTTTTAAGGCTAGTCATTGTTTACCATTTGTAAATGTCAGGATAATTTACTAAAGAGCATCCAGTTGGGTTTAGGTGAGCAGTGATAAATTACAGATTTCTCCATCCATTGCCCCAGGTTGTATTTGAAGAGGGTCAGAGATGAACTCTGCTTCACATGAATGGGAAACTTATTCCATAGTAGGGATGGTCTCTAAAACCTGTACCTGTCCCTCCAGCATGTTCTATTTATATTGCAAATGAGGTTTAGGTCCATCAGGTAATTCTAATGCTGTTAGACTTGCAGATGTGTAGCAAGTCCATTTGTACTAGATCAGATGATGCCATGCAAGCCAGGCACAGATCATTTCTGAGTAGTCTATGAGAGACTGAGTATAAACATGATGCTTTAAGGTGGTATGCATATTTCATGTGGTTAATGCCTTCTATTCTTTGTATGAGGAACCTTTGTGGGGATTCCAGTTGTTGCATATGCTCAGTCAGGTACATAATGAAGGGAGCAGTGTACTCCATAAATGGTGTAATGAGGATTGATTACAATGAGACAGTGACATCCTTGGGCCTAGATGCCATATCCTTACATATAAGTCGGCAGTTTAGAATGAATTCCTTAAAACAGTGGTCACATGATGGCCAAAGGCTAAGTCTCTTATGCTTCTAAGTCCCTGACCAATGGATCTGCTCATAAGGGTATATTGTCTATGGGGTAATTCTCCAGTGTGGCTGATTTTCCAAAGGATACTGTTATACATCTTTTGACACTCCATTTTAGACCATGGCTCTGGCACCAATTACTAGATTGTGAAAAGCCCCCTTGTGAGGATATTTGCATCTTGGAGGATTGTATAATTGCACCGAGCTTACAGTCATCCACAAATTTGGTCAAACAGAGAAAACTTGTGTTTGGTCCACTGATTGAAGGTTTCCTATGTCATGGAATAATTCTTTCCATCACTTTACATATGCAACTAGTCAGACTTATGGATCTGTAATTATACAGGTCAGTAAATGGCACTGTTTACTCTGGTTTTCTATAACTACATTCATGGGATGACACGATCGACAGACCACGGTGCTTTGCCAGAGATGGTCTGCACCTGTCATCCCTGAGATTCAGGTTACCGGCAAAGGCTCTTGCCACCCCTATAGTGCCTTTTTTAGGCAAAGTTCAAGGGACAAAATCACCACCGTAACAGGTACAAGCATGCAAAATCTGAAGGTAATGCTACTCAATACTAGAAGCCTAAACCTCAAAATGCACTCTCTCGAGGCACGCCTAAAAATGGAGAACATCGATATCTGTGCAGTAACTGAGACTTGGTTCAAAGCTCCAGAGAGCACCCCTGCAATACCAAGCTACATCTCTTACCACACTTTTCAGCCACCAAATCAGGATCGAAACACTAAAGGTGGAGGAGTGTCCATATTCACCAAGGATATTCACACCACCAGGTTAGTTGCCCAACACAATGCTTCTGAAATTCTCCAGGTGCAACTAACACTAGGTAAGACTGCAATCCAAATTGTAGCTTGCTACAGATCCCCCACCATGCCCCAAGATTCTCACTACACCTTTCTAAACATACTGGAAAATATTAATATACAACCAAACACACTAATACTGGGTGATTTCAACTACACTGCCATTAACTGGGAAAACTACTCGTGTACCAACATCTTTGCCCAACGGTTCTTGGAATTAATAAATTCCAATGCCCTGGATCAACTAATCCATAGTCTCACCAGAGGCTCCAATATCCTAGACCTGGTCATTACTAACATGGGAAATCGATGCTCCACACCTATGGTCACCCCCTCATTGGTCAGGTCAGACCATAAGCTAATCACCCTTAACATCCACATCCCACCCCCACCCCCCAGTAAGGAATCCTCCATAAAAAACTTCTCCAAAGCCAACTTCATGCTACTCAAGTCAGAAGTTACAAACTTCATGACACCCATGCAGATGGGAACTGAAAGTTTGACTGCTGAGTCCTACACTAAGGCACTGTCTGAGCACATCCACTCATGCATGAATCGTGCCATCCCAAATAGACCCAAGATGCTCTCCTCCAAAAAAAGGAAGCCAATCTGGTGGTCTCCTGCCATAAACAAACTTTACAACAAAAGGAAGAAACTATTGCAGAAAAGAGGAAAATCCCAGGATGCAAAAAACTCCCTTACCAGCCTCAGTAAGAAGCTGAGATCCATCATAAAATCCTCCAAGGCTAGTTACGAAAATAAAATTGCCAAAGATTCCAAAGAAAACCACAAGGCATTCTATAACTATGTCAAGAATCTAAATGGCAATGCTCAGATCTGCTCTGAGCTACAATAGAATGGCATTAAATATACTGATCCCAAGGATATTGCCAATATCCTGGCAGATCGATTCAGTGCCAACTTCACCCCCCTCTCATCCCCTAAATGGTCCATCTCAATACCGGAAGATTGCCAAATAACGGCCACACAGGTAAAAACGCACCCTCCAAAGCTAAGAATACAGCATCCATGGGACAAGATGACATCCTGGGCTGTGCACTACATGAACTACAAAATGAACTGGCACCTTACCTAAGTGTCATGTTTAGTCATACCCTCACTTCAGGCTTCATGCCCACTGAATGGCGCACAGCTACAGTTATCCCACTCCACAAGGGGGGATCCACCTTGGATCCCAGGAACTACCGCCTCATCAGTCTGACGAGCCTGATCTGCAAGGCCATGGAACGTATTATCATGGAAGTTATAAACAAAGACATTGGCAACCTTGAAACACTGGACCCCACCCAGTTTGGGTGCATGAAGGGCTGATCTTGTCTCCTGAACCTGATTGACTTCTTCGAATCAGTCTCCAGAGCCGTGGACGAGGGTAAGGCAGTCCACACTGCCTATCTGGACCTCGCCAAGGCCTTTGACACCATCCCTCACTCTGGAATCATAGATAAACTTACTAAGCTGGGCATTAATCCCTAAGTCACTCGATGGGTTGCCAACTGGCTTACTGATAGAACCCACACTGTAAAAGTAGCTGACTCCAAATCCAGCTCCAGACAAGTGACAACTGGAGTACCTCAGGGTTCAGTCCTGGGACCTCTCTTGTTTGGCATCTACTTCTCTGAAGTACAGGCCAACACTAAGGGACTCTGGCTAACAAAGTTCGCAGATGACTGCAAACTGAGAGCCATTATTGAATCCCCAAATTATGTTGATACTCTACAAAAGGGCCTTACAGAAACAGATGCTTGGTGCCAGAGCCATGGGCTCAAGCTCAATGCCAAGAAATGTATAGTTATCCCCTTTGGGAAAAAACATGTACCTGTGAATTACCACAAAGGTGGCAGTACACTAAACCGAAAGTGTGATAAGAGACTTAGGGACACAGGTGGACAGTGGTCTCACCGTCAATAACCATATCGCCACAACAGTCAGGAAATCCTTCTATGTGGCACACCTCATCACTAAGGGCTTTTCATCCAGAAAAAAGGTGGTCATTGTCCCACTGTACCCATCCCTCATTAGACCCATTATAGAATACAACGCCCCATTTGGTATGTACCTCTCAAGACAAGACATCTGCAACAACTGGAAAGGCCACAGAAATACCTCACTAAAAGAATCACAGGCCTAAAGCAGATGCCATATGCTGACCGCCTTAAAAAACTCCAGCTATATTCTGTCACATATTGTCTACTCCGAGGTGATATCTGCTTAACATACAAGGCCATGTCAAACCCAGAGCTGTTGGACATGCTACACTTAAAGAAATCCCAATCCCTCAGAGCCACACGCTCCAGGGATCTAAACATTGTCATCACAATAAACAAAACATGCTGAAGGGATAGGTTCCTGACCCAGAGACTCCCCAGACTCTGGAATAGACTGCCTATACATGTCAAGCAGAGCACCTCTTTGGCCCTCTTCAAAAGAAACCTTGATGACTGGATGGGAGAAAGGAAATTCACCCCAGGGATCACGTTAGTCGCCCTGCTAGACAGGGGTCCAGGGAAGTAAATAGTGTGGGAAGAGATAGCCAGGGAACTGTTATGGCTATACTTGTATAGGTCCTAGGGCCGATAGCCTAGTGCCAACCTATGAACCTATGAACTAACCTCTATAAAGTGACATAGACACCTGAATATGTTACTAAACTCTATAAAGTGACATAGACATGAATATGCTACTAGCCTCTATAAAGTGACATAGACACCTGAATATGTTACTAACCTCTATAAAGTGACATAGACACCTGAATATGTTACTGACCTCTATAAAGTGACATAGACACCTGAATATGTTACAGACCTCTGTAAAGTGACATAGACACCTGAATATGTTACTGACCTCTGTAAAGTGACATAGACACCTGAATATGTTACTAGCCTCTATAAAGTGACATAGACACCTGAATATGTTACTAAGCTCTATAAAGTGACATAGACACCTGAATATGTTACTAGCCTCTATAAAGTGACATAGACACCTGAATATGTTACTAACCTCTCTAAAGTGACATAGACACCTGAATATGTTACTAACCTTTATAAAGTGACATAGACACCCGAATATGTTACTAGCCTCTATAAAGTGACAGACACCTGAATAATATGTTACTATCCTCTATAAGTGACATACACACCTGAATATGTTACTAACCTCTATAAAGTGACATAGACATCTGAATATGTTACTAGCCTTTATAAAGTGACATAGACACCTGAATAATATGTTACTAGCCTCTATAAAGTGACAAACACCTGAATATGTTACTAACCCCCATAAAGTGACGGACACCCGAATATGTTACTAACCTCTATAAAGTGACATAACCACCTGAATATGTTACTAGCCTCTATAAAGTGACATAGACACCTGAATATGTTACTAACCTCTATAAAGTGACATAGACACCTGAATATGTTACTGACCTCTATAAAGTGACATAGACACCTGAATATGTTACTGACCTCTGTAAAGTGACATAGATGCCTGAATATGTTACTGACCTCTATAAAGTGACATAGACACCTGAATATGTTACTAGCCCCTATAAAGTGACATAGAAGCCTGAATATGTTACTAACCTCTCTAAAGTGACATAGACACCTGAATATGTTACTAACCTTTATAAAGTGACATAGACATCTGAATATGTTACTATCCTCTATAAAGTGGCATAGACACCTGAATAATATGCTACTAGCCTCTATAAAGTGACATACACACCTGAATATGTTACTAACCTCTATAAAGTGACATAGACATCTGAATATGTTGCTAGCCTCTATAAAGTGACATGGACACCAGAATAATATGTTACTAGCCTCTATAAAGTAACAAACACCTGAATATGTTACTAACCTCCATAAAGTGACAGACACCTGAATATGTGACTAACCTCTATAAAGTGACATAGACACCTGAATATGTTACTAGCCTCTATGAAGTGACATAGACACCAGAATATGTTACTATCTTCGATAAAGTGACATAGATACTTGAATATGTTACTAGCCTCTATAAAGTGACATAGACACCTGAATATGTTCTTAACCTCTATAAAGTGACATAGACACCTGAACATGTTAATAGCCTCTGTAAAGTGACACAGACACCTGAATAATATGTTACTAGCCTCTATAAAGTGACACAGACACCTGAATATGTTACTAGCCTCTGCAAAGTGACATAGACACCTGAATATGTTACTAGCCTCTATAAAGTGATATAAACACCTGAATACATTACTAACCTCTATAAAGTGACATAGACACCTGAATATGTTACTAGCCTCTATAAAGTGACATAGACACCTGAATAATATGTTACTAGCCTCTATAAAGTGATATAGACACCTGAATATGTTACTTGCCTCTATAAAGTGACATAGACACCTGGATATGTTACTAGCCTCTATAAAGTGACATACACACCTGAATAATATGTTACTAGCCTCTATAAAGTGACATAGACACCTGAACATGTTACTAACCTCTATACAGTGATGTAGACACCTGAATATGTTACTAACCTCTATAAAGTGACATAGACATCTGAATATGTTACTAGCCTCTATAAAGTGACATAGACACCTGAATAATATGTTACTAGCCTCTATAAAGTGACACAGATACCTGAATATGTTACTAACCTCTATAAAGTGACATAGACACCTGAATATGTTACTGACCTCTATAAAGTGACATAGACACCTGAATATGTTACTGACCTCTGTAAAGTGACATAGACACCTGAATATGTTACTGACCTCTGTAAAGTGACATAGACACCTGAATATGTTACTGACCTCTGAAAAGTGACATAGACACCTGAATGTGTTACTAGCCTCTATAAAGTGACATAGACACCTGAATATGTTACTAAGCTCTATAAAGAGACATAGACACCTGAATATGTTACTAGCCTCTGTAAAGTGACATAGACAACAGAATATGTTACTAACCTCTGTAAAGTATCACAGACACCTAAATATGTTACTAGCCTCTATAAAGTGACATAGAAGCCTGAATATGTTACTAACCTCTCTAAAGTGACATAGACACCTGAATATGTTACTAACCTTTATAAAGTGACATAGACACCTGAATATGTTACTAGCCTCTATAAAGTGACAGACACCTGCATAATATGTTACTATCCACTATAAGTGACATACACACCTGAATATGTTAGTAACCTCTATAAAGTGACATAGACATCTGAATATGTTACTAGCCTTTATATAGTGACATAGACACCTGAATAATATGTTACTAGCCTCTATAAAGTGACATAGACACCTGAACATGTTACTAACCTCTATACAGTGATGTAGACACCTGAATATGTTACTAACCTCTATAAAGTGACATAGACATCTGAATATGTTACTAGCCTCTATAAAGTGAAATAGACACCTGAATAATATGTTACTAGCCTCTATAAAGTGACACAGACACCTGAATATGTTACTAGCCTCTATAAAGTGACATAGACACCTGAATATGCTACTAGCCTCTATAAAGTGACATAGACACCTGAATATGTTACTAACCTCTATAAAGTGACATAGACACCTGAATATGTTACTGACCTCTATAAAGTGACATAGACACCTGAATATGTTACTGACCTCTGTAAAGTGACATAGACACCTGAATATGTTACTGACCTCTGTAAAGTGACATAGACACCTGAATATGTTACTGACCTCTGTAAAGTGACATAGACACCTGAATATGTTACTAGCCTCTATAAAGTGACATAGACACCTGAATATGTTACTAAGCTCTATAAAGTGACATAGACACCTGAATATGTTACTAGCCTCTGTAAAGTGACATAGACAACTGAATATGTTACTAACCTCTGTAAAGTATCATAGACACCTGAATATGTTACTAGCCTCTATAAAGTGACATAGAAGCCTGAATATGTTACTAACCTCTCTAAAGTGACATAGACACCTGAATATGTTACTAACCTTTATAAAGTGACATAGACACCTGAATATGTTACTAGCCTTTATAAAGTGACAGACACCTGAATAATATGTTACTATCCACTATAAGTGACATACACACGTGAATATGTTACTAACCTCTATAAAGTGACATAGACATCTGAATATGTTACTAGCCTTTATAAAGTGACATAGACACCTGAATAATATGTTACTAGCCTCTATAAAGTGACAAACACCTGAATATGTTACTAACCCCCATAAAGTGACAGACACCCGAATATGTTACTAGCCACCTGAATATGTTACTAACCTCTATAAAGTGACATAGCCACCTGAATATGTTACTAGCCTCTATAAAGTGACATAGACACCTGAATATGTTACTAACCTCCATAAAGTGACATAGACACCTGACTATGTTACTGACCTCTGTAAAGTGACATAGATGCCTGAATATGTTACTGACCTCTATAAAGTGACATAGACACCTGAATATGTTACTAGCCCCTATAAAGTGACATAGAAGCCTGAATATGTTACTAACCTCTCTAAAGTGACATAGACACCTGAATATGTTACTAACTTTTATAAAGTGACATAGACACCTGAATATGTTACTATCCTCTATAAAGTGACATAGACACCTGAATAATATGTTACTAGCCTCTATAAAGTGACATACACACCTGAATATGTTACTAACCTCTATAAAGTGACATAGACATCTGAATATGTTGCTAGCCTCTATAAAGTGACATGGACACCAGAATAATATGTTACTAGCCTCTATAAAGTAACAAACACCTGAATATGTTACTAACCTCCATAAAGTGACAGACACCTGAATATGTGACTAACCTCTATAAAGTGACATAGACACCTGAATATGTTACTAGCCTCTATGAAGTGACATAGACACCAGAATATGTTACTATCTTCGATAAAGTGACATAGATACTTGAATATGTTACTAGCCTCTATAAAGTGACATAGACACCTGAATATGTTCTTAACCTCTATAAAGTGACATAGACACCTGAACATGTTAATAGCCTCTGTAAAGTGACACAGACACCTGAATAATATGTTACTAGCCTCTATAAAGTGACACAGACACCTGAATATGTTACTAGCCTCTGCAAAGTGACATAGACACCTGAATATGTTACTAGCCTCTATAAAGTGATATAGACACCTGAATACATTACTAACCTCTATAAAGTGACATAGACACCTGAATATGTTACTAGCCTCTATAAAGTGACATAGACATCTGAATAATATGTTACTAGCCTCTATAAAGTGACATAGACACCTGAATATGTTACTTGCCTCTATAAAGTGACATAGACACCTGGATATGTTACTAGCCTCTATAAAGTGACATAAACACCTGAATAATATGTTACTAGCCTCTATAAAGTGACATAGACACCTGAACATGTTACTAACCTCTATACAGTGATGTAGACACCTGAATATGTTACTAACCTCTATAAAGTGACATAGACATCTGAATATGTTACTAGCCTCTATAAAGTGACATAGACACCTGCATAATATGTTACTAGCCTCTATAAAGTGACACAGACACCTGAATATGTTACTAGCCTCTGTAAAGTGACATAGACACCTGAATATGTTACTAGCCTCTTTAAAGTGATATAGACACCTGAATATGTTACTGACCTCTGTAAAGGACATAGACACCTGAATATGTTACTGACCTCTGTAAAGTGACATAGACACCTGAATATGTTACTAGCCTCTATAAAGTGACATAGACACCTGAATAGGTTACTAAGCTCTATAAAATGACCTAGACACCTGAATATGTTACTAGCCTCTGTAAAGTGACATAGACAACTGAATATGTTACTAACCTCTGTAAAGTATCATAGACACCTGAATATGTTACTAGCCTCTATAAAGTGACATAGAAGCCTGAATATGTTACTAACCTCTCTAAAGTGACATAGACACCTGAATATGTTACTAACCTTTATAAAGTGACATAGACACCTGAATATGTTTCTAGCCTCTATAAAGTGACAGACACCTGAATAATATGTTACTATCCTCTATAAGTGACATACACACCTGAATATGTTACTAACCTCTATAAAGTGACATAGACATCTGAATATGTTACTAGCCTCTATAAAGTGACATAGACACCTGAATAATATGTTACTAGCCTCTATAAAGTGACAAACACCTGAATATGTTACTAACCTCCATAAAGTGACAGACACCTGAATATGTTACTAACCTCTATAAAGTGGCATAGCCACCTGAATATTTTACTAGCCTCTATAAAGTGACATAGACACCTGAATATGTTACTAACCTCTATAAAGTGACATAGACACCTGAATATGTTGCTGACCTCTATAAAGTGACATAGACACCTGAATATGTTACTGACCTCTGTAAAATGACATAGATGCCTGAATATGTTACTGACCTGTATAAAGTGACATAGACACCTGAATATGTTACTAGCCCCTATAAAGTGACATAGAAGCGTGAATATGTTACTAACCTCTCTAAAGTGACATAGACACCTGAATATGTTACTAACCTTAATAAAGTGACATAGACACCTGAATATGTTACTAGCCTCTATAAAGTGACATAGACACCTGAATATGTTACTAGCCTCTATAAAGTGACATACACACCTGAATATGTTACTAACCTCTATAAAGTGACATATACATCTGAATATGTTACTAGCGTCTATAAAGTGACATGGACACCTGAATAATATGTTATTAGCCTCTATAAAGTAACAAACACCTGAATATGTTACTAACCTCCATAAAATGACAGACACCTGAATATGTGACTAACCTCTATAAAGTCACATAGACACCTGAATATGTTACTAGCCTCTATGAAGTGACATAGACACCAGAATATGTTACTATCTTCTACAAAGTGACATAGATACTTGAATATGTTACTAGCCTCTATAAAGTGACATAGACACCTGAATATGTTCTTAACCTCTATAAAGTGACATAGACACCTGAACATGTTAATAGCCTCTGTAAAGTGACACAGACACCTGAATAATATGTTACTAGCCTCTATAAAGTGACACAGACACCTGAATATGTTACTAGCCTCTGCAAAGTGACATAGACACCTGAATATGTTACTGGCCTCTATAAAGTGATATAGACACCTGAATACATTACTAACCTCTATAGAGTGACATAGACACCTGAATATGTTACTAGTCTCTATAAAGTGACATAGACATGTGAATAATATGTTACTAGCCTCTATAAAGTGACATAGACACCTGAATATGTTACTTGCCTCTATAAAGTGACATAGACACCGGGATATGTTGTTAGCCTCTATAAAGTGACATAAACACCTGAATAATATGTTACTAGCCTCTATAAAGTGACATAGACACCTGAACATGTTACTAAACTCTATACAGTGATATAGACACCTGAATATGTTACTAACCTCTATAAAGTGACATAGACATCTGAATATGTTACTAGCCTATATAAAGTGACATAGACACCTGAATAATATGTTACTAGCCTCTATAAAGTGACACGGACACCTGAATTTGTTACTAGCCTCTGTAAAGTGACATAGACACCTGAATATGTTACTAGCCTCTATAAAGTGATATAGACACCTGAATATGTTACTAACCTCTATAAAGTGACATAGACACCTGAATATGTTACTAGCCTCTATAAAGTGACATAGCCACCTGAATATGTTACTAATCTCTATAAAGTGACATAAACACCTGAATATGTTACTAACCTCTATAAAGTGACATAGACACCTGAATATGTTACTGACCTCTATAAAGTGACATAGACACCTGAATATGTTACTGACCTCTGTAAAGTGACATAGATGCCTGAATATGTTACTGACCTCTATAAAGTGACATAGACACCTGAATATGTTACTAGCCCCAATAAAGTGACATAGAAGCCTGAATATGTTACTAACCTCTCTAAAGTGACATAGACACCTGAATATGTTACTAACCTTTATAAAGTGACATAGACACCTGAATATGTTACTATCCTCTATAAAGTGACATAGACACCTGAATAATATGTTACTAGCCTCTATAAAGTGACATACACACCTGAATATGTTACTAACCTCTATAAAGTGACATAGACATCTGAATATGTTGCTAGCCTCTATAAAGTGACATGGACACCAGAATAATATGTTACTAGCCTCTATAAAGTAACAAACACCTGAATATGTTACTAACCTCCATAAAGTGACAGACACCTGAATATGTGACTAACCTCTATAAAGTGACATAGACACCTGAATATGTTACTAGCCTCTATGAAGTGACATAGACACCAGAATATGTCACTATCTTCGATAAAGTGACATAGATACTTGAATATGTTACTAGCCTCTATAAAGTGACATAGACACCTGAATATGTTCTTAACCTCTATAAAGTGACATAGACACCTGCACATGTTAATAGCCTCTGTAAAGTGACACAGACACCTGAATAATATGTTACTAGCCTCTATAAAGTGACACAGACACCTGAATATGTTACTAGCCTCTGCAAAGTGACATAGACACCTGAATATGTTACTAGCCTCTATAAAGTGATATAGACACCTGAATACATTACTAACCTCTATAAAGTGACATAGACACCTGAATATGTTACTAGCCTCTATAAAGTGACATAGACACCTGAATAATATGTTACTAGCCTCTATAAAGTGACATAGACACCTGAATATGTTACTTGCCTCTATAAAGTGACATAGACACCTGGATATGTTACTAGCCTGTATAAAGTGACATAAACACCTGAATAATATGTTACTAGCCTCTATAAAGTGACATAGACACCTGAACATGTTACTAACCTCTATACAGTGATGTAGACACCTGAATATGTTACTAACCTCTATAAAGTGACATAGACATCTGAATATGTTACTAGCCTCTATAAAGTGACATAGACACCTGAATAATATGTTACTAGCCTCTATAAAGTGACACAGACACCTGAATATGTTACTAGCCTCTGTAAAGTGACATAGGCACCTGAATATGTTACTAGCCTCTTTGAAGTGATATAGACACCTGAATATGTTACTGACCTCTGTAAAGTGACATAGACACCTGAATATGTTACTGACCTCTGTAAAGTGACATAGACACCTGAATATGTTACTAGCCTCTATAAAGTGACATAGACACCTGAATATGTTACTGAGCTCTATAAAGTCACATAGACACCTGAATATGTTACTAGCCTCTGTAAAGTGACATAAACAACTGAATATGTTACTAACCTCTGTAAAGTATCATAGACACCTGAATATGTTACTAGCCTCTATAAAGTGACATAGAAGCCTGAATATGTTACTAACCTCTCTAAAGTGACATAGACACCTGAATATGTTACTAACCTTTATAAAGTGACATAGACACCTGAATATGTTACTAGCCTCTATAAAGTGACAGACACCTGAATAATATGTTACTAGCCTCTATAAGTGACATACACACCTGAATATGTTACTAACCTCTATAAAGTGACATAGACATCTGAATATGTTACTAGCCTCTATAAAGTGACATAGACACCTGAATAATATGTTACTAGCCTCTATAAAGTGACAAACACCTGAATATGTTACTAACCCCCATAAAGTGACAGACACCCGAATATGTTACTAACCTCTATAAAGTGACATAGCCACCTGAATATGTTACTAGCCTCTATAAAGTGACATAGACACCTGAATATGTTACTAACCTCTATAAAGTGACATAGACACCTGAATATGTTGCTGACCTCTATAAAGTGACATAGACACCTGAATATGTTACTGACCTCTGTAAAGTGACATAGATGCCTGAATATGTTACTGACCTCTATAAAGTGACATAGACACCTGAATATGTTACTAGCTCCTATAAAGTGACATAGAAGCCTGAATATGTTACTAACCTCTCTAAAGAGACATAGACACTTGAATATGTTACTAACCTTAATAAAGTGACATAGACACCTGAATATGTTACTAGCCTCTATAAAGTGACATAGACACCTGAATAATATGTTACTATCCTCTATAAAGTGACATACACACCTGAATATGTTACTAACCTCTATAAAGTGACATAGACATCTGAATATGTTACTAGCCTCTATAAAGTGACATGGACACCTGAATAATATGTTACTAGCCTCTATAAAGTAACAAACACCTGAATATGTTACTAACCTCCATAAAGTGACAGACACCTGAATATGTGACTAACCTCTATAAAGTGACATAGACACCTGAATATGTTACTAGTCTCTATGAAGTGACCTAGACACCAGAATATGTTACTATCTTCTATAAAGTGACATAGATACTTGAATATGTTACTAGCCTCTATAAAGTGACATAGACACCTGAATATGTTCTTAACCTCTATAAAGTGACATAGACACCTGAACATGTTAATAGCCTCTGTAAAGTGACACAGACACCTGAATAATATGTTACTAGCCTCTATAAAGTGACACAGACACCTGAATATGTTACTAGCCTCTGCAAAGTGACATAGACACCTGAATATGTTACTAGCCTCTATAAAGTGATATAGACACCTGAATACATTACTAACCTCTATAAAGTGACATAGACACCTGGATATGTTACTAGCCTCTATAAAGTGACATAGACACCTGAGTAATATGTTACTAGCCTCTATAAAGTGACATAGCCACCTGAATATGTTACATGCCTCTATAAAGTGACATAGACACCTGGATATGTTACTAGCCTCTATAAAGTGACATAAACACCTGAATAATATGTTACTAGCCTCTATAAAGTGACATAGACACCTGAACATGTTACTAAACTCTATACAGTGATATAGACACCTGAATATGTTACTAACCTCTATAAAGTGACATAGACATCTGAATATGTTACTAGCCTATATAAAGTGACATAGACACCTGAATAATATGTTACTAGCCTCTATAAAGTGACACAGACACCTGAATATGTTACTAGCCTCTGTAAAGTGACATAGACACCTGAATATGTTACTAGCCTCTATAAAGTGACATAGACACCTGAATATGTTACTAGCCTCTATAAAGTGACAGACACCTGAATATGCTACTAGCCTCTATAAAGTGACATAGACACCTGAATATGTTAATAGCTCTATAAAGTGACATAGACACCTGAATACATTACTAGCCTCTGTAAAGTGACATAGACACCTGAATATTATGTTACTAGCCTCTATAAAGTGACATAGACACCTGAATATGTTAATAGCTCTATAAAGTGACATAGACACCTGAATACATTACTAGCCTCTGTAAAGTGACATAGAAACCTGAATATGTTACTAGCCTGTATAAAGTGACATAAACATCTGAATAATATGTTACTAGCCTCTATAAAGTGACACAGACACCTGAACATGTTACTAACCTCTATACAGTGATGTAGACACCTGAATATGTTACTAACCTCTATAAAGTGACATAGGTTCATAGGTAAGTACTAGGCTATCTGCTCAAGGGCATTTATAAGCCTAGCCAGTGTGTGTTGGCTTTTGCACCCCCTTAGATTAGTTCCCTCTACCTCTGACCAGCAGAGCCATTAGTTCCCTGCGCTTCTGTCCAGCAGAGCCACTGCAGTGATCTCCGGGATAAATTTTCTGTTTCCCATCCACCCGTCAAGGTTTCTCTTGAAGAGTGCTAGTGAGGGGCTCTGCCTGATGTATATTGAAATCTTGTTCCAAAGCATGGGGAGTCTCTGGGTCAGGAATCTATCCCTCCAGCATGTCCTATTTATCATTGTGGTAAGGTTTATATCCCTAGAACGTGTGGCTCTCAGGGATATGTTTTTTTTTTTAGGTGGAGCATATCCATCAATTCTGGGTTGGACATGGCCTTGTATGTCAAGCAGAGATCACCTCTGAGTAAGCAGTATGCAACCAAGTACACCTGGAGTTTCTTTAGTCGGGCTGCATAGGTCATCTGTTTGAGGCCAGTAATCCTCTTGGTGAGGTATTTTTTTGGTCTTTCCAGCTGTTGCAGGTGTCTTGTAAGGTACATCCCAAATGGGGCATTGTATTCTATAATGGGTCTAATAAGTGATGAGTAGAGAGGTACAATAACCTCCTTTGTTCTGGATTCTGGATGCGAACCCTTTTGAGATTAGGTGGGCCATGTAGAAGGATTTTCTAACCACCTTGGCAATATGATTATCAAAGGAGAGATTGCTATCTACTTGGGTCCCCAGATCCCTTATTACTTTTTCTGTATTTAGGGGACTACCACCTATGTGGTAGTTTGTGGGTACTTTGTTTTTTCCAAAGGGGATGACTATGCACTTTTTGGCATTCAGCTTGAAGCCATGATTTTGACACCAGGTATCCATCTTAGTGAGACCCTTCTGGAGGGTGTCTGCATCAGTCTGAGAATCAATTATGGCCCCTAGTTTGCAGTCGTCTGTGAACTTGGTCAGCCAAAGTCCTCCTCTGCTTGCCTGTACCTCTGAGAAGTATATACTGAATAGGAGGGGTCCTAGGACTGAGCCCTGGGGGACACCACTTGTAACCAGTTTAGAGTTGGACCAAGAGTCTGCAACTCTCACCTTGTGGGTTCTGTCCATAAGCCAATTTGCAACCCATCTCATGACATAGGGGTTAATGTTCAGGTTGGTGAGTTTGTCTATAATACCAGAATGGGGAATGGTGTTGAAAGCCTTTGCGAGGTCTAGGTAGGCTGTGTGAACCTCCTTACCCTCATCTAATGCCTTGGCAACTGTCTCAAATAAGTCCACCAGGTTTAGAAGGCATGATCTGCCCTTAACAAAGCCAAACTGGGTGGGGGTCCAAAGTTTGGAGGTTCTCAATGTCTCTGTTAATGAGTTCCATGATGATGTTCTCCATAGCCTTGCAGACCAGGCTGGTCAGGCTTATAGGGCGATAGTTCCCGGGGTCTGTTGTGGTGCCACTTTTGTGGAGTGGGATAACTGTTGCTGTGCACCACTCTGTGGGTACTTAGCCTGTAGAGAGTTTGAGTTTGAACAGTGTGTTTAGGTGAGGGGTTAGTTCATTTTGGATCTCTTGTAAGACACAGCCTGGGACACCATCCGGTCCCATTGAGGCTGTGTTTTTGGCTTTGGATAGGGCTGTTTTAACCTGTGTGTCGGTGATTGCCAGGGCCTTACATTCTTCTGGTATGGTTATGGACCCTTTAGAGGGTGAGAGGGGTGTGAAGTTTGCACTGAACCTGTCTGCCAAAATGTTGGCAATATCATTTGGTTCAGTGTATTTTGTGCCATTCTGCACCAACTCAGAGTAGATCTGAGAGTTTCCACTTAGGTTCTTGACATAACTAAAGAATGCTTTGTGGTTATTTTTGGAGTCCTTGGCAATTTTTCTTTTGAAGCTAGCCTTGGATGATTTAATGAGGGATCATAGTTTCTTGCTGATACTGATCAGGGATGTCTTTCCTTCTAGGGATTTTGCTCTTATCAGTACTAGTTTCCTCCTTCTATTGTAGAGCCTGTTTATATCAGGGGTCCACCAGACTGGTTTCCTTTTCTTGGAGGAGTGAGTCTTGGTTTTACTTGGGATAGCATGATCCATGCATTCCTGCAGATGATCAAAGAGTGCCTTTGTATAGGTTTCAGCAGCTTGGACAGCATTGTCCATTGGTGTGGGTGCTGTGAACCTTTCTACCTCGGTCTTAAGCAATGTGAAGTTTGCTTTGGAAAAGTTTTTCATGGTGGATTCCTTGATTGGGGTTGGGGCGAAATGTGAATATCCAGAGTGATTAGTCTATATTCTGATCTAACCAGCAAGGGGTTGATGTCAGGTGTGGAACACCGGTTGCCCATGTTGGTGATGACCAGGTCCAATATGTTGTTACCTGTGGTGGGGGTGTTGACCAGTTGATCCAGGGAGTTCAAGTTTATAAATTCTAGGAAGCATTGGGCAAGGGAGTTAGTACTTGAGTAGTTCTCCCAGTTAATATTTGGGTAGTTGAAATCACCCAGTATTAGGGTGTTTGGTAGGACCTTCATATTTCCCATTGTCTCCAGAAATGTGGAATGGGGGTCCTGGGTCATGGTGGGTGACCTGTATCAAGCTACAGTTTGGATTGCAGTTTTGCCCATTGTTAGTTGCACTTGGATGATCTCTGATGCATTGTGATGTGCCACTAACCTGGAGGTGTGAGTATCCTTGATGAATATGGATACATCCCCGCATTTTGGGTTTTGGTCCGGGTTCTGTGGCCGAAAGGTATGGTATGAGTTATAGCCTGATGGTGTTGGGGTGCCGTCTGGAGCCTTAAACCAGGTTTCTGTTACTGCACAGATTTTGATGTTCTCCATACTGGGGAGTGCCTCGAGTGTGTGCATTTTGAGGTTTAGACTTCTGGCGTTGAGTAGCATCACCCTCAGTTTTTGGTTACTTGTGCTATTAACGGTGGTGTGTTTGTCTTTTGAGTCTTGCCTAAAAAAGGCACTATGGGGGTGGCAAGAGCCTTTGCCAGTTTTCAAAAGCCTAAGGGTGACAGGTGCAAGCCTTCTCTTGTGAAGCAACGTGGCTTGTCGAGCATGTCATCCCAAGCAGACAGATACTGGATCCCCTTTGAATGACACCAGAAACTTAGCCAAATGTTAAAGTTGATCATTTTTTCTTTATACTGTGGTATCATTCTTGGTGAGGGCAGGATGCTACTCAGGGTCAGGGTCATACCTGCCTGGGCTACATGATCAGAGAGCGCTTCCATGTCTCTTTTCATGTAGTCCAGGGAGGTACATCTCAGGTCATTCACACCAACATATACAATGAAAGAGTCGTATTTGTACTTGTTCTGGAGTGACCTGAGTGCTTGTGTTATGTGGCAGATCCTGGCACCCGACAGGCAGCTAACTGTAACCTTCTCCTTGTCCAGCCTAGTTAGTGGGACATCAGTGTGCCTGACTATAGAGTCGCCTATCACTAGTGTGTTGGGTATGTTATTTTGTCTTAAGGGCTCAGACACCTGAATATGTTATTAACCTCTATAAAGTGACATAGACACCTGAATATGTTACTAACCTCTATAAAGTGACATAGACACCTGAATATGTTACTAACCTCTATAAAGTGACATAGACACCTGAATATGTCACTAGCCTCTATAAAGTGAGATAGACACCTGAATATGTTACTAACCTCTAAAAAGTGACATAGACACCTGAATATGTTACTAACCTCTATAAAGTGACATAGACAGCTGAATATGGTACTAACCTCTATAAAGTGACATAGACACCTGAATATGTTACTAACCTGTATAAAGTGACATAGACACCTGAATATGTTACTAGCTTCTATAAAGTGACATAGACACTGGAATATGCTACTAACCTCTATAAAGTGACATAGACACCTGAATATGTTACTAGCCTCTATATAATGACATAGACACCTGAATATGTTACTAACCTCTATAAAGTGACACAGACACCTGAATACGTTACTAGCCTCTATAAAGTGACATAGACACCTGAATATGTTACTAACCTCTATAAAGTGACATAGACACCTGAATATGTTACTAGGCTCTATAAAGTGACATAGACACCTGAATATGTTACTAACCTCTATAAAGTGACATAGACACCTGAATATGTTACTAACCTGTATAAAGTGACATAGACACCTGAATATGTTACTAGTTTCTATAAAGTGACATAGACACTGGAATATGCTACTAACCTCTATAAAGTGACATAGACACCTGAATATGTTACTAGCCTCTATATAATGACATAGACACCTGAATATGTTACTAACCTCTATAAAGTGACACAGACACCTGAATACGTTACTAGCCTCTATAAAGTGACATAGACACCTGAATATGTTACTAACCTCTATAAAGTGACATAGACACCTGAATATGTTACTAGGCTCTATAAAGTGACATAGACACCTGAATATGTTACTAACCTCTATAAAGTGACATAGACACCTGAATATGTTACTAGCCTCAATAAAGTGATATAGACACCTGAATAATATTTTACTAGCCTCTATAAAGTGACATAGACACCTGAATATGTTACTAGCCTCTATAAAGTAACATAGACACCTGAATATATTACTAGACTCTATTAAGTGACATAGACACCTGCATAATATGTTACTAGCCTCTGTAAAGTAACATAGATACCTGAATATGTTACTAGTCTCTATAAAGTGACATAGACACCTGAATGTGTTACTAGCCTCTATAAAGTGACATGGACACCTGAATATGTTACTAGTGCTATAAAGTGACATAGACACCTGAATATGTTGCTAGCCTCTATAAAGTGACATAGATACCTGAATATGTTACTAGCCTCTATAAAGTGACATAGACACCTGAATATTTTACTAGCCTCTATAAAGTGACATAGACACCTGAATAATATGTTACTAGCCTCTATAAAGTGACATAGATACCTGAATATGTTACAAACCTCTAAAAAGTGACATAGACACCTGAATAGGTTACTAACCTCTATAAAGTGACATAGACACCTGAATATATTACTAACCTCTATAAAGTGACATAGACACCTGAATATATTACTAACCTCTATAAAGTGAGATAGACACCTGATTATGTTACTAGCCTCTATAAAGTGACATAGACACCTGAATTTGTTACTAACCTCTAAAAATTGACATAGACACCTGAATATGTTACTAACCTCTATAAAGTGACTTAAACACCTGAATTTGTTACTAACCTCTATAAAGAGACAGAGATACCTGAATATGTTACTAGCCTCTATAAAGTGACATAAACACTGAATATGTTACTAACCTCTATAAAGTGACATAGACACCTGAATATGTTACTAACCTCTATAAAGTGACATAGACACCTAAATATGTTACTAACCTCTATAAAGTGAGATAGATACTTGAATATGTTACTAACCTCTATAAAGTGACACAGACACCTGAATATGTTACTAATCTCTATAAAGTGACATTGACACCTGAATATGTTACTAACCTCTATAAAGTGACATAGACACCTGAATATGTCACTAGCCTCTATAAAGTGACATAGACACCTGAATATGTTACTAAGCTCTATAAAGTGACATAGGCACCTGAATATGTTACTAACCTCTATAAAGTGACATGGACACCTCAATATGTTACTAGCCTCTATAAAGTGACACAGACATCTGAATAAGTTACTAACCTCTATAAAGTGAAATAGACATCTGAATATGTTACTAGCCTCTATAAAGTGACATAGACACCTGAATATGTTACTAACCTCTATAAAGTGACATAGACACCTGAATATGTTACTAACCTCTATAAAGTGACACAGACACCTGAATATGCTACTAACCTCTATAAAGTGACATATACACCTGAATATGTTACTAACCTCTATAAAGTGACATAGACACCTGAATATGTTACTAACCTCTATAAAGTGACATAGTCTCCTAAATATGTTACTAACTTCTATAAAGTGACATAGACACCTGAATATGTTACTAGCCTCTATAAAGTGACATAGACACCTGAAGTATGTTACTAACATCTATAAAGTGACATAGACACCTGAATATGTTACTAGCCTCTATAAAGTGACATAGACACCTGAATATGTTACTAACCTCTATAATGTGACATAGACACCTAAATATGTTACTAGGCTCTATAAAGTGACGTAGACACCTGAATATGTTACTAACCTCTATAAAGTGACATAGACACCTGAATATGTTACTAACCTGTATAAAGTGACATAGACACCTGAATATGTTACTAGTTTCTATAAAGTGACATAGACACTGGAATATGCTACTAACCTCTATAAAGTGACATAGACACCTGAATATGTTACTAGCCTCTATATAATGACATAGACACCTGAATATGTTACTAACCTCTATAAAGTGACACAGACACCTGAATACGTTACTAGCCTCTATAAAGTGACATAAACACCTGAATATGTTACTAACCTCTATAAAGTGACATAGACACCTGAATATGTTACTAGGCTCTATAAAGTGACATAGACACCTGAATATGTTACTAACCTCTATAAAGTGACATAGACACCTGAATATGTTACTAGCCTCAATAAAGTGATATAGACACCTGAATAATATTTTACTAGCCTCTATAAAGTGACATAGACACCTGAATATGTTACTAGCCTCTATAAAGTAACATAGACACATGAATATATTACTAGACTCTATTAAGTGACATAGACACCTGCATAATATGTTACTAGCCTCTGTAAAGTAACATAGATACCTGAATATGTTACTAGTCTCTATAAAGTGACATAGACACCTGAATGTGTTACTAGCCTCTATAAAGTGACATGGACACCTGAATATGTTACTAAGCTATAAAGTGACATAGACACCTGAATATGTTGCTAGCCTCTATAAAGTGACATAGATACCTGAATATGTTACTAGCCTCTATAAAGTGACATAGACACCTGAATATTTTACTAGCCTCTATAAAGTGACATAGACACCTGAATAATATGTTACTAGCCTCTATAAAGTGACATAGATACCTGAATATGTTACTAACCTCTAAAAGTGACATAGACACCTGAATAGGTTACTAACCTCTATAAAGTGACATAGACACCTGAATATATTACTAACCTCTATAAAGTGACATAGACACCTGAATATATTACTAAACTCTATAAAGTGAGATAGACACCTGATTATGTTACTAGCCTCTATAAAGTGACATAGACACCTGAATTTGTTACTAACCTCTAAAAATTGACATAGACACCTGAATATGTTACTAACCTCTATAAAGTGACTTAAACACCTGAATATGTTACTGACCTCTATAAAGTGACAGAGATACCTGAATATGTTACTAGCCTCTATAAAGTGACATAAACACTGAATATGTTACTAACCTCTATAAAGTGACATAGACACCTGAATATGTTACTAACCTCTATAAAGTGACATAGACACCTAAATATGTTACTAACCTCTATAAAGTGAGATAGATACTTGAATATGTTACTAACCTCTATAAAGTGACACAGACACCTGAATATGTTACTAATCTCTATAACGTGACATTGACACCTGAATATGTTACTAACCTCTATAAAGTGACATAGACACCTGAATATGTCACTAGCCTCTATAAAGTGACATAGACACCTGAATATGTTACTAAGCTCTATAAAGTGACATAGGCACCTGAATATGTTACTAACCTCTATAAAGTGACATGGACACCTCAATATGTTACTAGCCTCTATAAAGTGACACAGACATCTGAATAAGTTACTAACCTCTATAAAGTGAAATAGACACCTGAATATGTTACTAGCCTCTATAAAGTGACATAGACACCTGAATATGTTACTAACCTCTATAAAGTGACATAGACACCTGAATATGTTACTAACCTCTATAAAGTGACATAGACACCTGAATATGCTACTAACCTCTATAAAGTGACATAGACACCTGAATATGTTACTAACCTCTATAAAGTGACATAGACACCTGAATATGTTACTAACCTCTATAAAGTGACATAGTCTCCTAAATATGTTACTAACCTCTATAAAGTGACATAGACACCTGAATATGTTACTAGCCTCTATAAAGTGACATAGGCACCTGAATTATGTTACTAACATCTATAAAGTGACATAGACACCTGAATATGTTACTAGCCTCTATAAAGTGACATAGACACCTGAATATGTTACTGACCTCTATAATGTGACATAGACACCTAAATATGTTACTAGGCTCTATAAAGTGACATAGACACCTGAATATGTTACTAACCTCTATAAAGTGACATAGACACCTGAATATGTTGCTAACCTGTATAAAGTGACATAGACACCTGAATATGTTACTAGCTTCTATAAAGTGACATAGACACTGGAATATGCTACTAACCTCTATAAAGTGACATAGACACCTGAATATGTTACTAGCCTCTATATAATGACATAGACACCTGAATATGTTACTAACCTCTATAAAGTGACACAGACACCTGAATACGTTACTAGCCTCTATAAAGTGACATAGACACCTGAATATGTTACTAACCTCTATAAAGTGACATAGACACCTGAATATGTTACTAGGCTCTATAAAGTGACATAGACACCTGAATATGTTACTAACCTCTATAAAGTGACATAGACACCTGAATATGTTACTAGCCTCAATAAAGTGATATAGACACCTGAATAATATTTTACTAGCCTCTATAAAGTGACATAGACACCTGAATATGTTACTAGCCTCTATAAAGTAACATAGACACCTGAATATATTACTAGACTCTATTAAGTGACATAGACACCTGCATAATATGTTACTAGCCTCTGTAAAGTAACATAGATACCTGAATATGTTACTAGTCTCTATAAAGTGACATAGACACCTGAATGTGTTACTAGCCTCTATAAAGTGACATGGACACCTGAATATGTTACTAGCGCTATAAAGTGACATAGACACCTGAATATGTTGCTAGCCTCTATAAAGTGACATAGATACCTGAATATGTTACTAGCCTCTATAAAGTGACATAGACACCTGAATATTTTACTAGCCTCTATAAAGTGACATAGACACCTGAATAATATGTTACTAGCCTCTATAAAGTGACATAGATACCTGAATATGTTACTAACCTCTAAAAAGTGACATAGACACCTGAATAGGTTACTAACCTCTATAAAGTGACATAGACACCTGAATATATTACTAACCTCTATAAAGTGACATAGACACCTGAATATATTACTAAACTCTATAAAGTGAGATAGACACCTGATTATGTTACTAGCCTCTATAAAGTGACATAGACACCTGAATTTGTTACTAACCTCTAAAAATTGACATAGACACCTGAATATGTTACTAACCTCTATAAAGTGACTTAAACACCTGAATATGTTACTGACCTCTATAAAGTGACAGAGATACCTGAATATGTTACTAGCCTCTATAAAGTGACATAAACACTGAATATGTTACTAACCTCTATAAAGTGACATAGACACCTGAATATGTTACTAACCTCTATAAAGTGACATAGACACCTAAATATGTTACTAACCTCTATAAAGTGAGATAGATACTTGAATATGTTACTAACCTCTATAAAGTGACACAGACACCTGAATATGTTACTAATCTCTATAAAGTGACATTGACACCTGAATATGTTACTAACCTCTATAAAGTGACATAGACACCTGAATATGTCACTAGCCTCTATAAAGTGACATAGACACCTGAATATGTTACTAAGCTCTATAAAGTGACATAGGCACCTGAATATGTTACTAACCTCTATAAAGTGACATGGACACCTCAATATGTTACTAGCCTCTATAAAGTGACACAGACATCTGAATAAGTTACTAACCTCTATAAAGTGAAATAGACATCTGAATATGTTACTAGCCTCTATAAAGTGACATAGACACCTGAATATGTTACTAACCTCTCTAAAGTGACATAGACACCTGAATATGTTACTAACCTCTATAAAGTGACATAGACACCTGAATATGCTACTAACCTCTATAAAGTGACATATACACCTGAATATGTTACTAACCTCTATAAAGTGACATTGACACCTGAATATGTTACTAACCTTTATAAAGTGACATAGTCTCCTAAATATGTTACTAACCTCTATAAAGTGACATAGACACCTGAATATGTTACTAGCCTCTATAAAGTGACATAGACACCTGTATTATGTTACTAACATCTATAAAGTGACATAGACACCTGAATATGTTACTAGCCTCTATAAAGTGACATAGACACCTGAATATGTTACTAACCTCTATAATGTGACATAGTCACCTAAATATGTTACTAGGCTCTATAAAGTGACATAGACACCTGAATATGTTACTAACCTCTATAAAGTGACATGGACACCTGAATATGTTACTAACCTCTATAAAGATACATAGGCACCTGAATAGGTTACTAACCTCTATAAAGTAACATAGACACCTGAATATGTTACTAGCCTCTGTAAAGTGACATAGACACCTGAATATGTTACTAACCTCTATAAAGTGACATAGACACCTGAATATGTTACTAACCTCTATAAAGTGACATAGACACCTGAATATGTTACTAACCTCTATAAAGTGACATAGACACCTGAATATGTTACTAACCTCTATAAAGTGACATAGTCTCCTAAATATGTTACTAACCTCTATAAAGTGACATAGACACCTGAATATGTTACTAGCCTCTATAAAGTGACATAGACACCTGAATTATGTTACTAACATCTATAAAGTGACATAGACACCTGAATATGTTACTAGCCTCTATAAAGTGACATAGACACCTGAATATGTTACTAACCTCTATAATGTGACATAGACACCTAAATATGTTAGTAGGCTCTATAAAGTGACATAGACACCTGAATATGTTAATAACCTCTATAAAGTGACATAGACACCTGACTATGTTACTAGCCTCTATAAAGTGACATAGACACCTGAATATGTTAATAACCTCTATAAAGTGACATAGACACCTGACTATGTTACTAGCCTCTATAAAGTGACATAGACACCTGAATATGTTACTAGTCTCTGTAAAGTGACATAGACACCTGAATATGTTACTAGCCTCTATTATTGTCAGAAACTGCAAGGGAAGTAATCTGATATGCATTTTCCCAAACGCATTGCATGATATTTTTTAAAGTTATACTAACAAGTGCCACTTCTCCACTTTTAATAGAAAAATAAGTATCTTATTTCATGATGTAATAGTGATTTGCTTTACTTTAAAATGTCATAGAATAGTTAATTTTATTTCCATACTAGCAAATCAATGATTCACTTTTAATTCACACAGAAATTCTCTTTAGGAAGTTAAGTCTTTAGTATCATCAGAAACTCTTGTTAAGCTGTATAAACTATCCATACATCTGTCTAGATGTCTTCTTGTCACTTTTTCATATATAATTCCGTGGGGGGTGCCCTTTGCTCTCTGATATATACTGATGTTGGCTGGATGTTAAATGATAGAACTTCTTTGCCCATAGTTGTTACTGCAATCACTCATTTGGCCTGCTGAGTTAAAACAGTCCAGGACATACCTGAAAATAATAGGAATAGCAGATCTGCTTCAGACAAACAACTTGATAGGACTATTGTTTCTAGTATAATAGTGCCTTTATCGTTTCTGATACTTTTCTAATGGTTAACAATCCTTACATGGACTTGTATCTGATTTACAGGATGTTACTTGACAAATCACTAGTGTTTTACCTAGTCCATCTCTCAAAGCATCCTCCTAGAACTCTCTGCACTCACCTTATCTATTGCCATTACCACTGATGACAATGAAACAGACAGTAAACATCCTTAAATTATTTCAGCTTTCTGTTATCTAACTGCTGTAAGTATCGGCTTATTTATTGAATGCTGCTAAATACCTGTGTTTAGTTGTTTAAATGTTCATTCTGATTTTACCTTTATTTTTAAGGTGAAGAGAGAATGAAATACGGGAAGAGTTACAAAATCTGAAGCTCATTCGATATGGCCTGGATAGAAAGCACCAGAAATTAGGGGTGATGGGCAGCAGTGCTACAGATGGTGCGTAATCAACTAAAGCAAAAGATGGATTGGGGTTTTGGTGTGCATGTAGCACCTTGGTGGGAAGAGTAGAGTAATTACTTGTCATCTTTGAATTATGAGATCCACTAAAGTTAGTACTAGTGTGGGCACAGTTAGCAAAAGTGATTGGATATGTGATTTTAGATGATGAGCACGTCACCGGGGATGATGCATTCATACATTTGTTTTCAAAATAGATCATTGAGTTTGCAGAGGGAATACTGCATGTTGCATATATCTGTGAAGAGATAATTAGGAAAGAGTCCACTAATGCTGATGCAGTAATATACACTGTCGGTAAATACCAGAAAAAAATTGCTAACTCTCTGAACATCAGTGTTGCACTGGGTAAGCAGCACCTGCTGTGTGAAGAAATACCAATTTCGGGGAGCACTTTTCTGTTTTATGGCAGTTCAGAAATCTGTATATGGGGATGCAAAATAAGGAGAGATTTTGTGTGTAGTACTGGTCTAATGATCGGAAAAGATGCCTGCGTTAATAAATGTCAGAGAAATTATGAGCATTATCTCTGATTAGCACTGCTTTCATGTCTGCCATTCTAACACTAATGTCACTATGACTTTTGGATTAATGCTACACACAATATTGTTCTCTTATGTATCACATTGTGCATTCTTAAGTAATGCTTTTAGTGTAATGTGCTTTAATTGACTACTTTTACCTGGTGTGGTGTGGTGTGTGTTGGTGTGGTACAATTTGTTTGTGTGGTACGGTGTATATTGGTGTGGGGTGGGGTGTGGTGCATTGTGTGTTGGCCTGGTGTGGCGTATTGTGTGTAGTGTGTGGTGTGTGTATGTATACATATATATATATATATATATATATATATATATGTATATACTATATATATATATATATATATATACTATATATATATATATATATATATATATATATATATATATATATATATATATATATATATATTTATATGTATATACTATATATATATATATATATATATAGTCAAACACTACTTATGTCAACATGTATAATGCCAAATCAAGTTGATTGACATTTTGTATGCTGACAGGCTATTACGCATGTTCTGAGAATTGATCTCAGCACATGCTAAAACTTAAAAAAAAAACCAAAGCATCATGTTTTGTAGGGGGTAAGCCTGCCTGCCCCCACAACCCCTGCTACTTATATATTCTAACTCTGAGACTGCAAAATCCTTGGGAAAAAGGATATATTCTCCTACCCAGGGACTGGCAATCTCGCATTTCCTGTCGGCCATCTTTTTAGTTGATCAAACTGTGTTGATTAAACAGATGTTAACCAAGGTATTGTTCGACAAACTTAGAGGGACTCGTATATGTTTGTGTGTGTACGTATATGTGTATATGCATGAGCTCACACACACATGCACCTACACACGCACGCACGAGCACACACACACACACACACACACACACACACACACACACACACACACACACACACACACACACACACACACACACACACACACACACACACTTAATTTGCCCATTTCTCATGTTATACTATATTTTTTCCTGGCTATTACCTTACATTTAACATGTTTCTTTTATTGTATACCTGTGGATCATTAATACCTTTGCAATATTTGTTCCTTTTGCATAGGTCCTAGCTGAAAAGGGTTTTTGAACTAGTTTACTTACCTGGTTATAAAATGCAAAAAAATAAAACCAGTTTAAGTATTTAAGTGTATATTTGTCAAAGTATGGCCAATATCCTAGGGAATGGCAATTATGGGATAGTTGTAATTTCAGCTTTCTCAGACAAGAAAGATGTTAGATGACAGGAAAATGTATTCATAGCATGTTGCATGGTGAAGAAGATAACTTGCAATAATATCTCATATCATACACATTTACCTTTCCCACCGGGGCATTTTGTCTGATGCATTTCCCCTTTCTAGCCCTGGCACTGGCTCTGACTGACTTTGTTTTCTTGCAACACCTCATTGTCTGGCACTTATGCTCACAATTTTCCTGACACAAATACAGTTGGCAATGTCAAAAGTGAAAAAGGAAACATTTTTTGTTTGAGACTGCACTTCCAGTACCCCTGCATGTCATCCTAGATCTGACTATACCCATAGGAAAGGGTCATCTCAGAGATGTACCAATGGTGACCAATATATAGTCGCTACTGCATTCCTTGGACAGTCACCATACCCTAACATCTGTGTTACCTCAGCTCCATCATTCTGTTACATATTCTCAGTTGGCAGTTGGCTATAGCGGTATAAGTGTTGCAGTTTCCCATCTGTGCACCCAAATTACATGTGAATGGAGTAAGAGAACTACTTTGCTTTACATGGATTGGAAGACTGTTTCATAGAAGAGGTATTCTCTGAGATGCATACCTATTCCTCCAATGTTTTCTATTTATGTTGCAAAAGAGCTAGAGATTCATTGAGTGGGTGTTCATGCCACCATTGGGCTTAAGAATGTGTAATGGGCCTGACTGGATAGGGTGTACCGAGGCGCTGTACATGACACAGAGGTCATCTGTTATTAGCCTGTGATACTGAGCAGAGGGATAAGATTCTGAGATGGTCTGCACAGTTCTTCTGATTCAGGCCCCTGATTTTGTTTTACTAAGAAAGCATTGTGGCCACTCCAGCTGTGACAAGTGTTTGGACCAGTACATACTGAATAGGGTATTATATTCAGTGATCAACCTGATGAAGGCTGAGTGCAGTGGAATGACTGCATCACTAGTCTTGGACAACATACCTTGATATATAACCTGTGCAGTGAAGAAGAGCTTACCTACTATAGTGGATATGTGGTGGTCAAAGGACAGTTCATCATTTACGTTGGCTCCCAGATCCCTAACTAGTGGATCAACTTTCAGAGGTATGTTGTTAATGTGATAACTACAAGGGAAATCATTCTTGCCAAAGGTTAAACTATGCATTTCTTGCTATTTAGTTTTAGTCCATGGTTTTGACACCAGCCTTTTCTTTGGGATAGGCCCTCTTGGAGGATTTTGGTGTCCTCTGGGGAATTTATGATGACACTGACTTTGCCTTGTCATCCAAGAAGTAAATGCTATCAGAAGTGACCCAAGGACTGATGTTGGGGTACATCACTAATGATGGGTCTTTTGCAGGAGATAGATGCACTTACCCTAATTTCCTGGCTTCCTTTTGTGACCCAGTTTGCTGTCCAGTGAGATACATAGGGACTTACATTTAGATGGCAGAATTTATTTACAATACCAAAAAGTGGGATGGAGTTGCATACTATTGCGAGGTTTAGATATGCAGTGTGCACTGATTTGTTCTCATCCATTGTTTCAGTAACCTTCTCAAAGAAGTCTTCCAGGTTAAAAAGGCAGGATTTTCCCTTAACAAATCTAAACTTGCTTAGGTTGAGAGTTTGTAGGTTACCAGTGTCTTTATTTATGAATTTCATAATTATCCTTTCCATAACCTTACAAATCAAGCTTATCAGGCTTATGGGTCTCTAATTACCTGGGTCTTTGGATGGCCCACCTTTGTGCTAGGGAATAACTGCTGCTGTCCTGCATTCATCCACCACAAAGTCTGTTTGGAGGCTGATATTGAATAGCCTCAGTTGGTGGTCTAACACGTCATGTTTTAGACTGACTAGTAGGCAGCCTGGTATGTTATCTGGCCCCATAGAAGAAGTGATGTCTTTCCATATCACTGTTGTAGTATTCTTTACCTAAGGGATTTCCTGCCAAGGCTAGTCGAGTATCTGGCGAGTGTATCACAGCCGTTTGTTCTTACAGCTGTCGTACATCATATGCATGCTTCCCACACAAGGCGTAGGGTGTAAAGGTGTTGTACGGATGCACACACTCAGAACTTCTTTGGTGCCAGTTCTAATGCTATTGTTGAATGTTGGTCTGAGCATCCTTCTGCTGTACTCCATTGGGGTTTCATCTCTTATTTATTTTTCTTATCATGTTCATATCATCCAGAAAGGGAAAATGTCAGTGTGGGAGGCAGATACCCCATAAAGACCGCCGTGGCCAGTGTCTCTTTTTGTTTGGGTGCTTCCCACAATCGTACTCGGTGCTCTATCTGCCAGGTATTTATGTGTTATGTGTAAGACCCTACAAAGTCATTTCTCCTCTTTGCCATATACACAGATATCCAACGTCTTAATTTGTTGAAAGTCACAAAAGTCGCAAAAAAAATACAAGTTCTCACAAAAAGTAAAATGTTTATTTTTAAGAGTACAAGTGCTTTCATCTTACAAATGAGTAAATCTTCATCGATACAGCAATTTTCAAAAAGTGCCACTTAAATAGTAATGTTGATCACATGATCTACCATTTAAATCTTAAAGACTCATACTTTGGTGCATAATTTACCTTATTATTTAAAATTCACATAATAAACTTATATTAGATATTAATCCTAAAATTAAAACTAAAACTAAAACCCATAGGAAATGACCCAAGAGGTGTCTAAAAATCCCAAAAATCTTTGACCAAACCCCCAAGTTCTACTGACCATTTGGTAAATTAACATATCTATGAAAATATTCCTCTACTAACAGATTTCAGTTTTAACAATGGCACTACTGTTATGTACTCAGTGAATCCTAGCCAGTTATGTGCATTCAGTAATTGGCAGTGTAGCTCATGCATTTCTAAAATAATTGGCCATGCGCCTCCTCTGTCTTTCCTCTTCAATATTTTCAAGACCATAAATGTAAATAAATGTCTCTGGTTGTCCTTCACATGCTTATACAGTACATTGGTGTTTTTCTCTTTTTTGATGTCATGCATATGTTTGTACATTTGTTCACGGAGTCTACTTTTATACTATATCAGTCTCTCAGTTAATGGTGGTGTAGTTGAAGTCTTCTAGGAGAATAATGGTATTAGACTTAAGGCATTGGGACGCCATACTGGTTAGGTAAGAGGAATGGGCTCAGGGGGACATAAAAGGGGTCCTATATTTAGCTATGATGTAAATTGGCTGTGGAAGATTTCCAACTTGTTATCTTGTTTAATGAGTCTGGAGGTGAAATGGCATTTTAAGAATATGGAGTCACTACAACATTTAATGCCTTCATTTAAAGGGGTTGGCCTGAACATCTGGTAGGCGTTAAAAGCCTGCATTGAGTGAGTGCCCTCATTGGTCCTGAATCAGGTCTATGTGACTATGCATACATTTTCTGCCCTCCCCCACTAGTAAGTGTGCTTATAGGGATTGAAGCTTTTTGTTAAGGCTCCTTGCATTGAGTAGCAGTACCTTTGTTATTCAAATTCTATTTTGTTATGTTGGAAGCTTTAGAAGACTGACATTGCATAAAAAGGCAGTATGTGGTGGAAAAGAATTTAAACAACATATAAAAGCATTAGGGGGACAGGCCATCTCAGGTAAAGCAGTTTGGGCTGTCTACCAAATCCTCCCATCCCATACTGAGATATATTGTACCATTTAGAAGGACAGTAAAAACTAAGCCAGTTGTTGATGCCAATAATCTTTTGTTTGTATTGCAGCATCATTCTTGGTGATGGTAGAATGCTGCTCAAGGCTAGGTTCCTAAGTGCCTGAGACACATTCTGAGAGCTCTATCATGTGTCTCTTCTTATAGTCCAGGGAGGTGTGCCTGAAGTTATTTGCACCCACATGCATTATGAATGTGGCATGTGAGTATTTGTGGTGCAAAGACATGAGTGTGTGTGTAATGTGGTGAATCCTGGCAACTGACTGGCAAGTGACTGTGACCCTGACCTTGCACAGCCTGGAGAGTGGTGCTTTGTGTGTCTCACTATGGAGTCAGCTATGCCTAGGATTTTGGAATGTTTGGAGATTTGCCTTATGAGCTTTTGAGTTGAGTCAGTGTGACTCTTGGATGCATGTTTCATGATGTGTGCTGCCTGTGTTGTGTGTGTGTGTGATGTGGCTGATGGTACTTGTTGTGTTACATCTAGGAGGCCTTTGTAGTTTGGGTAGGTTACCTTAAAGAGCCTCCGCATATATAGGTCTGTGTGCATAGACTGAGCTGTGTGTGATTAGTTTTTGTCTGATGTTATGTGGTATTGACAGCCTGCATATTTGTTGTGGGTTTGTGTGAGAGCTTTGCCTACAATAACACTATATAAGTACATCTCTCACACATGGTGTGTTAGGTTGTTTAAATAATAGGTGGTTGTCAGTAAATATGAGACAACTGCTTCATTATCTCAGGATGCCCATTTCAACCAAGGTGACTACAGAGATGGTTGGAAAATGCAAATCTATGCTAATGTGTGCTGAAATGGGGAGGGTGTAGGACTTAAGGTTTGGAGTTCATTACTGGAGGTGCTATCTGTCTGAGACAAGGAAAACCAACCAACTAAAAAAAAAGGCACAAGTTATGAGGGTGGCCATGACAGCTCTAGAGAACAACTGACTTAGAGTGAAGAATGGAGGAGGAAAACATATGGGAACAGTAGAGAGACAGTGGTGGAAAGCAGAAGATGTGATCATGGCATTGTTTTTCTATAATTCATGAGGGGTCAAGAATGCAAGAACCGAGTAGTAATGAATTAATTCTCCACATTAGTGTTTATAGGGGAATGTTGGGAAGTTAAAAATGCTGGAACATAAATTGGTAGAGATGAGGAAAGATACCGAGGTGGAAAGGTAGCCTAGGATTAATTGAAGAAGAAACACAAAGGGACATGGTGACAATAAAGTGTATTGTTTGGATAAGCTACTTCCCAAGCACTACACAAATGGGCTTGGGAACCATGGGACAAAATTTAAATTCTCTCCTTAAAAATGGATTGGTGTTGCAGGGCATGGCGCTGCTAATCTAGTTATTGTGTGCAAAGGTGGTTCTAGAAGGTTCCGAGCAACTGAGGTCTGTTAGGTAAAGAGTTCATTAAGGAAAGGTAGAAATAAATGTGTAGCCCAAACTGTTGAAGTTCATAGATTTGTATTATACAGGAGTGGCATTAGCTGGGATTTATTCTAGAAAGGTGCAAGGATATGCACTCTTGCAGGAAAAATCTGGGGAAAACATATGTGTTAGGAGGGGATGTCCTTAGGTGGAGGGAATGGGGAAAGGATTATGGGCTTATAACTACTACAAGGTTAGGTAATACAAATGCAGTTTGAAAGGGTAAACATTAACATACTGCTGGAATGCTAAGTCAGACCAGTAAACTTTCTTGATGCTAAAGTTATCCACCCATTATACAGGGCACTAGTAAGTTCAGATGTAGAAGGCCATATCGTCTTCTGTAGAGCATAAAGGAAAAATAAGATAAGTCTGGTAAAACAAGGTAGTTAGCAAAATTAGTGAGAGGACTAAAATGGCTGCTGTATGAAGACAAGCATACACAGCATGACATACTCACTTCAGGAGCCCTGTTGACAGAGGCCCAGGTTACTAATCTAATGGGGTGGCGAAAGCCATCACTCTGTGGCTAGGCTTATAAATGCCCATGAGCAGATAGCCTAGTACTTACCTATGAACCTATGAACCTATGGAAAGGTAAAGAAAAAGGGGTTAAGACACCTGAGCATCACATAGTCAGTGGTTAAGTGTTAGGGGACCAGTGAAAGGGGTTAAGACACCTGAACATCACATAGTCAGTGGACAAGTGTTAGGGGACCATTTGGAAAGAAAGGACCGAAGGATGAGAAATTCCATACCTCTCAACTGTACAGATTTTTGCCTCATATTTTTGGTCTGCTCCTCATAAAATTTGTGGTTTTCTGGCAAACCATTGAAGATTGAAGTCACTAAATAATTCTAAATAATGACAAACATTTGAGATTCAAACTTCAGAAAATACATATTAATGCAAAGAATGTTATTCTAGCAATTTTCTAAGTTTATAGGAGCAATATTTAAATTATGTCCCTATTTTTGAGCTTTGTCCCCACGTACTTTCTGGCTTTGTTGAGAGGTATGATGAGAAAGGAAAATGGATAACATTAGGTTCAGTTGAACTTAAACTCAAAGATGACTTAAAGAAAAAAGTATTTTGCAGAGAGTGTGGTTGTGTCCTAGACACAATGGCAGCCATATAGGAACTAACTGAAAAACTCGGCCTGTATCCAAGATCTCCTTTAGATGACCAAAACACAATTCTCTGAATATGTTCTTCCAAACTACGTATCTGGCTAGGGACATTTCCTCACATAGGGAAGACCCATTGCATCACCCCAACTAAATATAAACTACCTCAAGGTCACAGTACCTTAGGGGAGGTCATATTTCTACAAAGGAAGTGTTTGCCAGCCAGCAAATGCAGTGAAATAGATTTGGTGAGTCAAGTTTTACCAGATCATGGTTTGATCTCTCACTGTGCTGCCTTTAGAAACTATAGAAGACATCTCAAAATCTTATCATTTTTGCATATATGTTTGTACATCTCTTACTTTATTTTTTCTTTATTTTAAACCACAAACAAATTTACTGTTTTATCTGTAGCACTACTAAATGAGCATGGTGGGTACCACAGTCTAGCTCTGATGGATTTGAATTTAACTTAAAATGTTAGTGCTTTTTTGACGTGTGTACATTTCCTAAACAACTGTGTTTTGTATGCCTTGTATGTATCATTTTTTCAGTTTTGTGCATTCTGACAATCCTTTTTATTACTGAATTAAAAAAGACATATTAGTAAACACTGAGCCAGTGTTTGCATATAAGCTACCGTTTGTTAGGTTCTTTTATTAAGCATTTCATTACACAAACAATGTAATCATGGCTGTCATAAAAGGAAATGCACGGCTGGAAGAAGAGCCCAACTGTTTTTTAGCAACACTTTCCCAAGCACAAAGCTATTTAACATGTTTTAGCACAGTAAATAATAGAAGTGCATGCATTTTAGTTCTGAGAAATCGTACACAGGATACAAATGCCTCGTTAATATTTCTTAGTTTACTCCTGCATTAATTTAGTAGTAAATCCATAACTGGTAATGAAATTTACATTGCATGTTAACACTTACTGTGAACCAGCTGGAAAGACCTCTACACTGCTCAGATATTCAGACCTGTTTCTTTATGGGGACCATTGTGCTAAAACACTGAGTTTACTGCAGATGTTATAAATTGTGAATACAAAAAAAAACAAAAAAAAAAACACTGTGGAGTCTCTAGTTTGAGGGGGGGGGGGGCATTTTTTTAGAGAATAAATGCTGTACAACCTATGCAGAATGTGAAAACTGGTTTATAGTTAAATCATTGTTAAAAAGATGCTGGAAAAGTATTACCATTAGATGTGTGAAATAAAAGGTTTCCAAACTAGGGCTTTGGTTAGTGTGTTCATTAGAGCAGTGCAACATATTACTTCAGACTTTGTAGGGCAAAACCAGCTTTTCCATGTCATCAACTTAAAGGTCATTTCTGCAAAATGCTGCAAATGAAAGATGTAGAAAGCAGACCACTACCTTTGTCTATTTTTTAGATAAATGCATTCACATGGACATACTGTAATTTTCACAGCAAGAAGGAACTGTTCTGCCAATAAGATGGCACTTACATATGTTTTCCTCTTCCTTTAGTACATTACAGTATTCTGAATAATGCTCATTAAAACCACTAGGTCAAGGCACATGATCATTAAAAAGAACCTTCTGTGGCAGAAGTTTGAAAACAATATAATATTTTATCTCTGTTCATTTCTGTCTTGTATTTTATTTCCATGACATCATTTAACCAGCTCAGGAACAACAGTAGCTTGTTTTAAGAATGACGGAATTAGGAATAGTTATAATGCATGGGAGTGGGGTAGAGTGTGCTTACAAGATGATTTGGTTAGGTTTAGGACCTGGTCAGACAAAAGATGACCGGATTACAGTGCTTAGAGCTATAAGGCCAAGGCACAGCGGGGAGCAAATCAGTAAATGCCATAACTTGTAAAGGATGAATGGAGTAGCTATAGCTACTGCAGGCATACAAAGTGTTCTGGAGCTGGAACATTTATTGAAGGCACTGCAGGCATGTTGAAAGCACTGTACTTAAATGCCATATATAAATGTATGAGCATAGTGATAGCATCACAGTTTATGCAAGACGAGTCTTGTATTTATGCAGTAGTGCTGAAGTGTTGCATCTCAAAATGCTTTATAATCAAATACACACTGTTTGCAGTTGGCATTTTTGTGCTGCAGCAGCTACAGCTCTAGTCAGCCTGCCACACAGCCCAGTGGCATAGATACAAGTATTGCATGAGATGTTCTCCGCAAGCTCATATCTGTGAGATGACACTGTTCAGCAGCAGGGATGCTACAAGTACTTGTTCCCATGTGTTTCCATGTTCAGCTAAGCAGACCTTCAAAGCATGGTAAAAATTCCTGACAGTATTCCTGCTGGTAGCATATGCCGTTATCTGATCTGGCAGTGTTGTGCAGACTGTGGAATGTGTACTGTGCAGACTGTGGAATGTGAACTGTGCAGAATATGGAATGTGAAAAGCAATGGTCTGCAGACTGGTAATTGCATTATGTTTTATCATTAAGGACTTAACTAGAAAAATCAACAATCACTTCTTCACATCACCTTCAAAGGACTGAAGTGTTGAGAGCAGTGTTCCATCTGGTTTCTTTATATCTGAACAGCTAAGGTCACTGAGCCTAGTGGCTTGTATCTTGCAGTAAGAAGAAGACAAAAGAACACTTCTCTGTTAGTGTTCATAGTGATTGTCTGGGTTGAGGCTACAAGATATTTTAACTTCCAAATACATATGCTACCAAGAGAGCAACACAGGCAGCAAATAAACCAGAGCCAGGAGCATCTCTTTCATGTATTTTAATTTTTCATGACTGTGTCATGGAGGGTTTTTTTGGGGTGGTGGTGATGGTGGCAATCTTTTAAATTGAGTGAAAGCACAGCTGGTGTTTAACTTTTGTTTCTTTGAGCCTTTTTATCCAGGACCTAAGTTACTAAGGCAAGGATAAAATCCAATGTATATGGTAAGTTTAGAACAGCCGGTCAACTAGAATGTTTCTGAGGTATAGTAGGACAAGACTCATACAGACACACGGGCATCCAAACTTCACTCATATGTGACCAGAGCCCAGGGGGAACAATGAGGAGAAGCCTTAAGTACTGTGCAGATAAACTATTATGCACCGAGAGAGGGAAAGGTGATAGAATGGGAAAGAAGCCAAGAATACATTTGGACTGCAGGCTAGAGTTTGCCTTCCCTGTCAAGGACTGATATTAGACTATAGTCAAAGAGAAAGGAATAAGGGATCCTAAGTGAAAGACCAGCATTGGCAGAGGTTTTAGTAGCATCTTGAACATAAGCTGCTGTTAAAGAGATAATTAGTAGGCATATAAAATATTGAAGGATAAATATAGGAATCAGAGAAGGTTAAAAAGCATTGGGGAGAGAGATTGGATAAGCAAGCCATTAAGACACAATGGGAGGATATATGTATGGCTCCCAAATATGCAACAAAGTGTAGAAAATTTAGGATCTTTGCTTGGAAATGTTTACATAGGTGTTTTTATACCCCAAGCAGACTTTTGTGATGGGGAAGAAAGAGATAGTTGGGAACATATTTTTGAGACTGTAACGAGTTGGCAGAGTTTAAAAATTCCCTGCAGACTACTCTGTCAGAAATGCTGGGTGACCAAATTCCTGTAACTAGGAAAATTAATTTTTGAGCAATGACACAGACTCTGAATTGTCTAGACATAGTAAGGGCCTTGCTCAGTTTAATTCTGGTGGCTGCCAAAAAAGCAGTTACTAGAAAATGGAAATCAAAGTCTAAACCAACCTTATTAGAAGTAGTGAATGTAGTAACAGAGATAAAAGAACTGGAAGTGGCATCTTTAGAAAAGGGTCACAGCAAATTGCACACAAAAACTGTGAATTGTGAGAACAATACATGCAGAATAACAATTTCAAGGAGGAATGAGGTGTAAGGGAAGACAGGAATGAGCTATGTAATGGTTGAATGACAATGACTGTAGATTATATGTGTGTATAATGTTTTCAACTGAAAATATGTCAATACGGTATGTTTTCATTTATATAAATGTATGATTGCCTATGTCATAAGTAATAATTCAATAAAGATGCTTCTTGTTTAAAAGAAAAGAAAATGAGATAGCAGGAGACATTTAGCACTTGATGTTGAAATAGAATTATATTCTTTAAAATATGTTAGAGAAATAAATCCACACATTTAGTGGTCAAACCTAGAAGTTTATGAAAATTATTGTAAGAGGCAGGAAATTATAAGGACATGCTCATTTGTTGGAGAAATTCTGACTTTCTAATGTTTTCTTAGCATTTAGATTACATATGATGAGAAAAAGAACGTGACATTTTTATTTGTAACAAGGTTACAAAAATGTGACAATGCAGTTACAAAATGACAGAATATTGCCAAGCCATGTTTGCGAGCAAGGCACAGGCTAGCCAATGATATGGAAAGGAAGAGAAATTAATTTTGACAGGTTTATGCGAAAGCCTAGTATGAATTGTACGTAATGGAGACTAAGTCATTAGTACAGAATATGCTAGGCCCTGGGGTAAGAACAAGAGAAAATGCAATTAATGATGTGAAAGGGTTAGATGGCTGAAGAATATTGGAAGAGCAAGACTTAAGAAAAATGGAAGAAGAAAATCGCAGAAGCCTTCCCATAATTTGTAATGATGAAACTATTTATTTATTTATTTTATTTTACATTTGTTGACCAGGCTAGTCCAACTGGATATATGTCCATTTTCAGTGGAGGCCCAGGGAGAAAAGCTCCACTTACATCAAAATGTTTATAAATACAATGGTATGTACAAAGGCATTGGTACATTACAAAGCTTAGGCATACATTACATTTCATAGGATTTAGCATTTGAATACGAAAAATCCAAGTGCAAACAGTTTTGGATATTACTGATAAAATATGTCAACGACACTATTAATTATAAAGTCACACACACAAATGTCACACAAAAATGTTAGTGTCTAACAGCAATGGATATTCATACAAAGTATGTACAAGGACACTCTTATTCTATAAAGTCTCACCAGACGTCCTAGTGTAAGATGGCTATGGATGATCATTCAAAGTATGTACAGGACATTAGTTCGCTGTATAGTCTCATTAACTTTATTATCAATAGAGAAGACACAAGATTATACTCATGAGAAGATAGGTGTCGAGGGAAGGGTTTGGTAGTTAGTCTGGGTTGACACAGGGGCATAACCAGTCTGATTTAAGGTAGGGTTTTAGTTTGCTTTTAAATAGGTTAGCTGAGGTTAGGGAGGTTAGTTGATTAGGGAGGCTGTTCCAGGTTTTACCCACTGTATTAATGAACAATGCGTCACCAGCTGAATTATTGGATTTAGCTATTTGTACTAGAAATTTGTTAGATGAGCGTAGGGTTTTGAGATTATTATAGGGGGTGATTAGGGTATTGAGTATTGGTGTATTTGTAGGTTGATACAGGATCTTATGGACTATTGTTAGTTGGTTGAAAAGTATTAGATTTGGCAATTCTGACCAGCCTAGTTGATTCAGATTGATACAGTGATGGGTCCTATAGGAGGACCCAGCTGCAAATCTGGCAATATTGTTGTAGGAGGTAGACAGTTTATTCAGGTTGCTTTTATATAATTTAGTATAGATAGGTGAGGCATATAGTAGGGTGGAGATAAGGTGGGTACGGGCTATAGTTGTCTTGGCTAGTGGAGTCAGAAAGGTTTTGATCCTGTAGAGGGAACCTAATTTTTTGTTAACTGTTTTTATAGTGTTATTAATGTGAGGCTCAAAGGTGAGGTTATTATCAATAAGTACCGCAAGTAGTTTTGTAGTAGGATCAGGAGATATTATAGTTCCATTGCTAGAAGTACCAGTAAACTTAAGTGGGGAGGCTGTATGGGTAGGGGTGAATAGTAGCATTTTTGTTTTTTTTAGGGTTCAAGATAAGACTTCGGTGTAGAAGCTAATTTTCAACTATGCTAATGGTGTTTTGGGTTAGGGACTGAAGTTCTGATGAGGAAGTGGCTGAGCATATAAGTGTGGAGTCATCTGCATATTGGATACAGGTAGCTTGAGGAATTACAGAATGGAGGTCATTTGTGAAGATGGAGAAGAGGAGATGACCCAATATTGAGCCCTGAGGGACAGCTATGGCAATTGGGAGGAGGGAAGATAAGGTATTTGCCCATAGTACAGCCTGTTGCCTGTTATTTAAGTAGGATTGGAACCACTGTATGGCAAGACTATCCAATGACAGGTTTTTAAATGTGTTTATGAGGAGGTGGTGGTTAACCATGTCAAAGGCTTTTGACAAATCAATAAAGAGGGCTGAGGATAGAGTGTCATTTTTGTGATTTCTATTAATGCAGTCAGTAAAGGACAAGAGAGCAGAGGTGGTGCTACGAAATGGTCTGAAGCCATGTTGGCAGGTGGCTAATAAATTATTTTCAAGTAGGTGGCTTAAAAGTTGCTTATGAATGCATAGTTCTCCATTACTTTTGCCAAAGGGGGTAATATGGCTATGGGCCTGTAGTTGGAAAACTCTTTGGAATTACCACCTTTATGCAGGGGGATAATGTGAGAAACTTTCCAGATTGATGAGATGTTTCCTTCCAAAATAGTTCTATTAATGAGGATGAATATGGGGTAGGCTATGGTTTTTGCTGATTTTTGCAGGTATTCTGCAGGTAGTAGGTCTGCAGAAAGAGTGGTGGGTTTAAGTTTCTGAATAAGGTTATAGATAAGGGATGTGGGAACTGGTTGAAAATGAAATAGAAGGGGGCTATAGGAGATGGCAGATGTAGAGGATGTGGAGTTAGGAGATAGTTGGTTGGCTAGGGAGTGAATGGTTTCTGTGAAAAAAAGTGTTAAAAGAGTTGGCTATTTGAATGAGATTGTTGTGATCAGAGAAACTGTACACATCTTTGGAGATTTAATGTGTTGTGAATATCATAAGAATAGAAGAAAGACAATTTGCTTCTAGTATTCATTGGGATTGGTGGTGCTGCAGTAGCGTTGTCGCCTCACTGTAAGATACTGTCCGGTTCGATTCTCAGCTAGAGTGTCTTCTGTGTGGAGACATGCATGAATGGGTGTACCTTCGTTGAAGGTTGTGCATCAGGGCTGGCAACTCGGCACGTAAAAATCAACTGCCAATCATTAGCGGACCGGAGTTCCACTGTGGCGACCCCTAACCGGGAAAAACCGAAAAGACATTTGTTTATCACTGATGTAATCAGTCTTAGTGAATTCAGCAAGCCTGTTACAATGATTACTCTGATCATAATTTTCAATATAATCTTTGTTAGTTAGGAGGGGATATGACCACTGCCTAATGGAGTTAGAGCTCTTGTTACAGGATACCAAAAGTGATAAGTGGGATATGAAATTAATGCACAAGAAATTGTTACAAAGGTGTGAAGGAAACAGGATCATTAAAGAGGTAGCAGGGGACACAGGTAGCAGTTTAGGCACTATTTTATGGCACTGGTATTTAACTGCATTCCATACTGATTCAGTTGCTGTATAATATGTTTTGTTTTATTCATAATTATTTATTTTATTCATGATTGCATCATATGTCATGCAGCTAAATTTTACGTGCACATTCCTCATATTGTATATGTGCTACTGTTAATACCCCTTGTGGAGTCACGGCTGAAAATGGGCTTGTCTGCTTATTCTGATTTGGTAAACAAATGGAAATAAATAGAAACCAAGAGACTATCTAGTCCCTCAGATTATTTAAGTATATCTTAACAGTTCAGGTTGAAGACTTACGGAATGCAAGGCTGTAATAGGTGGGGGACAGGGAGTCCATGAAGGCATTCAAGTCAGCATATGATAAGAGGAGAAAAAAGGAAGTGTGTGTAGGGATGGAAGGGGTGTATGATATTAAATGGACTTAAGGGCAGACTAGATAGGTTTATTGCATCCTTATTCGATCAAGCTAATGTAATGCAGTGTTGCTGAAGTATAGTAGTATAAAGTGCAGTTTTCTACTGATCTGCATTGACTGTCATCTTGCACAGAGTGCCGGTGGATAAAAACAAGGAAGAGTTTTGGCCCAGAGGTGCAGTGGTAAGCATTGTTGCCTTACACGGCTTGGTTCTTTGGTATGATTTTTGGCAGAAGTTTGAATGTTCCCCTTATTATCAAGTGCTTTTGCTAGGATCCCTGGCTTTGTCTACATTCTGAATTAGTGCAGGTCTTCAGACAGGTTAAATGGTAATCCTCTTAAAGTGCTTGGAGGTGTGTGTGTTTGTGTGTGTGTGTGTGTGTGTGTGTGTGTGTGTGTGTGTGTGTGTGTGTGTGTGTGTGTGTGTGAGTGAGAGTGTGTGTGTGTGTGTGTGTGTGTGTGTGTGTGTGTGTGTGTGTGTGTGTGTGTGTGTGTGAGTGTGTGCACCCCATGATTTGTGGTCTGCCTTGCATACAGTTTTGAAAAGGCTAAAGTTGGTTTCAAACCATGAATGAATGAGGTCTCATGTAGTAGGTCTGTTTCCACACCTTTTTCTGGCTTGTTATTTGATATGTGTACTGCTTTTTGGCTTGTTTGCCACTGTGGAGAACCTGTGATGCCTCAGTTAAAAGTCTGCACTACATGTGACATCAAAATTGGAACTAAAATTATTGCATCTATTTTCCAGGCCTTGTTGCTTTTAAGATGGCAGGGCATTTCTGACCAGCTTGTATTTCTTGAGAGTGAGATAAATGCAAATTAATGTGGGTCAAACAGAAGAACCAGTGTCTAAGCTATCAAATTATTGGGCCATATTAACTGAATTCTTGTCTGAAGTTATTTGCACTTGTCTTACTTATATTTTCCAGAATAGTGACTGTCATTGTCACCTGGAATTATGGTGTAGACAGACACGTGCTTGTGTGTGTGTGTGTGTGTGTGTGTGTGTGTGTGTGTGTGTGTGTGTGTGTGTGTGTGTGTGTTTCAAGGGGAGTGGTAACCATCTCTTTCATTTGGTAAAAGTAAGATGACACCAGAAGACAAAAGAATTTGCAGATTAAGCTGTGGAGAAAGCTGAGGCTCCTGGACTTTACTTTCTGCCATATCAGTTTTAAGGCTTAGAATGGATCATTTTTAGCTGGCTACAGGAAGGAAGTCAAGTGGCAAGTGATAAGAGGATGTCTTCTGGTTAGGGAGGGTGACTACCAGGGCAAGCTGCTGGATTGTACTTGAAGATGCCTCATCACGTTTGCATACAGGGCATAGGTAACAATGCTGCCATATATGGGAAGAGTTGCAGCTCACCTGCTTATGTTGTCTGAGGTCTGTACCTTGTATGTAGCCTAAAGATGAAGTTAGTTTCAGTGCTCTTAGCTTTTATATTCACCACAGTGGTTAGGTTCCCCTCTAGGTTGTCGTTCATGAGAAACTTTTAGTATGGTACTAGATTACCAAGATGAAAGAAATGAGTATGGCACGTGTAAATGTGATAAACTGTACATGACAAAAAGAGACAGGAAGATCTGCATATAAACTCTGAATCTGTGAAGTATTGGGTTTGTTTCTTAAACAGTAATGTGAGAAGGTAATATAGCTAAACAGTAGAACATTACAATACACCAGGGATACTGCATACATAACTGCTACTGCTAACTGACAGCAAGGCCAAAAAGGCAGCAATATATTTAAGCTGATATTGTCATTTAGTTTAATACGTAAACTTTGCTTCCTGTCATTTAATATGCAAACTTTGCTTCCTGAACTACATATTAAGGGTTTATTTTTATAAAGATGGTGTGATATGTAAACACAGATTATGTGTTAAGTACTCTTTTTGTGGTTTACATTAAGAACAGCTAATATATGAACTGAAAAAAAATATGAATCTTTTCCCTGACATGCATTTTGATTCAGCTGATGAACACGCTTTCTGCCACATAAATAAAAAGCTTAAACAATGAAAAGGTAAACTTGCTTTTAAATGTAATTCAGATATTGCATAAATATTTTCATATTCTTATGACACTTACGTTTGACTGGACCATGGAGAGGGCTTCCGGTTCAAAGTAATTACACATCTGCTTCCCAAGACCACACATTTTCAGAGGTGTAATTTTATCTGGCAGCTTAACACAGAGGGTTAGGGTTGTGATCAGGTAATAAGTATCATCTACGGGCGTAGAGCCAGGTTTACATCATGTATGTACAGTGTATGCTTAATAAAAATGTATTTATTTTCTGCAGTGAGATGTCGCAGAACTTAACAATCGCATATTTGTCGTGGTTAATGGTTACGTATTGTACTGAATAACATTTTCATTTCATAATGGCTGGTTGTATAAAATGACTTTTACTTAGAAATGTCATTTCAGAAGTGTTTTTTTTTTCTTTTTGCAGTAGTGAAAATATATTTATACTGCTCATAAACAAGCAGTATCTGGTTGGGCAGCTTTACTTTTGAGGTAGAGGGGTCCACACTGTAAATGTTGCATGCATTCCCAGAAATATTCACCACATTCCTGGTGTCACTCTCATTTTTGCATTAATCTTCATTTCAAAATATGATGCTAAACAATTGACTTAATCTGCCTAGTTGTCTCATTGCTTTTGAAAGGAAGCACTTGTGGATAGTGAGTTTCCCTTGCTAAGAAATGAGTAAGACTAAAACATAACAAAAAAATAGTCTCTTTGTTCAGCAAAACTATTAACAGCCCTCTTGCATTTATTACCAATTTGTTGACTAGGTAAGCCCACTGGGCCACAACTGTGCCTTTTCAAGGACAACCCAGGAGCACTGTCTGATTAATTGACTTGCTCGGACTTCACAGTAAGTGTTACACAGATGACAGTTGAAGGAATCAAACTCTGTGGTCCGACACATGAAGAAGCTCCATTGTATTAACTACCAGTAATCCCCTGTGCTAACTGCCAGTCATCACTTGCATTATATGTTCAACTTGTAATTGCTAAACGTTATTAGAAGATGATTTACTGTATTAATAACCATCGATATCTGAAGCACAGCTTTATGGCTACAGTGGATTTAAAAAGAAATTAAACTGCAAAAGATATGAAGTGTCTGCAATAACTTCACAAGAAAATGACATTTTGTTCACATTAGTATTCTTGAAACTAAGAAAAATCTTTTACTGATGGATTCTGATCACTTTTCTAAGTCTTTGTGATCAAAGGAAATACAGGGAGAGATGCTGCTAAATATCCTTTCCATATCCTTTTAGTATTTCAATGAATTATCTGATTTCACTATTCAGTCATCTACATGTCTGTCTGTTAGGTGTGAGTGTTTCATTTGACCACAGGAGGGCAGTGTTGATTCAGATATTATTCTAAGTGCTGGCACTCCTGCCACAAAACAATACATTTTTAACTATTGATGGATGAGGTCAGTCTACAGCTTGTAAACATGCATTTTTGTTCTTTAGATGCAGAATACTTGCTTAAAAATAAGTGTGAATTTAACAGTCTTGTCTTGCGTTGCAGTATATAACTCTGAAGCTTCTTCTGACAAAATAATGCCTCCTCAACCAAACCAATAATACCAAATAATAGAATATTTTCAGTGTGAACATTTTAATATACGGGTCTTCATCATGTATGCATAGTACAAGCAAAACATGTATGAATAACAGAGTGCTTTCCTAGTTAAATGCACATGAAGTGGATACTGTAGCTAATGCAATTAACTAAAGGTCTAACTCAGATGAAAGGGTAATTGGCCCTTAAGAGAGTTGTGCCTGCTGTGTATAACCAAGTACAGTTGGACAGTAATGTTTGGAAAATTAAGGGTAATGATGTTGCACTGTTTTTGTGTCATCTGGAATAACATTATCCTTGCTTCAGTTTCAGTAGTAAGTGTTTGGCATCCAGTGTTTCATGGACTTTTTGCAGCTCTATTATTCTTTCTTTTCTTATGTTGTAAGCAAGTAATATTCTCTCTAATTTATCCCTGCTCTCTCTCTCTCTCAGTTTATGTATATTTTATATATATATATATATATATATATATATATATATATATATATATATATATATATATATATATATACATACACACACACACGTGTGTGTGTATATTTATTAAAGATGAACCAGCTAAAAAATCCAGCAATGTAAGGCATTTGTCAAACAGAAATAAGGTTACATCCAAGGAAAGATGTGTTAGTGAATGAAAAACATTATACATCCTTAGGGTAAAAAATCCGGCACAATGATATTCTGTGTGTAGACAGAATCAATGATTGTGGCACTGCAAGTCTGCAGCTTAAAGCTTCTTCCAACATTGGCAATGTGTAAGCGTACAGGATACTTTTGATGAATATTTAGCAAAAATAACAATGCTTCACAAGTGCCTTCTAATTAAGAGATAGTTTATAGTCTTGCAGATTTCTTTAAGCTCTTGCAATTTTGTTATCAGAATGATGCATTTTTCACGTTTCATGTAAAGCATTTGAACATGACAGTACAAAATTAATTCACAGCTGAAAGGTAAAACATAATAATGCAGACATTTGTGTTTCAAAGCTAAAAACGCAATTAATAATACATCAGAAAATGAAAACTTCTTTGTACATTTATTTTTTATTTAACTTTAATTTTATGTATGTGCACTTTATCTGGTGACTTGCTAATGCTTTTACAAACTCAGTTCTGTACCAACAATAAATCAGCTAGAGAACTGTTATATGTATTTTTATCTTTTTAAGTAGTTTGCCATTGGGCTCTTTTGATGCTGGGGCTTTTAAATATTTTATCTTTGATTTTGTCTAGCTTGGGTTATGACTTGAATCCTGAGCAGGAAGATCTGTTGTTTATAACTGTGTTTGTTTTGAAATACTGATACAGAAACAGTATAACCTGAGGTACACTTCTGAATGTAGCCTTCTTGAAATGAATACTAAAAAAAATAAAATAAACTGAAAAACTGAGGTCATAATTTAAAGAGTGTGTGTGTGCACGCAAGTGTGTGTATGCATACATATACACAGATATAGCTGTGTGTGTGTGTGTGTGTATGTGTGTGTGTGTGTGTGTGCATACATATATACACAGATATAGGTGTGTATGTCTGTGCGTGCATGCATATACACACAGATATAGGTGTGTGTGTGTGTGTGTGTGTGTCTGTGTGTGCATACATATACTCACAGATATAGGTGTGTGTGTGTGTGTGTGTGTGTGTGTGTGTGTGTGTGTGTGTGTGTGTGTGCATGTGTGTGTGCGCGTGTGCATGCGCATGTGGTCAGTGGGCAACACTTTGGACAGTCAGAGAGCTTTGTAATTTTATTTTCATGTTCTCTCACAGTGATAAGAGATGCATGATATCAGGGAACTTGTATCATTATGTGATTTGCTCCTATCCCCTCCTCTTTGCTGGTGGACCCTTGCTCACTGCCATACACCTACCTAAGATGTACATATTTAAATAGTCTTTTAGGACCGTCTCTGCTTTTTCCTTAGATGATCCTTCAGAATCCATAATCTTCAAATTAGTATCACAGACAGAAATCCAACCACTGCATTGTCAGTTTGCATTTAGTTTTACAGTAACTTGTTTATTCATTATGCATTATCTCTATGGTTATGGAAATCAGACATTTAAATACTTTTTTCATTTTGAAGTTTGATATTATTGCTATCATGACCCTTTGGTTCAATTTAAAGTTTAAGCACTCCATGGCATTAAAAAGCTTACTGCACCCTAAACAGCTTGTCTGACTTCCAGGTTTTTCTGTGCTTGTTGGACAGTTTTGTGCATTGCTGTAGGCATTATTGTACAGTATCAACACACAATGGTGCATTTAGTACTGATGTAAAAACACATGCTGTGTGCTAACACGTTCCTACTAATTTACTGCAGTCAGTGCAGACTTTATTTTATGTGTATAGAAGTATATCAGAAGACCTAAATGTTTTACATCCTAAACAAATTTTTCATTTAATTTGTTGTGATGTTTGCTTTCTTGATTGCAACACGAGTTTTTTTGTATAACATTAACATGTTTTTTCTCTGAAGCAATCTCTTCAGTAACAGGAAATCCTGAACTAGTGTGTGTTGGAAAAAAAAACTGGGTACTGTACTGCATGAATTAGTGCATGAATGATGAGCAATGAAGCTTTACCTTTAGCACTAGCATAGCTGGAAGTTGGTGCAGAGGGCTAAGACTGTGAGCTGGTGTTAAGTCTGCTTTCTTGGTCCCACAGTTTGAGTCCTTCAGGCTTCATTTGCCTATTGGGTGACTCTGAACAAGTCATGCTACCAGGCAGTGGGCTAGGTTGCTCAGTGGTCTTATGGCCTGTATGCTTAGTATCTATTTGTGTCCCTGGCAAAAATACTGATTATATGTAAAGGACAATATTAAGACCTATAAAAGTCAATGCCACTGAGAAGGACAAAGAAAAATGTATACAGTGTGCTTTTGTAGCTATGATGAGATTGGTCTTATATTAGAGATTGTTTTTTGTGTTTTTATTACGTATAGCACATTGATGCTTGGCCTGCTTTTTTAGCAGGAAATGAAAGACGGGTTATGGAAAAAGCATGAAAAGACACTTTTAGTATTGTATGACTTTACTGGGTTTGCACTCTTGCTTGAATAACATTAGTAGTCAATGCTGTTCTTTACTTCATACGGGGGCTGTACATTGTGGCTGGTAGGAAAACTTATTAGGAATGCGGTAGTGCTACATGAAGGCAGTTACCTGTGAGTAGCGCTGCTAGATGGGTATGAATATAAGTTCAGCATAGGTCATTTGCAATGAATGAGTATAAGTGAAGCACACCCATTTATGGCAAAAGTGTAAAGTATTTAAAATTCAGCATTAGGAACTTGCGAATGAATACATCAACGTCTGTGGTTTTGTATTGCTTCATTTGTTCTTGACTATTGTGGATGAGTGTAGCAAA
>NC_056739.1:1291331150-1291566150 GCF_019279795.1 Protopterus annectens
CACACCTGCCCACCACCATACATATTCACCCTATCCTACCACCGATGAACAGAACCAACACTACAAGAAACAGAATCCCCTCCAAACAAACTACCACTTCCAGTCACTTCTAAATAATATCAACTTCTTTTTATTAATACTATTAAAATAACACGCCGTTATTCTTAAGCAATTAATATCTGGTAACTTAACAGAAGCTAATCAATCCTTCAAATAATAATTTCTAAATAACAGAACCAAGTTATCTAACAACCCCAAGTACAAACAACCTATGTTGTTCTTCTAACCTATACATACACTTTTTACACTGACAGTCACTTAAGTAACTAGGTTTGGTCGGTGCACAACCTCAGCGGTTTTACCCCACCCACCAGAATGTGTCACTCCCTGGAACCTCCTGCAGCCCTTCTTCCAAACTTAACGGTATTTCCTGGTTCAAAAAACATCCTCTCCAGTTCCTCCCTTTCTCGGTCTTAGCAGTTCAGAGTCCCGGAATCCTCCCTACCTCCTTCTCCTCTCTTCAAACTCACCTGGTAGTCAGATAAAGACCTTCAATCCATTTTCATGTCTCCAATCCGGTCCGCGTCCATTTATATGTTAAGTTTGAATCCATGTCCACTCAACCCTTCCTGTATGGTGGACCAATCTTCTTTCTCACCTTGGTGCCTTTCCATACCATAGCTCATTATTAGGAATGAGTTTGATCCTTCCATGCCCAATTCTGACCTTTTTACCTCCATTCTCTTGTCTCTTGGTATCCTCTCCATTGACGACTGGGATGTAATTGTTGGTAACATATGCCTTGAAATCTCTCCACTTGAAACTTGACCACATCACTTATGTTGCACCGCACCTGACTTGACACGGTTTATGCCCGTGCTTTAATCATCTGGCTGGAATCCATTGAGCTTTTTAGGCCTTTATTCACCCTTGGCTGCCCATTCCACCAGCTGTGAGGGATGTCTCATGCCATTTTTCCACCATTCTCTTTTTCATGGAATGGTATGAAATACTACCTTAATGAAACATGTTTAGTGCTTTTTTCCATGAACTCTGAAGCATCTTCCTCATCCAAACAATCTCCACATTTAGAAGTGATGGCAGACATTAGTCCAAAACTTCATGCGCAATAACTATTAGAAGTCTTTTCCAGCCACTTCCAATCCCGTACTTCATCCTGCCAAGTCCATAGTAAGAGAATGCCATACCCAGCAGTTGTGATGTTGCTGATAGATGTTACCACCATTAAGTATGAGGAAGTCCTTAGGATGTCCTTTCTCTGCCATAGCGGTGTCGTGGTGCAAGGCCATGGTATTGTGCCAGAAATGGCAGACTCGGTTTGCTCATTCAAGCTTCAATGACTTCCTGGGGCGGAATTATCACCACGCCCCCAACTGTGGCACTCAGGGTTGACTATCAATGCCCATTGCCCCATACAAGCCCTGTTCCTTCTGTGCATTGTATTTGCTGGAAATAGCCCCGAAACCACTGTAGGCACAGTCGAGCCAACACCTCACATTTTACCATCCATTCTCCAGTTCCCCTGTCGGCAATGTCGTGGTCCAGACGCCAAATCCCACCTTGTCACTCCTGATTTGGCCCCTGGAGAGGCAACTGCGGTCTCATCCGCATTTCCTTGGTGTCAGCCGGGCTCATTTCCTCCGCATCATCGAGCTAAGCATGTTACAGCCCATCTCTCTTTCCCGGAAATCCATCTGAGGCACGGCCTTCATCTCGCTGCCATCCTTTATTGCTAAACATTGAACACGGATGTTTATAAACTGCAGGCAAATCAGTTCTACTTGAGAATGCGCGCATTAAACTTTCTGCCAAAAAAATTTTTGTGAGCCTTTCCTGGAAAGCTGGGTTCAAAAAATTACAGCCAATCAAGTGCAAGCGATGAAACTGTCTGCGGTCTTTGTAGTTCCATTACCAACTCTTTGTCTAGCCTTAAGCTGTCTGTTGGCGCGTGAGGCATCACATGACAGAATTATGAGTCTATGACTATCGTGCAGCACCAAAACCTCTGGAGGACTGCATTAGCCCAAAAACCCTTACCAAGCTTCCAAATTGTGCCAACCCTTAGGCCTGGAACTGTCCTCCTCCCTCCTAAGTGTCCTTTTAGCCCTTTCCACAGCAAAAAGCGGGCGCTTCTATAATAGTAAAGTGCATCCAAACCTGGGTACTCCTTCTGTTCCTGGTGCTGAGTATTGGTGGGTGCCTGTTACTTGGGTGTCCCTGTAATATGGTTGAGTAAAGGTATTTTGTTTTGGCAGGTACTGTAGTTCCTGTTGAGTAACACATTAGTTCAGGCTGTATTTTTCATGAAAGCGGGTGCCTTTCCCCCTGCCACCTGCTCTCAGTCTACTAATGAGTAGTCTCAGCCACCTCATCAGAGTCTTAAGATTCAACTTTATAATGCTTACTCGTTACTCTGATACCCCCAATACACAGTCTCACAGTGACCCCAGCCACACGCGTTCCTCCATTATTCTCCAAAAATAGTTTCTGAAAACAAACCCGTGTGTGGTAACCAAAGGGTAAGCGAAGGCATGACGACGGAACGTCACTTATTCTCTGGAATGGCCCAGAACTAGAGAATAGCAGAAACACCTGATGTGAACGGATAGGGTCAAAACAGCTTCCACCAGCCATTTACAACCGATCCTCCAGCTTCTCTCTTGGATACTCTTGTTTATGCTCTCTGAGGTCCAGTTTGCTGAACTTACCTGCTCCCGACCATTTCAAACTCTGGCTCCTCTATCCTTGGTATTGGGTAAGCGCATGACTGTTTCCTTGTGGACTTGTTGGAACCATAGTCCATACTATGCTCCGTCACAAATATACCACTGGGTTTCATAATGTTTTCATTCATTGACTTTGGTGGTTTGATCTGGCTTGTGCTTGGTTTGTCGCTCTAGGTCCACTCTGGTCTTCTTTCTTGGTGTGTCTTTTGGACGCTTCTGGGTTTCCTCTTCTGCTTGCTTATCTTTTCTTGTCGTTGCCACCTCACTTCCAGCTCAGCATCTGCTGTTCTCGCTCTTGGGACACCTTAAGGTTGGCTCCAGCACCTTGTTTAGCGTGGACTCATCTGTTGTTCTACTGTCTCCTGTTGTGACTTAGTTATTTTTCTGTTCTCCAGTGCCTGCCTAGCAAGGTTTGCTCCATTCACTGGAGATGTGTGACAGGCTCACTCTTATTTGTTTTCTTTCTGTGTTAACAGTCAGGCTGCCACCCCCTGACGTCACACTACATCCACTATCCACTTCAAACTGTACACTGTCACACCATCAAAAGGGTTTACCTTTTAAACCCAACTGTAACACTGAACGCTGCACTGTTGCAACACACCATGTAAAATACTCAGCTTCTGACTTTACTGTCCTGGTTTGTTGATCTGTCCCTTACTGTACTGGTTTATTTTATATGGTGTGCATTGGTGTCCTTTATGCCGTTTTTCCCTTCCTACTTCCTATGCGCCGTCTTGCTGTCTCCCCTAGCCTCTGTCTCATCTTCTGTGCCTTTTTTTTTTTCTTTTCTCCATGGCCCTTTTTTTTTTTCCAAAGCATGAGTTTTTTTCATTTAAACGCCACACCTGTAAACAGGTGGGGCCCACATTCCCTTTCCGGATTTGCGCATCATGACACTTCCCTTGTGTTTTATGCTCCATGACCACTTTATGCACTGGCAGTGGGGACTTTTGGTTGTCACACCCCTTCGATTGCTCTTGGCAATCACGGCTGTCTGTATTATTCGCTCCTGTCTTCCCTGGTCAACTGGCCAAATCAATTTCAAACGACAACTCTGGCTCCGTGGCTATGTATTGTTAAATTCAATGCCAAGCTAGCATTGCTTTCAAGCATTCTAGCATGTCTGTCTAATAATCACCATACAGTGTGGCGCAGCTCCTATACCGCACCGCATCTCCGTTACCTTTTCATTGGCTAGTCTGGTCCTTGAATTTTGAGAACCATTTTGGATTTCAACTTGGCATTGGCTGAATTGATGCTCGTTAACTTGCCTAACTATCGAACGATTTATCCTCCATTAATCCATTTATCCCCCGGTTTATCATCTGTACGCAAGTTCCTCATCAGACTGCAGAGCTTGCTGCCCACCAGCCCTCGCCCGCATCCATTATTTGGTTTGGAAAAAAAAAAAATGTTCCAACACTTCCTCAATACTCCTCCAGGTGATGCACAGACCCAGCAACCAACCGACAGACCCTAAACCTGGAAACAGACATAACTCACAACCTCGCAAGTCGACATTAACTGCACACTCGCCGTTTCCTCCAGCGGACGACTAGGGCAAACATCCACCATCGCCAATATGTTATATCCTGGTAAATAAGGAGACCACATGGTTCTGGAGTTGTAAGGCCTTTCTTTATTCAGAACTTCCCAGGACAGCCAGGCCATATTACGCATATTCCCCCTCACTCCATAGCCATACTTACCACGAGACACCAGGAGACGCCAGAACACCACAGGACACCAAATTCCCCCCCAGCCCCCCCCCACACCCAATAAACAACATTACCTGCCCGAATACTACACTGAGTGACAGTGATGAACAAGAAATGATACTATTATGAATACATGACAATGGTAGAGGGTAGGGTAAGGATGAATTATGTTAAAAACTGATTGCTTTAATAACGTGAATGCACTGCACGTAATATATCACAATTTTACTTGTCTAAACTGAGATGTCTATATATAACTATGTGGTTTGTGTTAGCTAACTTTTTTATGAGGGTGGCAGGCACACTTGACCAGTGTTTAGTTGTTTAAAAGCTGATCATCAAGAACTTTTCACTGTGTGACTATGGCCTTTTTTTAACAGCAGTAATGATGGACAATAAGGGATCAGAGCAGAGAAAGGATACCTTTAGCCATGAGGAAAATCATGTGTTTAAGGCAGCCCTTTGGACATATGAGAAACTTCTGTTTGGTAAAGGGGGCCCAAATAAGCTGAGAGGACAAAAGCTTGGAATTAAGTACTTCTAGACAGTAATGCAGTGGGTGGCAGAAATCAAGCATTAGAACAGTGCAAGGGGGCAACAAATTATATGGTAAGAGATGCTAGAAGCGAGGCCTGGCAGAATGTAATTTCCTGTACCACTACTTGGGGGGGGGGGCTCCAACAATTATTCATTTAACACCAGTTGTGGGATACCCTTTATCTGTCCATGGGGATGCCTATGACACAGAAAATGGTGGCACAGGAATAATCAGAGGTGGTGTGGCCAGCGTCTGCAGCAGCAACTCTTGTCTGCTCATGAAGTCTAGTTTAAAAACAGTAACATATATTTTTACAGCGAATTGAATTCTGACAAGGAATGATCACATTAAACATGTGACAATTAATTATTAGTAGGTGAACTTTGCACATCAGCACAGAATGACAGTGAAGCCAGTGTTCTTGGTAAATGTCCCGCTCATTCCTTTATAAGCATTCAGTAATGTATGTTGTCTCATTATTTGTAATGTTTTCAAATGACATTTTTTTACAGGGTCAGCATCAGAAACAAATACTTCCATTATGCTAATAAATTTGGGGGGTATCAGCAGCAGAGTGGGTGTTGGTGATAATGAATTACATTTGGGAGGCCCCCAAGGAGAGTGCAGACAGTCCCCAAGTTCAAAGTCAGGATCTCAGTCTGCGCAACATGTTAGTAACAATGCAGGACCTGACAGAGCATCACAAAGTCATGCACACGATGACATTACACACACCAATGCACAGGAAGAACAATCATGCACCTCAACACCAGTATCTCCAAACCCAGAAGACCACTTTCAGGATGCTGTCAGACATTTAGAGGTAACAGTTTCCACAAAAACACCTTTATAAAGGGGATCCAGGAACAGGAATTTGTTACAGCTTGCACATGAAACACATAAACCACTGACTGCCCAGCAGCAAATGTACCATGATGTTGTTAGGCTCAGAGCAGAGCTACAGACAGTTGGCCAGAAATTAGAGTTGTCTTGTTTGTGTGTGAGGATTTCCAGCACTACTTGGAAAAGGGCACAGAGTATGGATAATGCCATGATCCCACTGATACGTAGGAGATGGCACACCAAGCATCAAGGACTGCCTTCATTCGTTCACTAGTTAGGACATACCAAAGTCAAGCTGGAGTCAGTGTTGGAAAGTGGAAGAGGAATGGATACTGTTTAGGCACATTGAGAGAGATCACATGACAATACAATTCCTTCTCAGGAAAGTACTATAAGCAGTCTCAGTGGACAAGCATGACAGATTTCATGCAAGCCACATCAGTGTTCATGTACACCTAGCTGAACCTCACATTTGAGATCATCATCATGGTCACAAAGCACTATGAGATCACAGTCTGCAGGAATACCTTCATCAAGTAGGTGACACCATCATACCAACTCACCTTACAGTTGTTATGGTAGCCCCTCTTCAAAATCACTTGCACCATCACCTAGCCTATCTTTAGGAGATGTGTATGACACATTTGATCTTGAACTAGTGTGAATCATGTCTGACAACTCTGTCACTTTACACTGTTACCTTCAAAGATGCAGCTGAATGGAGGTGAATAAGAGAATAAATACATATAAGTTGTGAAATGGGGGGACCAACTTTGCAAATGTATGCATTTCATCCCTGTAAGCCTATTAATTAAACTGTGAAAGAAAGATGGAAAAAAGTCTGTTTGACATGTTATTACAGTCATCAACAACAACTAACTGCGGTGGTAGTGCTGCGGTAGCATTGTAGCCTCATAGTAAGACGTTGTCCTTTTCGATTCTCAGCTAGAGCGTCTTCTGTGTGGAGACATGCATGAATGGGCATACTTTCTTTGAAGGTTGTGCGTCAGAGCCAGCAACCTGGCATGTAAACATCTACTGCCAATCATTAGCGGACCGGAGTTTCGCTGTGGCGGCCCCTAACCCTAAAAGCCGAAAGACACAACAACAACAGAAATGCTATATGCATTACCATTGTTACAGGTGTCAGTTACTACAACATAAAAGGATTAATACACACACATTTTCAAGAGAAACATAATAACAGAATTACAGATTAAAATGAGTATCCTGACATGTAAATTTACACTGCTGTTACTTCACCCTCCCCACTGCACAAATGATATTTTTATGTCTCTGAAGTCACAAATTATTGTGTATGACAACATAAAAATAATCTGATGTACAGTATAGTAGCAAACAGAATATGAGAAGAAATGGTATAATATAAAAAAAAAAGTATAATTTGTTTTCATTCAGTTGCAATGCATTAACTCATGAAATAATAAAACATTTAGGACAGTCAGTACTTCCATACACAAGCAAAGCACTGCAGCAGAATTTAGTCATCAAAACAGAGAAAATTGTGATTATTATTTATGTGATGCCTTATGACATCACTGAACAGGAGCCAGTGGCATGACTTAAACAATAATATGAGTAACTTTTGTAAAATAAAAAAATGTTTTATGATAAGAGAGAACGTCAGATGAACAGTGACAGCAGACTATGCACCATAGATATCACTGCATGCATCAATTATACTATATGTTTTTTTTTTTTTTTTACAAGAAAGGAAACAGTAACTTGAATGTCATAGTCCATAGTTCTGGACTAGACATCACTTCTTTACCTGCAGAGTCATACTCTGTCTCTACTGCTGCTGGCTAGTCACCGTTAGTAGTAGTAGGACTGGAACTGGGAGCTGCAGTAACAGCATGGGTCACTTCACCTCCAGACTGGCACATGATCATGCTGTGCAGAATGCAAGATGCAGTAAACATTCTGCATGCAGTAGTTGGGTCATACTGAGGAGCACCCCAGCATTAGCCAGGCACCTGAAACTGTTCTTCAGGAGGCCGAAGATCCTCTCAATGACAATATGGGTCTGGAACAGGGATGTGTTATAGGTCTCTTCTGCAGCTCCACTTGGATTTCTCACTGGTATCATTAACCATGGCTCTAGTGGATATCCAGCATGATCTGAAAAACACAATGTATAAAAAAATACATATTTTCCACCTAGCAATAGATGACCACTGGTTATCCAAACATGCAGGGAGAGAAGGCAGAGTGAGCAAGTGTGTCAGATATGGGAATCATGCACTGCCAGGATGCTGGGCAGAGATGTTGGTGATGCACCCCAATGCATCACACACTACATGGCAATTGGTGAAATTTTAACCTTTCCTATTGTGGTAACACACCCCCTATGGACCAGAAGGGGGTCTAATTGCAACACGGGTGCAATCTATCACATCTAGTACCTCATGGAAATGGCTCAGTTCTGAGATGACACTGGGAAATAGATGACTGATTCACATGTGCCAAGAGTGCATCCAGGAACTATGGGGGGGGTTCATACAAAACCACTAAGACTCTTATAATGTCTCTGTCCACTCTGAACCTATCAAGGATTTCCTGACTATCAAAATTATAAGGAGTTACATTTTATTTACATTTTCACCTTCTTGACCGGCGAGCAACTCTGGGTGCATGTGGCTTTGTCCCAGTGACAAGGAACTTGCACCTGGAAATATCTATACTAGCAGGATGTGACTGCATTATCACAGATTGCAAACCAGATAGGTTTGGTGAGACTTCCCTTTATATAATGCATCTGCAGACAGCATAAACAAGTGAGGAGATTTCATTATGAATCACAAATGGTGTAGAGAATAATTCATTAGCATGTGCTGAGTTACATCATTCCTTATTTGTATCTCATTATTAGTGCATTTGCATAGACTCGTTTGAGATCATTTGCACATTTGTGTAAATGGCCTTTATGAATTGCTGTTCAGCTGCTGTCATTTGCAGACATCACAGATAGCCTTAACCATAGCTCTCAACCTCTTAGCACAAAAAGTCAGGACAAAGCCCCCAAAACAAGGACAAATTTTAAATATTGCTCTTATAAACTCATAAAGTTTCTAGAATAAAAGGTCTTGTGCTACCATGCATTTTCTGAAGGATATGAAGTCTGAAACTGAAAGGCCTGCCATTATTTAGTGAATTCAGTCCTCATTGATTTGCCACAGAAATCCAGAAAAATCACAAATTTTATTGATACAGACCAAAAATATAAGGCAAAAATCTGGGGCATTCTGTGAAAATCTGGACAGTTGAAAGGTCTGGCATTAACACACTTGGATACGTGACTAAGAATACTGCAGAAAGTGTTTATCTTCAAACCTAGCATTACTAACAAAACAAGGACCACTGCTTTTAGGATGTTTTTTGCTGATTTGCTTGGTGTGGTATGTAAGTAGAATGTGGCACATTATATATTGAATATGAGTCAATGGACCTTTCAAAACAAGCACTATTAGTGGGGCAGAGTTACTGCATACCCTCAAACAGGGGAAGACCCACAATGCACCTTTGTGCTTATGAATACTTGAAGAACAATGCAAAATAGTTATTTTAAAAGTTTTGTTTGATTGCCTAATCCTGAACAAAATCACCTTGAGCAGTCAGTTCTAAACTAATAGACTAAATATGGCTCCAGACATATATTACTTCTGCCACAGTTGGAAGAAGACTTTTGGTAAAAGAGAAAATTCATCTCTCTCTCTTAGTTTAAGTGGATTAATAAGGAAAGTATGTCAGATTTGAAAGAACCCTTTTGCGAAAGGAGTGAGTACTGGAATATGAGTGTTCCAAGACTCCCAAACCAAAGACTGGGTTGTATGTAAAGGAAGATATGGGATTAGTGTGGGGATAGCCTATGACCACTGCCACACTCTAGGCTGTGTTATGGAGGCATTAACCGTTTTTTGTACATACTTGGTTTAACACAGTGACATTTGTATTTGCACTATGGTGGCAATAGTTTTGTTGTGAGGATGCCCCTTAGAAAAGAAGTAGTGGTGAGAGGAACTGCACAGTGTGGAAGATGGTATAGGCCATTTGAATTAAAGAGAGCTTAACTAATAAAATTCGGTAACTGCAGAAAGATCCTCAGCTTTAAACCTCTATAGGCAGTATGGCCCATTAACTTCACCACACAACCTAGACATTTCCATTTGCGCTGTGAACAGTTTTTTTGGCAATGCAGCATACTGCAGAATATAAAACTTGCCCTTTATTAAATTTAATGAATGTGATCAATTTTCATGACAATTTTCAAATCATATTTATATTTTTTCCATACATGTTAGATTTTCTCCTTTTGCTTTGGTTAACGAGTGACTCTGGGGCTAGGAGTTGTGGATTTAACTTTGTGGTAGTATATCCCCTAGATTATAACCAGGCTGTGTACTTGCTTTGCTTTCAGTTGTGAGGCCTCCCATGAAGTTATTGTATAGTTGGTTCTTTGTCTAGAAAGAAAACACATATTTAAGCACTATGCTGTTTGTGACACACCTGAAACTGTGCAAAGTGATAATGTCTGGAGCAGTATTTGTTCCGTCTGTTATATATACTTACCAGTCTCGGGTCCCTTCATGCTTTAATATACAAGCTATCAGTGTTTGTTTAATATGTTTAATTAGATGTACATTTAACATATCCTTATGCGTGATATCAGCAAAATGAAAATAGTGCCTGAAACTTTTAGCATAGATTTGTGACTAAAGGGACAAGTACTTTAATTACCCAAGAAATGCTCCCAGCATGCTTAGAGAGTAGACAACTTCAAGGAGGATTTTTGTGACTTACATATGATTTTGATGATATATTGTTTGTCAAAATTCTTGCTGAGAATTTACTATATCACAATTAAAAAATAAGTTGCCAGTGAACGGGAATGATATCACCTTAGTTACAATCACTGAAATATTGGCATCTTGTTTAAGGAGTAAGTAAAAAATCTGGGAAAGGCAATCATCATTCTTAAGAAAATAGAGAAGTCAATGCCAGAGAAAAAAGACGGGATTTATAAAACATTAGGTATCCCAGAAAACTAGAAACTGGAAAGTGTATCCCAGAAAACTAGAAATGGGAAAGTGTATCATATCTAGGAAAAGAAGGGAGGAAGAAAAATGGAAGTGTGAAAACAATACTGTTGGAAGGGAAGGAAGGCTAAGGTAGGTCGAACCTGGGTATGTCGTTGTCTGAGCTGCTGAGGATAGACAAGTAAAATCTAGGCAGGCATAATTAGGTTCTCTTAGCTAAAATAACTGCTAGACATAGGCTGCAAACCACTGACTTCTTATTTCTCTCTCTCTCTCTCCCTATCTTTCTCTGTCTCTCTCTCTCTCTCTATACTCATGTCTGACACAAAGATTTTTAGAACATCTGGCAGCATGTAACACAAAGTAGCATGGATTCACAGTAGGAATGTGATAAGAGTTTTTGGCTAAAAAAAAACAACAAAAAAAGAACTCTAGATCAGAAATGGCTTGTGGATATAATCTGCTGAAATTTTGCGTTTAAATCACGTTATCGAAAGATGAAAATAGCGAACGCTATTTCATCGGCCCCAAAACATCTAAACATGAAAATATCGAACATTCAGAACAGCAAATTTTTTCCCATGGAAAAAATTTGCTGCTCCGAAACACATACACACAACACAAGCACATCAAACAAACAGCAGCCATACACATACACTTAAATTCCTACATCTAACGCTACACTAAACTAAACATACACTGCTATCTACCCACTCACCTAACCCGTGCCCTAACCCTAACTTACTTAAACCGCCCCTAACCCTAAAGTCTGTCACTATCACACACACGCCTAACCCGTGCCCTAACCCTAACTTACTTAACCCGCCCTTAACCCTAACATACAATCGCACACTTACCTGAACCCAACCCGTAACTTTCCACCACAGTGCTAAGAATAGCGAAGCCACAAAAACGGCCAACCGAATTCTTTCCCAAGGAAAGAATTTGCTGTTCTGCAGCTTCGCTATTCTTAGCGTTCGCTGAATAGTTCGATATCAGAACATTCGAAGTTTTAATCCTTCAATGTTCTGATTTAGACCCGAAATTTTAGTAATACCTTTGTCACACTATCACACAAACAGGTTAATGAATAAATCCAATAGACTTGCAGCAGGTCTTGGACTGCTGACTCGAGGAAAACATTAGTTAAATAATAGGACACAGAGGGTGGGGAATAGTTAATATAGTTCAGTCACCTGGAATTCCTGTACCTCAGAGTAATGGAAATGTTAAAATTGTTGTTTCAAGTGGGAGCTACAACTCTTGTGATGACTCATCCCAGTGGGTAGATGTTTGTTGTCTATGGAAGCCCTTAAAGTGCTGTCTATGGGGTTCAGACTCATTCCTTCTAAATATCTGCCTCAGAAGTTCTTTTGGCTATAAATTTATTTGTAAGTTACAACTTAAATATTTTGCTAATAGGATGTCATGTGTATTCTCAGGTCTTCTTACATTGGTCAATCTCTCAACACAAGAGTGAAAGCAAAACAAAGCTTCATTCTCCTTTTCTCATGCAACATTGTCTTTTTTTACTAAGATTTTGTTAAAAAGACATTCTGTTTGATTTAAAGAAATATAATTAGTTTGTGATTAACCTAGTCAAGAACAGAGAATTGGTGATTAAACATGCTGATAAGGGATGTGATGTGGGTTTCATGATTGAAATGCATTTAAATGTGTTATAATTTATTGAATAGCAATTAAGAATATATCAAAACTTTCTTATAATCCCATGCCTGAAGTGCAACATGGTTTGCTTATTTTAAATGAAGGTTCTAATGACCTGGAGTTTGTCTAAGCAGTTTGTCAACATGCTTCTAAATGACCCTTCATGTGTCCCTTAACACCAGGGAGACCCCCCCCCCCATACCTTAGGTAAAGAGCCCCCTGAAAAGGGTACAGAATGTTCTAGAATTATTTCTACAACAGAAGGTTTATCATGTTACCTTCCTATTTAACAGAAAGTGGCCATTTGTATGGGAGGTGCATTGGCAAGATGATCTTTAATTTGTTACCATTGATGTTTCTAATTTATGCACTTCTATTACTCATAAATTGGACTTACAAACTGTTCCACATTTCCTTTAGAAATCTTGTAAAAATGTTTATTCACATTCTAGTTGAACACCTTATTTTAGTTGGGTTTATATCATAAGCTTGAAAGCTGATAAGTCCGAAGCACAAAACTCCGAACTTCAAACCTTGAAGTTCAAAAATGTCAAACCGTAGGATGGAGATTGCCATAGAGTATGGGAAGGGAAGATTTCCCTTTACTGCACTGTAGTGTGGTCTTGGACTTGGTATATTTAAGTATTGGGGGTGCAGGGGGGCTTGCCCCCCTGCACAGAGCATTTTGTTTTTTGTTTTGGGTAATTAGGGTTTTTTTTTGGTGGATTTAATGTTGTCAGCTTTTGAGGTTTGAAGTTCATGGTTTTGAGCTTGTCATCAGATTTTGATTATGTGATATAGACCCTTTTAGTTTAGTGGTGATTTATTTTTACAACTTAGAAGAATAGATGTGGAGTCTAAACTTGTCCCCAGTTATGCAAACTTATTCAGGGATTTCCTTGAGAAATAAATTATATATGCCAATTTAAATTTTGCCAATAAAATATTTTATAACTGATATGATTATTTATATCTTAAACTCAAGGGAAATCAAAGTGGATAGTCTTAAATGTTTTGATAGGCAGAGTTGCATTTTACCTATAGTATCAAGCACTACATTATAGAATTTGTCGATGTTCTTGTTTGTTTAACAAATACAATTGACCGTACTGTCTTTTAAAAAGCCCACCTCAGATAAAAGTTTTCTTTATACTGTCAATGCTCATCCAGATACCTAGTCAGTTCATTATCATATGGTAAATTTCTGAAGACAAACAAAATATGTTTTGAGAAAGTGGAATTTCATTACGTAACATCTGACTTTATAAAGAGAGCAGGCAGTAGGAGTCATGCAGTAATGAATTTGCAGGTGTCTCTCAAAATGTTTTGCTATATTTTCCTTACTAATTACATCTTGAAACAGGTTTTGAGCTCTTCCCCCCAAAAAAACGAATATAGAAACTTTCCAAACCTGATGGACAGGTTAGTTTATTCAGGCATTTTTCCAAACCAGAATTCAGTTGGTAGTAACACTTTTTTTTTTGTAAAGGATATTCCACCTGCACATACAGGAACACTAATCATAAACAATACCATTAGTGGATAATCCTTAAAAAAAAGTACATCAGAGCTGTTATAACTGTGGGGAGATATCTATGGATTTAACTTGCCCATATACAAAATGTTACATAGAGTGAATGAGTGACTATATTTTGGGTCAGAATGTGTATAAAGCAACATATATGAGATATAGAAATGCATATATCAGTGGTCCTGTTGCAGTACACTATAGTCTGGTATGTTCACAAGATCTTAAGCTTTTAAGTTTTTTATGTACTAGTGTCACACCCCAGACATATATTCATATCTGTCACAGCTTTTATTAGAGAAAAAATAGTTTGCCTATGAAACCTTACAACCAAAAGGCTTGAATAATACAGTTACCAAATACAGCTTGTCCCACAGGTAATCAACCAGCTGACATTATACTAAATTACATACACCTGATAGGTAGTTGCTAGGTATGCAGTTCAGCAGACCAATGAGGAGCCTCGCACTTTTTACCAGGTGCCCTGGAGCAGTGTCTGGTTAAGTGACTTACTCTTAGTCACACAGTCAGCAAAAGGAGACTGCAGGAATGACTGAAGGACTCAGATCTTGGGCCACAAGAAGCAGCTTTAACAGCTCATAGCCTTAATCCTCTACACTAAGTGACAGACCGTGCTTAACTATATCCCAGAGTTAATAATACTTAGTAATGTCAATGCATTTAACTATAGTTCCCCCATTACGATGGTGCGTATTTGAAGGATATGTAATAAGATGCACTGCCATTCAATGAGCCACTTGTTTTTCATGCTTTTTGACACACTTTACTTTGGTGACTTTTGAAACACTGTGGCTATTCTGTTTATGCTCTTTCCTCTTCTTTCTGAATATGTTGTCAGCTGTCCAAACCTCCCCATCTTGCACCTGCCTCCCAGTAAGAGTCCATCAGTTTATCTGGGTCACCAACTGACCAAGTAGGTACTCTTTTTTTTTTTTTTTTGTCAGCAAGATAGCAGGACAAATTAAGTCATTATATAGATTTAATCTTCACAGTAGAAGATGAGGAAGAATGATCAGTGACTAACATTGACTAGTATATACGGGGAGGGGGTAAACCACATCCATCCATTATGAAAACAGATGGTTTATGTGAAATTAAAACTATAATAAGAAAAATGTGAAAGTATCAACTAAATTTAATGCGCAGATCTGAATGGAGCTGGATACATTGGCAGTAGTTCCTCACACTATGCTTTTTATAATCTTAAAGGAAAATGGGGAAAGATTCAGAGGGCTACAAGGGTTGATATGTGGTTCCACTACAGAAAAGTGGCAGTAGAGAAGGTGATGGTAACTAATGGTGATTTAGTTCTCCTTAACTGCTAGGGGAATTACTGTTCAGGAATATGTACTAGTAGTAATGCTGTAAAATGATTATCTTTGTAGGGAAGGACAAGTTAAACTGCACCCACAAAGTTCTTTAACTGGATTATTAGGGACAAAGGATCAAAGTACAGTTTAGAAGAGTCACCTTTCCTGAATTTCAGAGGGATTGTTCTAGTATATTGCAATGATCGTGTACAATACAAAGGAGTCACGGGCAGCAAAGAAAATTATGAAGATCACAGTGTATGCGGCAGAACAGCTAGTCTGCAGATAGCTTGATGTAACTTCAGGATCACATTCCACAAAAACAGTGCATGTAATAAAGCCGTATCTTTCAATTACCCCTGAATTTGCAGAATATCGCCGATTTTGCCTCACATTTTTCCGCACCCATTTTAATTTTTTTTTTTCTGATAATTTAATTTGAAAGTGAATTAGAGTAATATTTAACAATTCTCTCAGATTGTGGGCCTTTTCTTCCCCCATTATTTTTGGCATTGCCCTGAAATCTTGAGCAAAGAAGTTGGGAAGTATAAATAAAGCCTCTGAGTAGTGACCGTGTATACTTTGAATCTGTAACACGAGGATATCCAGAATGTTGCCTGCAGCTGTGATCCTAGGTAAGAAAGTTAAAAAAATGAAGAAAACTACATTTTAATTGTTTAATTTAATGAAGGTGGTCTAATGATACATTTATGATTCCATATTAAAAAAATGGTAGGCAAACCAGAATGTAGTAATCATTTCATCTGAACTCCATTGTGTGAAATTGTGTAATACTATAAGACACAATTCCACTGTAGTTGTATGTATTTGTTATGAAGATTAAAAACACACATGACATGACACTGATACATTTATGACCAGTTTAGTAGTATCACCGTGATTTATATCTATATCTGCTATTAAGCATATTAGGAAAAATGTTTTTTTCCCTTTTTCTGCTTTTTTATTTTATTTTAATTCCCTGAAGCATAAGATGTTGGCTTCAATTTTTGTCAAAATATGTCTGAAGATGACATTCTTCAAATTTAAATTTTAACAGCTACTTCTCTTCACTTCATTTTATACATTATTTTAGTAGGTTCTGGGTCATTTATAAAGAAAGAAAAGGAATTCAGTAAACAGGCACATGTTATCAGTTTCAGGAAATTACAGTGTGTTTCATATGGTGTGATAGTGGAAGGTCAGGTTTTGCCTGGGGGTAGGTGATGGAAGGAATATAAACATTAAGAGCAAAGGGCTCTGTGTCATTGCTAGATGAAATGCTTCAGCTCACGGTTTGGAATCACACTTGTCAATAGAAGTTGTAACGGTATGTCCTCTGCATACCAAGTTTGATCACCAAGAACAACTTATAGAAAACCTTTAACAAGGGTGAAGAATGCAATATGTTTTATGAAATCAGACAGGTTTACCTGTTACAGAAGCAACAGTATATCTATTATAAAGTCATAGTTAACTTCACAATGATAAAAAACACCCTTATAGAACATTTTTTTATATTAAATGCACTTTTTCCTACCTTGTAAAATGCCTTCTTTTGTGTTTTAAATAGCAGTACATGACAGAGGTGAACACTGCTTGACCTATGCTGTTTGATCACTGCTTTATTTTTTATATTGTTCTTTATTTCTGGAGTGCATGTATTTTCTGTGAATGTTACATTTTCACTCTAAGTTTTATGTCATATTTCAAACATTAAAAGAATATTTTAATTTAATAATGCTTGAAGAAGGTTTTAGGTAGCCATGTGTGGAAAATGTACAGCGATATTGTTATAAAGGACAAAAGGGCTTTCTAACCCTAAGATGAAAATTGAAAAGGTATGTTTTAGTACAGGGTTAGATGGAGTAATAAGAGCTAAGGCCATATGATGAGTGCATGCAGCCCCCATTTTAAGTAATAAGTTGTATGCAACATATACCCGAATTGTCATACTATATTTATATTGCCGCTGATTTGTACTGTGAATGATGGTTCTTATTTTGGCTCTGCAGTGCACTACTTCTGTCACATGACTAAATAACAAAAACCTGAAATGTGCATCATGTTTTAGTAATACCTTTAGGCTAAAATAAAGTGAAATTGAACAGGAGGTGCCTCAAAACAGTTTACTTCCATGTTCACGACTTAAAAGAAATCTTCATTTGTTTTTTCCTCAGATAATATTTGTTCATTATTTTAATTTGTTGGTTGATACTTTGTGTGTACCCTCTCTGACTTAAATGTTTGTGAATGCATCTGTAGGGTGTGCCTGCAAATGATTTGTGGTGATCAGTGTACTACCCTGGTAAGCAAACTTACGTAATAAAAACAAAAGCAAAGATGACCTACTTGGGATCATATTAAAGATAAGCTATTATTTTATTACTGTAAATATGAAAACCAGGTTTATCTCATTTCTACAAGTGTCATGCACTGCTTTGAAATTCTTTAATGTTTTTGAAGTTTTTAAATAATAAAATGAATTAGCAATTGTATGTCAGATCCTTGATTTTTAAAGTATGTTCAGCATCTCTGAAACTTTACTCTTTCAGGAATGCAAACCACTGCTTGTTGGCTGGCATTTCCCATGTGTTACATCTTATGATACAAATGATGCTGTGAGTGAGCAATGCGAAAGTACAGCGACCATCCTATGAAGTGCGTTCCTACATGTTTGTTTGTGATAATCACAAATCTTTTCTACTCTTTTCTGTTCTGCTGTTCTGTGCCATTTAAAATATGTGGTAGCTTTGTATGTTTTTTTTAAAGGTTTACATGTAAAATATAGTGCAATGGGGAATGACATTCTTCATCAGATATTACCTTTGTCAGTTTATGTTGTTGCCTTTGGATGCGCAAAAGATGTAACCGAGCTCCATGAGTGAGTTAACCGAAAATGTATATTCACTCGTCACACCCTGAAATGTAAAGCATCTACTGTTCTTATTCTTCTCTATAAAATATTCTTTTGTAGTAAAAGTGGTTCATGCTGACCTTTTATATGCAGATTATGTAGCTGGTAATAAGGGAAGGCAGAAAGATTTACAAGAATATTTACTACATAGCATATGCTTCTTAGCAGGCCCTCATGAAAATTGTATGGTCCAGTTCAGTTCATTATGTAGTATCACGGAAGAAGAATCTGTCATGTCACTACTACTGTAAGAAAGTCAGACAAGACTTTGGTTCTCATCTTACATCATCAAGTTTGGATAATGCCCAGGACTGATTCTGTTGTGAAATCCTGAGTGGGTTCTATAATTTAGAACAGATGCCGAACTGAGATCCCGTCTGCCATTCTCTGGCTGCTGCCCAGATAGAAGATGACGAGAGATCCCATGGCAGTTATCATGGAAATATCAAATCTGTCCTCCTTTAATGACCTGCATACCACCTGCATAGACAAATAGGACATTGCAACATACCGTGACAAAATCTGCTCCAAAAAGGATGATCATATCTCAGTGCTGCTGGCCAACATTAACATATAACATAGAGGTATTTGGTCTTTTAAGCCCAAGCATTCGTGTTACAGATTTTGTTTTTAACAGTGTTAAAGCTCATAAAATGTACTAATTCACTTGCCAAATATACAAGAGTAAGGACTGTGTTTCTTCATAGGAAATGCAGCAGCTGTATCCACAGTACTGCATAGGACCCTTAGGGTCATAACTCTGAGTGTGAACATCAGTGACTGGTGAGAGTAACCTTCCAGTGAGTCCTAGCTGTGACAAACTTCACTTGCTGGCCTGTAGTAGCCAGTTAACTTAACGTAGAATGTGGGAAAACCAGCACTGCCAGGAGAGTAGCCTAATACCTCCCATAACAGCAACGATAAATAAAATGTTCTCAACCAAATTAATTTTTCAGGACTCTGCATATTCTTCGCAAGGATTTATGTGGAAGTGCAGTTTTTTTTCCTGTATGTTAGGAGTTCATGTTCATTTTTATCTCATATTATAAACATCAAAACTATGTACCCTTCCTAACAGCTATTCTCATAATGTATCTAGCTTACCATTTTTGCTGAGTTACGGATCATTTTTTTTTCTTGAATGCATTTCATATCCACAATGAATTTCTGTTAGCTAGTTTCAAAGGTAGTTTTAAATAACCAGAAAAAAATGCATTTTGTAGCATTATGAGCCAAGTGAAGTTAAATGTTTAACATTAATAAAAAAAACTTCAGAAAACATTTCCACCATCTGACACTATAAGGGTTACACAGTAGTGAGGTACAGTGTTAATGCCTGGGTTTAAATCCTACAATATAGGATCCTACACACCAAGTGACTTTAAGCAAAGGCACTCAGCAATATCAAAACTTTAGAGACACCTAGGAAACAAGGTTGATGATTTCTGAACCATAATGCAGAATACCTAGGTACTGCTCTTATAGTGTTTTTAAAAACATTGTGTTGGGGACCGCAATTCTTTATTGTCATTAGCGTGCCTAAGAGTACATGCCATTTGATATAAAATGTCGGGTGATTGTTCTTTCTTACAGTCATACAGGTATAAGTTATACATGGACCAGCAAAGTGCAGCAGTTTGTATCTATTTACTTACAGCTGTGAGAGATAAGATTTATACTTCCCTTTATTTTTGTGTTTTTTTTTTAATTTTTTGTTGCAAAATGTCATTGCACTTTTATGTATATAGCATGACAGACTTGAGTCTTGTCTTCATTGCTTGGAGGTGAACTAGCCTAAATCTCTTCCAAAAACTTTATGAGGAATTTGACTTAATTGCCACCTGTTAAAAAGAGGACCCTTAAACATTTTAATTGACCTACATGTAGCCTCTGACTACAATATAGCAGCCACTGGATTCTCTCTCTCTCTCTCTCTACATATATATATCTATCTATCTATATATATATATATATATATATATATATATATATATATATATATATATAGGGCTAGGACACATGCTCGATTAGCATATGTCCGAATCACAAAACATTGTACACACATACATGAAAGTGCTTAACATCGAAAAGTGCTTCCGTGTATGTGTAGTTCAAAAAAAAAAATCTACGTTTCTGCAGGGGGGCTTTGCCCCCCTGCACCCCCACACCCCCTACTTTATTATTCTCACTCCGAGATCGCACTACAGTGGGGAAAAGGGAATTTTCCCTTACCTGCACTGTAGTCCAATCTACGAAACAGGCACACATACACGGAAGCGCTTGCTGATGTTAAGCGCGTTCGTGTATGTGTGTTCGATGTTTTGTGATTCAGACATATGCTGGTCGAGCATGTGTCCGGATCCCATATATATATATATATATATATATATATATATATATATATATATATATATATATTGGCAAGTCCTTGTATAAGAAACTGCCTAGGTAAATACCTGATTACAAAAAAATTATACTTTTACTGCTTTCTAGTAGATTAGACAGCATGTAGTTAGATAAAATGTCTGCTGGTCTATAGATCACCAGATATTTAGAAACTGGGGTTGATGGGTGCAGTGGGTGTATGGGGAACAGTGATGGGTAAAGCTACAGTGAAAGAATACGTTCCTATTCATACTTCTGTAACTTAATTTATTGGGTGTAACTGATTCTGCATATGTTTTTGTAGGAGAAGAAAGAAGAGACTTGCACAGACTCCATAGTTTTTTTTTAAGTACTAATATCTGGAACACTATTTACTCAGGACTCCTGGACTAAAACTATACATTGTACAATTGTATGACTTCCACAAGATAATAAAAGGATTGTGTGACCAAACAGAAATGATCCACCTCAACAACTGATTTGCTTCAGAATTTAGTGTGATTTTTAAAATAAGTTTACGTATTCTTATTATTGTTATTATTATTATTATTATTATTATCATCATCATTATCATTATAATAATAATTATTATTATTATCATTATCAATAATCATCGTTATTATTATCATTATTATTATTATCATTATCAATCATCATCATCATTACTATTGTCATTATTATTATTATTATTATCGTTATTATTATTATTATTATCATCATCATTATCATTATAATAATAATAATTATTATTATTACCATTATCAATCATTATTATTATCATCATTATTATTATTATTATCATCATCGCCATCATTATTATTATTATTATTCTAGTTGTGAAGTGCTTGGACAAACCTCCCCATGACTTTTTTTGCTTCATTAAAAGACTTCTGATTAACAAGGGTGAGCTAAAAGTCCTTCAGTGCACCATGGTACAACTCTTAGAAAATTCTATGAACACCATGTACATTTGTTTGTAGGAAATTATCAACACAGACTCCTTTGTATTATTGCCTGTTTAAAGTCCTGTGTATCATTTTACCTATTTTCATTGTAAAGTCTGCAGTCGTATGCAGTTTATAGAAAATATGACTCGGTTTTATTCTTGAATTTTTTGTGCAAATAAACTATAAGTTCAGGTATATTTCCTGCTATCAGTTTCATTATTAATGAAAAAAGTGAAAAGGAGAAATTTTAATGATTATCATTTTCTCATTAGTCAAAACAACTTTGTTCCTTGAGGAAAGATTTTTTTAACTACTTTTTCATCAGTAACCAAGCAGTCATTACTGATATGGAAGAGTACCTTCTTCTATTATTTATAGGGAAAAGTATTTGCTTTTGCTGACTCAAAGATCAATGACTTAGCTGGAAAATATACTTTTGTAGTCTAGCCTTAGATCAAGACCATTTATGTTATTCCATTTTCCCCAAAAAATCCCTTTGTCTTAAATGTTTTAAGTCTTACTGTGCCTTACAAATTATGCTGATTTCTTCTTCTTCCATGCTCTGTTTAACTGATCAGTAGTTCTGTATGCTTTGTCTTCTAAGTGGGAGACTGAAATTTTAAGGAAGGTAAGTTAGGCATAGTTTTGTACACATGTTCATTCATTTTCCATTGCCTACTCACTTTACCTTACTTTGGGGTACTGAGTAGCCAGAGACTATCCAAGCAACCAGTAGGCATAAGGAGACCAATAAGTTCTGAATGGAATACCAGTTTACTACAGAACACATTCATACTGTCACTCACACACACACATACAGATAGGATCATCTTGGGGAACAGGGCCATCCATATTTCATCTACATCCTGGAGATATTAATCCCTAAGGCTGCTTTTGTTTTTTAGGCCACCTGTAGGACAAAACTTGTTTCCTGAGTAGCAGTTTTCAGATCTACTGGATTGGAACTTATTCTTCTGGAGCTTGTCTTGGAAAAGAATTGGGCCAGTGGTGGACTCGCTGTGCTGATGTGCTGGGAAAGTAGTCCTATAAATGAAACAGCTTGACCATTTCAAAGCGTGCAACCCGTATGTGCTAGGATTTGTAGCTGCACTTAAAGACCTAGAGGTAAACATTACCTGTACATAAAAAATGTGATGACTCATAAGGCCACTGAATACACCACATGTGTTGGAAGATTTTTGTGTTGTCCAGTCTTTACCTCTATCTCTTTGGTTTTACCAAGTCTGGTGCTTTTAGTACATGTGTAGTACAGCATCCTTACTGTATTTCTCTCTGTCTTCTTTTTTTACTGTTCATCTGTATGAGCCTACCGTCTTCTGTTCTTGATATAAAGTATGTAATTTAGGTTTTATTTTCATCATCTTTCAGCGCTACTTTGGCAGTGCGGTCCTCTAGCCTGTTTCCTAAAGGCTTTCTTGGATATGTCAGTTTCATAGTTTCACTACATTTACAAGCACACTAGAACCCCCTCTTTAGGGGTATACCAACTAAGCCGTGGGTGGGGGGGATTAAATATTTCTCACTAAACACTGGTAAAATGTACCTACACTCTGTACTCTTGTTCTGAGGGAGAACTACTCACTGTGTCTTATCAAATGAAAATGAGAAGGCCGTTAAGACAAATAAGAATGCAGGATTTATCGCAGCGAAAATGAATGTTTCAGCATGAATGAATGGAAGAGAACAGGAGTAGTTTTATCACAACAAAATTAGTACAAGCATAGATCTTTGACTGCTGTCACAAATGTTGCGTGTATTCTACAAATTTTAAACTGGACTCTAAGGAACTGTGCTAACCAAAATGTACGAGTTAAAACTTTTATTTACCATTGTATCATTCGTACACACATAGAAACAAAAAGATATAAAATAAATGCCTTTATTGATAGCCAACATAATTTTATACATGCCATTCCTTTAAACTGTAGTGTATGGAACTGTCAGTCCATTAGATAATCTGAACTGTCATACAGTGAATTTTCTTTCTGTGATGGTCATAACAGTAGCAAGAAATTTTTCACGGATATATTACATCTGGCTGTACAGCCTGCTTAGCTTCACTGTCTTGTGGAATACAGGATTTATCAGGTATGTTTCCTTGCATTGTATTTTATCTAGGTGGTGTTTTATGCCCACTATTCATTAAATATTGTTCAGTTACCAGCTTTTTATATTTTTTGTGCAGGCTTCACTTCTTCTTTGTTGCTTGAAAATTACTTCAGCATGATTTTGATTTGTATAATATGCTGCATTCTATTTTTCCTTTTCCAGATGGTTAGAACTACTCAGGCTGTATTATTATTTTTGTCTTGTGATTGCTCCAGTTTGTCATGCTTGTAGCACTGGTTCCAATGGAAGATATGCAAAAATCACAGCAACAGTCTTAAGCCTCAGTCAGATCTGCACTTATTAAAACAGAACTAATTTTCTCAAAAGATTCTGTCCTAAGGGTGTACGACTGCAATTAGAAAGATGCAAATGGACATTTATTTGAAATGATTGTTTTGTGGAGGAATACCCTGCATCCTCCAAATGGGGAATTGTCCCCTCAGCTATCTACTACTCAATATATCACCTTCAGGGTTACCATTAAGCATGATTTTGAAATTTATCCAGTTAGAACAATTTCAGCAGCATTAATGGCATTTGTATAGAATATTACCTTGATCATTTTTAACCAGACCAGTACAATTTGCACCTATGAACCAAGCAATTTCTGCTCTGTGCATTTCAGAGTAAAATTTAAAAAAATGACTGGCTACAAGACTGTTGCAGGGAATCCTGGAAAATCTTTTTTTTTTTAACTTCATCCTTCATGCTTTTTGAAAGTTACAAATCTGACTTAAGTGAAAGGTATTTTGTCAGTGGGTGAACTCCTGACACCAGTATCTACCTTAGGGGAAATGTAATCCTGGGCTGAATGCTGTGGCAGCTCCCCTTGTCACCTTCCATGGTGCTTCAATATTTGTTGGATCCCTGTACTCTGTACATTGTACTTCTTGATATAGGTCATGTTTTGTTCCCCAGGCCATGGCTTCTCTCTCAGTACTTTTATCAGTCAGGATTGTGTGTGTGTGTGTGTGTGTGTGTGTGTGTGTGTGTGTGTGTGTGTGTGTGTGTGTGTGTGTGTGTGTGTGTGTGTGTGCATGTGTATTTAAAACACTAACTAAGTTAACTGTTGAAAGGTGGATTATGGTTTATAAAGTGCATAAATTAGAAAAATTAAAAAGAAGAGAACATCCTTAAATAGCCTGGACCACTGAAACCAATTTATTTCAGACCCATTTTAACTGCTATTTTTGAATAGTTCTCTGCCTAGTTTAATTAATGTCACATGTAGTATGTTCAGGATGAGCATGTTAATGATGGTAACATAGTTTGGAAGCTCTATGACAAACCAAAGAGAAGGTTTAAAGCGGAGAGATTTACAGTGTCATCAGTGGTGAAAATGATGAAAGGTGCAAAAAGAAGGCCCCTATGAGTGGGAGGTGTGAGTTTAGTGGAATCTAATACAAAAAGACTGTTATGGGTGAGAAACTACACTGCTTAGCGGCCACACTCAGGAGCTTGATAGTAGATATCAGGATCTTGTGGCAGGGAGTATCAAGATTAAGAGCAGAGCAGGAGTCACTTAGCTGGCAAATGGTTGGGGAAGGCTAGTAAGCCTTGGTTAGCTAAGCTTCCAAGTGGAAGAATTGTAGCAGATCATATGGAAGATGGAGACATTGCAAAGAAAGGAAGATAATATGCTGGGCCATGCAAGGTGAGAATAAGTGAAAGTGATTGGTTTATAGGATGGAGCAGAAGAGAACGATATGCTGTGTTTCATGTTAGATTGGCTAGTGAGCTTGCTGCTTTAAGTGCAGACAGTAAATGCTATACATCACCAATTCAATACAGTGCATTAAGTAGGAACAGGATCAGGAGGTGAGGCTAAGTCCCACCATATTTAATCAAATGTCAGTTACATGTTGTGGGAGTGGCTTATAAAAAATATGTGATTGTCCAGTAAAGGTTACTCCTTTCTGTATGATGGAGTAGAGAAGGAGATTTTCTGGTGAAGGCACAAGGAAAAATGCTTCACCTTTCCCAGTTAAAAGTAACATGGATAGGCAGGGTGTGCTGGGTAAATAGTGCAGGGGAAGCGGTGAATCTGTAGAGGTGCGTAGTTGGTGAGAAAGAATGTTGATGCAGTGTGGAAGGAGACGTGAGATGATTAGAGGTACAAGGGGTAGAGAAAAGTGGCTGCTCAGACAGACAAACAGACAGACAGAGATGGTGGTTGTTGTGGCAGGTCAGTGTAATACCAAAGTGGTAGATAAGATAGCAAACTGGACATACAGATTGAACAGGTAGGAAAGGAAGAGGCCTGTGCCTAGATGTCCAGATATGAGTGTAAGGCCAAGTACAGTGGAGAAAGGAAGGTCCAGATTCCCACTCAAGGATGTAGAAGGGAGGCGATAGCCATGACAGAATGTAGAAGGCTCCCCACTGAGAGATAAGACAGGGGAAAGAGTGGTGAGGGAAAGAGAGAATGCATTTGAGACAGAAGTGATGCTAACAGGATCAGTTACCAGATGGGTTTGTGGGAGCTGGTGTGGCTGAGAGATGTGCAGAGGCCATTGCATTACAGCAGCTAGATGTGCTATGAGTGGCCAGTGCGGCCGTAGGAATATCTAACAGAAGCTAACATCATTGTTTCTTTTCTTCTATATATTATTTTGTTGGAGTGTTTGGAGAGGGTGCAAATGATGAGTTTATTGGTACCATATTGTGAGTGAAATTTAGAAGATGTAAAATGACAAGTCCTTACGTGAGAAAGGAGGAGGTGGTAAGACAGTTCAATCAAGTGTGGAGGTAGGATGGAACTTGGATGGTGAGTCATTAGTGCAAGGGTTACTCTTTGTTGCTTTTTATTGAGATATGTTATGAAGCTTAAAGATAAAATTATTCATCAGTTTTTTGCTGTTTATTTTGGGGAAAAATTATGCAATATGCCTTATGGACTCTTTGCCAAATTGTGGAGGAATTTCTTCTACGAAATAACCCACAGGAAGGGTAGAAAGATGTAAAATGGCCACTGACTCTCTGAGGGCAACTGATGGGGGCTGCAAGGGGCAAACTTTACTTTTTATTAGAATTTTATTGCATTTGAATTTTTATATGTGTTTTAAAAAGATTAGCAATGATCTTACTGTGGTATGTACGAAATTATGAATGTTATGTTCATGCTGAGAAAATAATAAAGTTATCTGATCAGGGGTTATAACTATGGGCCCCATTTGAAACGAAAATAGTTGCATGTATAGTATGTGATGGCATACTAGTTTAACAGGTTTACCTTTAGATGTGCGTATTGCACACAGGTGAATTGCAATTGCGCGAAAGGCAGTCTGCAAGATCTGCAAACACAGAACGGAAAAAGGTTTGAATGTGCAATGAGCAAATGCACAGTCAGATTTGCTCATTGCACATTCGACATTCTGGGGCAGATTGCACTATAGTGGGGATCGGGAAATGGTTCCTTTCCCCAATGTAGTGTGATCTCGGAATTAGAATAATAAAGTAGGGGGGTGTGGGGGGGGGCGCAGCCTGCTTTACACTTCTTTACACTTCTTTTTTTTTCGATATTAATGTTCGAAAAACAGCGAATCTGCTTTTCGATTTGCTGTTTTTTGAACATTAAGGACCGTCGATGTTTACATTTTCGTGGTTTCGAGTCGCTCATATGAGCACTCGAACCACTGTGATTCGAGGTTTTAAAGGTAAACCAGTTTAACAGTTTTCTTTTTGTAAATTGAAATGATAGGATTGTGTCATAAGCTGAAGAAAAATTGCAATATATTTGTAGTGTTTTTGGCCTAATATTGTTTGCATATGCACAGCGATTGATTATAAAATTCTTTCTATATATAAGTTTTATTTGTGCAACAAATTATTCTCAAGTATGTTAGACCAGTCAAGCTAAATCATAGTAAATAGGAGGGATGTATATTGCAGCAGGTTAATACAGAGGGGGTATAGTGAGATTACATAGGTAAGAAAGAATCCTATTGGCTGGGGAGAACCAAGGAAAAATTAAATTAGTGGATGGCATCAGAGGGTTTGGGGCTGTTTATGCCCACCCTAGTTTTACAAAGCTTTGAGTGTACTAGGTGCTTTGAATGTGAGCTGAAATGGGAATATGCATATGAGGAGGTTTTGGGAAGACTTTTACGAGGTAGATGTAGGGCTAGATAGGGTCAGGAGGTGTACTGAAACTTCTGCTGTCATGATGACAGCTGACAGGCCCAGGGGCTTCTGCTACCTGGTCGGGAATGTTGGTGGGATTTTACTGCTACCCTAATACCTTTCCTGCCCAGCTCTGGGGGGGGGATGTAATTGAGATGGAGTAGTGGGAGGGGAAGTCTGCTAAGGATGGCTATGTGGAATGGGTTAACAACCCAGTAAAAAGGGAACATATTTTAGCAAAGTAAGAGAGAGAGAGAGAGAGAGAGAGAGTATATGTAGTTTCATTTCAGGAATCAAACCATGACAAGTAAGAAAGATGCAGAAGAGGAGTTTAAACAGGTCTGAGAGGGCCATTTCTCTGAATATTCCCTTTTTTCCTGAAGTATGGTGATCTTGGAGTTAGTAGATATAAGTTAGGGGGTGTTGGGGGTTTGCCCCTCACATCAATAGGTGAAGGGGAAAAAAAAGAAGTTTAAAGGAGAAGAGCGATCTTTGAGATTCACTCCTTTCCTGGGTGTTTGGCCTTTTTTCCCTGCTTGTTGGCAGTTGTCATCCTGAGTGCCAGTATTTCTATAGGGAGCCATTAGAAAAGGCATAGGAAGAAGGAAATGGGAGGAAATGGGTTTTCCTGTTTTAGGATATGGGAATAATCAAGCTAGTAGACTGGGAAGGGATCTTAGTGGACAGAGAAACACTGGGAGATGTGGACAAGCTGGAGTTTTGTCAGAGAGGTCAGTTTGGGACCATGTATTAGTGGTAGGCTGGAGAATGCGATGGCTAAAGGACATAACTAAACAGGTAGTAGAGGAGAAGAAGGATGGGAAGAGTTTATTGTTGGAAAGAATAGGATAGTTCTAAGGCAGCATGGACTGCTAAAATTGTGGGGTTTACAGTAAATGACTGAGAGAGAGAAAGAGAAGAGAAGAGACTGCAGAAAAACGTTGTACTAAAAAACTTACAGGGAAATAATAGTAGAAACCCAGAGCAGGTGAAAAGAGTAAGGGTAACAAAAGTGAAAGATGCCCAGACTGAATTAACAGAGAACTTAATTTTAAATGAATTATGACAATTAATTGTTAACTATTAATTTTAAATAATTTTATTTTTTTAGAGAGAGATTGATGGAGAGCCTGGTAGGAAGAGGTGAGATGGTGGGCTATGGAAGAGGTAGATATAAACACATTGGTACGGAAACTGAATATAGCAAAGGAAGAAAACATGAGGCAGCAATATAAAAAGAAAGGGGGGTTGAAAGTATTGCATAATAAGGAAATATTGGGGTGACTAGGGACTTCTACGGGGATTTGTACAAGGATGTTTAGATGGAAGGAATTTGTCTGAGATAGGAGAAGTGTGTAAGTAATATGGAAAAGGAGAGGGCAGTGCTGCATAAAGATATCTGGGCAGGAGAGGTGTTGAGGGCCATTAGTTACATTAAAAAGGGGAATGCAAACACCAGATAGGTATGCTATAGGATTGTTTAATTGTTTGTTTAGACAAGCCATGAGAAGCAGAGAAGAAAAAGAATGTTTTATGGTGACTGTTAATGTATACTGGAAAAAGTTCTTCTTCTGGTGACTGAGACCACAATGATTATTATTTCCATGGGAAGGGGGCACCAGTAAGACCCAGTAAACTTTGGCCCAATTTCATTGCAAAATGTAGATATAAAATTTTTGCAGAAATTCTCACTGCAAGAATAGGATGTTTTTACCAGAGTTATTGTAGAAAAAAACAAGCAGGATTTGTAAATGGAAGATCTTCGGTGATAACTGGAGATGATTGTTAAATTCCATGGAATGGGATTAGGTAGAAGGAAAGGCTGAAAGGAATTGTACTGTTTGACATTCAGAAAGCATTTGGCACAGTGTATTGGGAGTTTATGCCAGAAATGATTGCACATATGATAGGGGTGGGAAGAGGATTGCAAGGAATAATGTCTCTATACAGATTCCGGAAGATAAAGGTTATAGTGAACAGAAAATTGTTAGAGAAATGTATTTAGAAAGTGGAGCTAGGTAAAGTTGTCCCTCATCACCCATGCTTATTCTTGCTAGCAATTGAAATGCTGGCAAAACAGATGAGTGGAGTTCTTGAAAAGGAAAAAGCTGAAAATAGTATTTATTTAAGAGTGGCTGTATATTTGTACTGGAAAAGGTAGATGAGGTTTTGCCTAACATTTTGAAGTTATTTCATTTGTTTGGAATGGAGTCAGGACTAAGATCCCTCTAAGTCCATGATGATACAGATTGGAATTAAAGAATGGAGGGAGACAGGATTACCAAGATTGGCTGGAGGAGCAAATATTTGGGGTTGACACTATACCTGGATGTATGGTGATCAGTGTTACATAGTACTAAGGCAGTGAAGGATAGAGTGAGGGGATTATTGGATAAGGGGTCATGCAGGTGAGACCATTAGGAGGAAGACAAGAGATTATGAAGGTCATGGTTAAAATTTTAGTAATGTACTTGCTTACACATGTATAATTGAGCCCATATGATGGGTAGATGTGTTAAATGAAGCAATATGCAATACATTTTTGTACAAAAGTGTCTGGGGAGGATAGGTAATTTGAGGAATAGAATGAGTAAACGATTAGGGGCATACAAGATGCTAGAGTTTATAATATATATATATATATATATATGTTAGAGATAAATATGATGCAAAAGATACAGAATTGCAGGCAAAAAACTGAAATGGCACAGATGAGAAAAGTTAATGAAGATTCTAGGAAGGTTGAAAAAAATGTGATAACATATGAGATGCATAGATGGTTAGGAGTCCTGCAATTGAAATGATTGTAAAGTTGAAAATAGAGAAATTGTGAGAGGGATCCCTTTCAAGAGTGGTGAGTAATTGCCACAGTAAGGGAGTAAAACTGATGAACTTGCTGAGAAAGGAGAAGAGGTATAGTTGATGGATTTTCAGGCTGCAGCAGATAAGTTTGGGTTTGGAAGAGGAGACTGATTATTGTACAAGGCAATTACTGTTGGAATTTTTAAAAAGTAAAGCTTTGGAAAATAAGCAAGAGGATGGAGAGTTGACAGAAGGATAAAACATGAATGGAAAAAGAGAACAGATTGATGGGGAGATTTATCATGATGTAGGAGGGTACATGCAGGAAACAGAGGTGTGGTGACCGAGGGACAAACGGATACAAGAAGATATGGAATGAGCAGTTAGAAATGAGAGGTTTGGCCTGTTTATGATATGCAGGAATGTTTTATGCATGGGTGGTATAGAAAACCATATAAGCTTAAGGCTGAGGGAGGGTGGGATGGTATGAAACCCTGGAGACATGTAGCAAAAGCAGAAAAAGAAGATATGCTGTGGACATTGGCCAGGGTCAAAAAAGCACCTGGAAGGAAGTGGGATTTTTAGTGAACAAAGTGTGTGTAAAAGAAGTGTTTCTTTCATGTGTTTAGGTCAATTGTTGTTTTTTTTTTAATTATTCTTTGTTAACCTGGTTAATCCTGATAAGTTAGTGGCCTAATTTCAGGGGAGACCTGAGGTGGTATTTATAGTACTATGGTAAATCTGGCCAGGACATTTGGGAACTTGCCCTATCCTTTTTGATAGGTGTTGTGGGAGTGGGAGCTTTTACATCCACATAAGCTGCCCCTAACTCAAGCAGATGGGACCTTGATTTAACATCTCATCCAAAGGATCAACACTCAAGAGTGCAGCATCCCCCTTATGTCAACAATCCATCTGCTTGTGTGGGAATAGAACTCACAGCCTTCTGCACCAAAACGGAGTGTGCTACTTGTTATACCAGTGACACTGTTATTGAAGAGAGGGCAGAACTGCAGTTTCTGATGTGGTAAGTAAAGAAGGAGATTGCAAGGAATTGGAGGAAAGTATTAACAGGTCGGGTATTGTAGATAGGATTTAGAGATCCATATGAGGAAGGCTTTAAAGAGTCTCTATGGAGGGTATGAAGAAAAGGATTGAAGGATAATTGATTAGGGGATGAAAGAAGCAGTGAACTAGAAATGATTCCTATTATGATCTAAAGATTGAATTAAAGATTGATAAATAAAAGATGGGAGTAAAAACAAACACACAATTGTGTACATTGAATGTCACCACTGAGGGTGCAGGTGGGAAGGGAAGAAGTACATGTGGGATGAGGTCTTGAAGAGGATTTAAGGTAAAAATAAGAATGGCTGAATAATATGGGTGAGATCAGCAAAAGAGATAGAAAAAGAAGAGCATGGGAATTAGTTTATGTTAACTCTGTCCATTGTCACCTAGAACTGAGTAGGGCTGGGCAGGAATTGCATGGGGTATTAGGGTAAATAAGACATTAGTAGAAGACTACTCTTTAAAACTGGGTAATTATGAGGTTGTGAAATCTTAACAGTCAAATTGGCTTTACAGAGAGAAAGGGACTGGAAATTGCAGTATGAAGATGTGATTTGTTAAACCTATGAATTGACAGTGTTGTCATGTGTTTCTAGTATGAAACATCTGTTGTGACTCAAATCTAAGGTTTGTACCAAGAATTGTTTAATGAGAATTAATATTGTAGAATGTAGAAAAAATGTAGTATGCTCAATTAAGTTAATTCCAAACCTTCCTAGTGGTATTTGCATGTATTATGCTTACAATCACAAAACAATACTGAACACCCATTTTAACTGGCACTTTAATAGTTATTAATTGATAAAGAATGGTAATTGTTGGTCTTTGAAAGTCAGTCCACAATCACACAACTGCACTAAGCATCCGTAACTGTGGTAATCACTGGTAGAAAGTACTTTGTTAAACCAGCAGCAGAACCAACATAATGTTTGGCAGCTGTCGGAAAAAAGATAACTCCTTCATTCACAAAGACAAACCCCGGGATTCATGAAGCTTGCGCCAGGTGCAGGCGTAGCATTGGTGTTCTAACACCAAAGATGGCTGCCGAGCGATTCAGGTATGCACAACCTGCATATATGTTATGCCTGCACAACTCCCGAGCCTTGTATGCTAATTACCCCATGTGCAGCAGTGTAGCATGCAAATGAAGGTATGTAGCGATTCAGGAAGTGGTGCAGGTGTAGTGTAAGCATGCCGAAATGTAAACCATAGAAAATGGTTCACATTTTTGCAAACATAAAATTGGAGCCATGACAGCTGACCAAACACATGTATTATATTGTTAATATATGTCAATGGCTAAATATATAGCCATTGGCATAAAAAAACATGTACAAAATATAAAATTAACATTTAATATATATAGTCAAACTATCATGATGTGGAAGCGCAGGGCAGCGGTGTGCAAAGGGGATCGCAAGGAATATATAAAAATATAGAATAAAACCGCAATGAAACACATATCACGATTTCCCAATAATAGTCAATGGCGGGCATGCTACACCATACTTATGGCGCAAGGGTTACTAAGGGGCAGTGACAGTGTTATGCGCAGTAGCTGGGAATTAGTAGGCAATGCCATGCAAATGAGAGGAGTAATAGTGAATCGCAGATACTCTGCTGATGTAAAGATGCACCTCACAGTATAGCGTTATAATACCGAGGTGTGCCCTTGAGATAAAGATGACATCAAGAGCGGGGTGTGTCACCATTGCTGTAAGCACATTGGAGCATTGCTAAACCGATCTGCCCCTAGCTAGGCAAAGCTGCAGGATAGGAGTGTGTCGAATATGCCATAGCTATGCTTAGCTGAGACTACACAAGGTAACCGAGTATGCACGTGAAAGGAGATTAAAATGTGCGTAAACCCGGTAAACGGGTATGCGTGTCGCGTACTGCAGCTGAAACAGGAAGGATATAGGAAAGAAATAAGGAAATGCTGCAGCAGTGAAATTGGAGTACAAATGACTAATTAACACCTAGGAGCCTGCAGTGGGCCATTGACAACAGCTAATAAGGCTGCAAGCAGCTACCTGCAGAACAGGGAAGGGACTGTACTGCAAAGAAAACAATAATGTATCAAAGCAGAACAATGCCGATATGTAGTATATCAGCTACAAGGCACATTTTGCCATGACTGGGTAAGGAAAGTACAAAACAAGAAAGTCGGCAGGTGGATGCATGCCTGATAATGGGAGGGGATCCAGGTCTAAAAGTGAATTAAAGGGCAACAGATTAATCAAGGCAGGCAAGTAGATCTCCACAGTAAAGGCCCCACACTTGCAGTACTCACTGCAAAACCCATAATTAAGACACGCTGCAGCTGGAATAGCTCATACACACCCACTGACATCAGCAGCATCCATAGCACAATACTGTAAAGTGTGAAAGCACCTCGCACACATTTGTGTATTCCCATATACTCTGCACCGGTGGTTTATACAGATGGGAAACTTTTATTATGTACATGTTAGGGGCTGCCATAACTTTGATCCACCAGCATGTGTTGGAGACTGAAGGTGGTGTGGAGGATGATACACATGACCACCTCAGGCACCAGAGGAGGAGGAGAGTGTTCAGACCCAGGGTAACCTACCAGGGGCTACATGATCTGGAGATAGTAGAGCATTACAGGGTGGACAGGGACATCCTACAGCAACTTATGGAGCTGTGCTGGCCACGCCTCAGAGCCAGAACAAACAGAGGGGAACCCATCCCAGTGGATATGAAGGTATTTGTAAGCCTGAGAATACTAGCTACAGGTACCTTTCAAAGATCAACTGGGGATATCATGGGGATCTCACAGGTATCAGCATCCAGGGTACTACACCAGTTCCTGGATGCCATGTTACCACATGCCAATGAGCACATATTCTTCCTCTGAATGCAGGAGGTTTTGGCCAGCAATATGCGTCTCTTCCACCGTGTGGCAGAATACCTGGAGTTACTGGGTGCAATAGACTGCACGCACATCAAGTCACCACCCAGTGAGCAGGGTAGGCGCTACATAAACCGCAAGGGATACCCCTCCATCAACTGCCAGGTCATGTGCAATGCCCAGGGCATTATCATGGATGTGTGTGCTGGCAGCCCTAGAAGCTATCACAACTCCCACATTTGGCATGCCTCACAGCTGTATCAGTTATTTGCCAGGGGGGGCATCCCAAATGACCACCTGATGTGGGATGCTGGCTATGCACTGGGACCATGGATGATGACTCCCATCAGAAATGCACACACACCCTTGCAGGAATGCGATAATGAGGCACATGCACAAACCAGAATCATCATAGAGCATGTGTTTGGGATACTGAAATCATGGTTCCATTGCTTGGACATATCTGGTGGAGCCTTGCAGTACTCTCCAGGCACGTGTGCCCACATCCTCATAGTATGTACCATGCTACACAATATGGTCCTGCAGAAACAGCTGCAGCAGGGACAGAATGGTGAAGGCCTTCACAGCCCACCACCATTGCCATGGGCCCCACAGGCACAGAGGTACTCAGACCACGAGCACCCTGAGCCAGCCCCAGTAGGCAGATGGAGGTGTGCTCAGTATGCCCATGCTTTGGCAAAGAGGGAACGTATATCACACACACTGACAGTGTAGGCACCTAGGGACTGACACCTTTCTCCACCTGCACACACAGTAAAAATGGATAGCACACACACAAGACTACCTGTAAATTGTCATGTATAGGCAGTCTACTGTGTGCATCCCACATAGGCAGCCCTCAACTACTGCACACACAACTGCCATTGGCACAAGGTAAGTCAACACCTGAACAGTAAATTAAGCTATCAGCATATGCAGATACTGTATGTATAGAATCATAGGTAGGTACTTGGCCAACTGCCAGAGGCCATTCATAAGCCCAGCCAAAGTGTGTCAGCTTTTGCCACCCCATTGATTCATTAACTGTCCCTCTGTGGAGCAGAGCCAATGGCGGGATCCCTGGGGTGCATCTACTGTTCCTCATCCACTCTTCAAGGTTTCTCTTGCAGAGTGTTATTGAGGGACTTTGTATAATCTAGTTAGGGATGTTTTTCCAAAGTATGGGGAGTGTCTGTGACAGGAAGCTGTCCCTCCAGCATCTTCCAGTTATTGTTTTGGCAAGGTTCAGCTCACTACAGTGTGTGGCTCACTGTGACATGGATTCCCATAGGTGGAGCATATCCATCAAGCCTGAGTTCGACATGGCTGTGTTGGCCAGCAGAGATCACCTCTGGGTAAACGAGATGACACTGAGTAAAGCAGGAGTTTATTCAGTCTGGCTGCATAGGCTATATGTTGGAGGCCAGTATTCCCCTTGGCGAGGTACATTTGTGGACCCCCCAGCTGTTGGAAGTGTCTTCTGAGGTACATCCCACATGGGTTATTATACCCTATGATGGGACTGATGAATGATGAGTAAAGGGGCACTATAACCCCAGTATGTCTAGATGGGAATCCTTTAGTAATCAGATGGCCTACATAGAAGGATGTCCTAACTACTGTAGAGATATGATTGTCAAAGGGGAGATCTCTATCTACCTTAGTCCCCAGATACCCCATTACCTCATCCATATTAAAGTGGCTGCCACTTATGTGTTACTATGTGGGTGCCAATTCCACAATGGAATGACCATGCAGTCAGTGGCACTTGGCTGGAGGCCATGTCATTGGCACCCTGTGATGTTCTCTGTGAGGCCCCTTGAGGGATGTCTGTGTCAGCTGGACTATCAATCATGGCTCCCAGTTTGCAGTCATTGCCAGCCATGATCTGCCGTACTCCACCTGTGTTTGCCTGTACCTCTGAGACGTATATGCCAAACAGTAGTGCCCCCAGGACTGAGTCCTGCGAGACACCAGTCATGACTGGTCAAGAGTTGTACCTGGAGACTGCTAGTCATACCATGTGGGTTCTGTGTGTAAGCCCATTGGCAACCCAACATGTGATGTATGGGTGTATGTACAGGCTGGTGTGTTTATCAATAATACCTGAGTGGGGCATGGTGTCAAAAGCCTTGGCGAGGTCAAGGTAGTATGTGTGAACCACCTCCCCCATCATCTAACATCTTGGTGACTGTATGTAAGACGTCAAACAGGTTCAGTAGGCATGAAGTGCACTCAGCCAAGCTGACCTGGGTTGGGTCACGTGTTCGGATGTTACCAATGTCTTTGTTAATGAGTGCCATGAGGATGCGAACCATACCATTGCAGACCAGGCTAGTTAGGCTTATGGGGTGGTAGTTACCATGGCCAGTTGTGATTCCACCTTGATGGAGTGTGATAACCGTTGCCATGTGCAATTGTATGGGCATGTAGCCTGTGGAGAGGCTGAGGTAGGAAAGCTTAATTAGGTGGGGGACAGGTTGTCTTGTGCAGTTTACAAGATGCAGTCTGGGACAACATCTGCCTCCATTGACACTGTGTTCTGCTGTTAGAGAGGGCCATTTCCACCTGTGTGTCTCTGATGTGTGGGATACTTTACCTTTTGGGTAGTGTTGTGGGCTCTTTAGGGGGTGAAGTATGCACTGAATGTATCTGCAAGGATGTTGGCGATATCAGTAGGGTCAGCAGATTTTGTGCTATATTTCACCAGCACAGTGTAAATCTGTGTGTCACCACGTAGATCCTTGACATAGCCAAAGAAGGCTTTGTGGTTATCTTTTGAATCCTTGCATATTCTCCTGCTGGTGTTAGCCTTGGATGATGTCATGAGGGACCTACGTATCATACTAATAGTGGTCATGGATGTCTGCCCTTCGTGGGATTTGCTGTGTGTCTGGAACACTGTCCTGTTTCTCTAGTATAGCCTGTTTATTGCAGAGGTCCACCAGACCGGTGCCCTTGTCTAGGAGGAGTGAGTCTTGATTTACCAGTGATGGCACGATCCATACATCCATGTAGGTGCTTATAGACTACATTTGTAAATCTGTCTGTATCTTGAGCAGTGTTTCCACTTAGCGTGGGGGCTGTGAAATCCCCCACCCCTGTCACAAGTAGTGTAAATTTAGCTGTAGGAAAGATATACACTGTGGTATCCATGGGTGGGGGAGATGCTTGGGTGTGGAAACACTGAATAGTTCATGGTCAGATCTAACCAGTGACCGGTTAACCTCCGCTGTGGTGCACCTGTTGCCCATGTTGGTGATGACCACTTCTAGTAATTTCCACCCCACATTAGGGAGGTTACCACCTGATACAGGGCATATGAGGTGATAAATTCCAGGAAGCGCTGGGCCTGGAAGTGGAGTACCACAGTAAGTTTCCCAGTTAATGGTATGGTAGTTGACATCGACCAATGCCAGGGTGTGTGGAGTGGAGGTCCTAGGTCATGGAAGGTGATCCGTAGCAGGCCACAGTTTACATTGCAGTTGTGGCTGGTCTTAGCTGCACATGGATGATCACAGAGGTATCATGCTGCCCCACTAACCTGGAGGTGTAGGTATCCCCGATTAATATGGATACAGCCCCTCCATGTCTGTCAGTCCATGTTCTGTGGCTGAAATGTGTGGTATGGGTTGTAGTCTGGTAGTGCTGGTGTGCTCTCAGGAGCCTTAAGACAGATGTCAGTTACTGCGCAGATGTTGATGTCCATCCTGAGGAGTGCTGTGAGTGCATGCATGCTGTGATCACAACCCCTGGTGTTGAGTAGCATAACCCTCATTGAATCTGCTATTGTGCTGTTTACAGAGCTGGTATTCATCTTCGAGACTCTCCTAAATAAGGCACCATGGGGGTGCCAAGAGTCTTGGCCATTATTCCAAAGCCTAAGGCTGACACATAGGCCATTATGGTATCATTGCATGCATGTTCCCAATCTGTGCTTGTTTTTCATCTCCCCTGTAGGTAACCTACTGGTAAGCAATAGAAAGCCTTAAACTTATACAAGTCTTCTAGCTTCCAAGATAGGCTTTTGGAGTGACTAAGTATCAGTGTTCTGTATGTTCTTGCTGTACGTAACTGTTTCCTGACTACATGGTGATTTCTCACTGTATATTGTGATCTGAAGGTCTGTTTATTCACATATTATGGCTGTGATGGCCTGCATGTTAGAGGTTCACAGATAGCCTACTACCTATCTGCCCAAGGGCAATTAGAAGCATAGCAACAGTGTGTTGGCTTTCCCTGCACCATTGATGAAGTAACTGAGCCTCTGCCAAGCATAGCCAATGAAGCAATTCCAGGCAGAGTTGCTGGAAGTTGTTGAAGACTGGGGTTGTGGAGGGTGATAGGGACACTTATTGATCTAAAGAGGGCATGTTAATGTGACAATTCAACACCATTCAATTCCCCCAACAGGTCTCGCAGCTATCAAACTGGACAGGCTCCCCCACCCCCTGGCTGTATGGTTCTGGGACACATGATCCCAGGGGTGTACAGTCTGTTACCCATTCACACAACAGGGTTTCCCTTGAAGTGTGTCAGTGAGGGGCTATCCCTATTGTAGTTAGGAATGTATTGTCTCACAGTACATTTGTTATATGATGTTATTTCAAGAGTACGTGAAGCTCAGTGAGTTTGGGGGCCTCCGCCCTTTGCTTAGCCTAGCTTACACATAGAAATCATCTAACTAGGAAATAGGCGGAAGCAACGTTAATGTCAACAGTGTAATGGTTACAGCATCTGTATAGTATCTGTGCATTCAAGGTTACAATCTTGATAAAGGCAGGGATGTTTATCATGTGCACAAATAAACCTTAACCACAGCTTGCATATATAGGTAGTAATCGTCTGTATAATAAACATTTGAAACACCCATATAAACCCATGTGTGCTGGAGAGTACAGTGAACAGAGAATGTAATGTTATGTCAGCACATAGTGAGATGTTACTTCACTGACATGTATATATCCTGAGTAGTTAACGGATGTGGCCGTGTTTGCCCGCACAGGTTATACAATTTGTTTAGCTGTGTTTAACCGCTGCTATAATGTCACACAAACACTTTTAAACATGCTTACATCTGCTTAAATGAGCCTTATTCTGCAGTAAAAAACATTTGTAAAGCATCGCAGGTGTCGAACCCTGGACCATGCACACTATAGTCATGGGACTTACCACTAAGCCATCAGAAGTGTATACATGTTTCATGATGTTGCGACTACACCTTATACCATATGCATTTCACTGTAATGATCACAAATGGGATAGTCACTTTGTGAACATATGCATAGTACATTGTAATGTACTGTAGTTTGTGAACCAACACATTCCAGTCTACATATGTATTATTGTTACAATCGAATACGGTATATATATATATATATATATATATATATATATATATATATATATATATATATATATATATGTCAGTGATGTCTGCACACACACACACATATATATATATATATATATATATATATATATATATATATATATATATATATATATATATTATACAGTTACATTAATAGCCATATATACGAACATCTATGAACACACTTCGTGACACAGAAGCACTCCAAAGGAATTGGAGTGTACACAAAACACATGCAGCTTTGATATTATAACAATTAATATTAACCTAATTCACAATAGAAGGGGTAGTTGTGTATGTGGAGATTGGGGTGGGGGAGGAATGATGGGTAAGGCAATCATGCATCAAGCAGGGCCTGGGTCGGATGTTCAATAAGTGAACTGGAGAGGTATACATGGAGTATAGGGACAATATAAAAAGGACACAAAGCAAGAACCTTTCTCATTCATAATACTCCCTGTCATGTCACATTGCAACACCTAATTTCACAAACATATGAACATTAACATGTATCAGACATATGTACACCAACTGACTGTCACATTTGTTTTCAGTAGTGAGGAATATCTGTAGTACAATGTATATTCTAAACACCATAACATTTGTACATATTTCAGATGCCTTAGCGGTAAAGTCAGTGACTGTGGTGTTCATGGTCTCGGGTTCAAGACCTGCAAGGGCTGTTAGGTTATTTTGAGGATCAGAATAAGGGCTGTTGGATGCAGGTGGATTAAAGCACTCTTAAGCAGTTGTAAGCGAGTTTCCATGGGTTTGCGAGACAGTAAGCGGCTCTGAAACACAGTAAACGGAGAAGCGCTTTACAGGTTTAACCTTTGCTTAACATTGCGCAGACCACAAGCAAACCTGCTTACAACCGCGTAAATGAGCATTATTCACACTTTTCCCACCAGTACCTACTCTGAGAGGTAAAATAATAACACCTTCCAGGAGTAGAACCCGCAACCATGTACTCCATCCTCAGCGTAACCTAACACTACGCTACCCGAGATGTACCTATCCCAGTTGTGTATGTAGACAGGTTAAAACACAAAAGGGAGGAATGTGTTGAAATAGGACAACCCGCCATGTACCCAATTAAAGGTGTATGCTGATATATATATATATATATATATATATATAGAGAGAGAGAGAGAGAGAGAGATACATAGAGACATGTCGATATATACAGGTCTACATATATATGTAGATATATAGATAGGTTAAAAACATCTACACATCTATGGAGGTACAGATAAACGTATGCAATAATATATATATATCTGTATACATATATACATATATATATATATATATATATATATATATATATATATATATATATATATATATCTATATATACCCACACACACACACACAGACACACACACACACACACACACATATATATATATATATATATATATATATATATATATATATATAAACACTCACACTCACACACATACATACATACATACATGTCTGTAGACAGCATCCGAAGTGGTCATATCTAAGTATAACATGGACCATAGCAATCACACATTCCACCCCCACCCCCCCAAACAATATGAACATAACATATGAAGAGTATATGCTAATATACTATTAGAAATATGTTCTATGGACACAGTTACCAACACAACTGCAATGACTGCAAATATCCATGACAGAAATACACAGACAGCTTTCATTTTGCAAAACTTTATTACATTCCGATGTATTACCAAAAGGATTCAAGGACTAACAGTACCTGCATGCTATACAGGAAACATTTAACAGTGCCTTAATGAATCAGCCTGCAATTACCATAGTATTAGTCCACTAAGGGATAGGTGTTCACATAGGGAAAGAACACCCACACACATATAGACATTGTATAAAAGGGGTTCCTACACACCTGCATGTGCTATGTACACCCACCAACATCTACTCCACAACCAAAATAATTACATCAATACATACTGTCATACCATAACTAATTATTCAACTACTGTACAACATCTGCTGAAACCTTAGCATACCTGGACACAGACACACTAGCATGGCCCTATGTGAAATAGTTGCCGTTATACAATTGAACAGCTGCTGATGTAACAGGGTTTGTATGAACTAATCCCGTTTCAGAGGGTTGAAAGGTTCGTACACCAGGAAGTGTTACCGAGTACTGATTATCAGCACAGTATGATACCCAGTAACACCAAACTAAATATGTCTGGTAAGCACATTGTAAACCCCCTAACATTATATGCATAGCTATGCAGCCTTGAGCTGGTCAAACAACCTGGCCAGACTGAAATATATGCAGAAGTATTAGGTACAGACAAACCCTGCACAAGTAGCAATGTTCAGAAATATAACAGCAGTACTCACATTTAGACCAAATCCTCTAGGCATTACACACAATATATTACTGTTCGTCTCCATACAGCTGTTGCAATAGATTCCAAACAACACTTCCACGCTGTCTTCCTCACAACTAAGGCAAAGGGACAATGCCCAAGTGGAGTACTCAGTTATACTCCACTGTAGCCATGGTATTGGCTAAGGCAGTAACAGCACAGCTGATGTGCATGTAATTAGCTACTTAGGAACACCAATTGGTCATCAGGATAGTACATGTTACTGATCTGTAACTATAAAAGGATGCCTTGTTGCACATTCAAACCATCTGTATCTACCTGTAGGACAGTACAAAACACTTAAAGACGAACTGAAAATGAGTATTATACTAGTCAATAACACCTCCGATTACTAAGAAGGTATGTATAACATGTAGTATGTCTGTGTATGTAGTACCTGTACTGTAAGAACTACAGTGTAATCAATGCATATAGCGGAAATAGCTATCTTGTAGCACTGCTGTATTGTTGAGCAGTAGTAATGCTTGTAGTATTCTATGTATGTACTGTTGTAGGTCCCACAGCAAACTCCGCATACGCCACAAGGGATGATATGGGCTTGGAACCCACCAATTCACTTGCAGCCACTGTCAGTGTCAGGATTGGTCCAACAAGTATGTGCTACAACAGGGGATAGTATATGTCGATATATCATAACAGTCGACATATGTATGGGTGTATAAGTAAGATGAACATGTTAAAGGTAGGCTTACAGTGCAAATATGGTGTGCATTGTGGGATATTGTGCCAATAACTGTGTAATGTACAGTATTCTAGGCAGATCTGTATTCTATTCTATTCTACATAGCAGTTCTGTTATGTTATGCAAACAGTAGTTATGTCTATTGGCAATTACAATACTCAATGACAGGATACATATCATTTGTATTCATCTGACAGTTTAGCAGCATGATAGCAAAGATAACTGGAAGAGCCAGGTAACTATCCATGCACATAAAACATGTAATATCCACCTCTCTAGTATCATTTGCAAGCAATAACATCTGCGCATGTATAGATGTTATGCAAATGTGTAGTGACCCTTGTTACAGGGCTGGGCCAAATTGCTATGTGCACACCTACATAGAGTGGATATTGAGAGTACAGACACACTGGTTTAACTACCAGGTTTGTGTAGCCCAACCTCTCACTAACAGCCACTTGCACATACTGTATGTAAGGTAGTGTACAGCACTGGTAATGAAACAGGTTGTATATCATCTTTTAACTCCAGTGTAACATCTGCAGTAGGAGTGTAAGATGTAGGAGACAGCTGCCCATGTGTAATAGCCACATCATAGGTGATGGCTCACACTATCTGATTATATCCTGATCATGTTGATAGTGGCATCCGAGTCTATTGATACATGACTCTGTTTGGAGAGTGGGTGTCTGTGGATATTGAGAGTACAGACACACTGGTTTAACTACCAGGTTTGTGTAGCCCAACCTCTCACTAACAGCCACTTGCACATACTGTATGTAAGGTAGTGTACAGCACTGGTAATGAAACAGGTTGCATATCATCTTTTAACTCCAGTGTAACATCTGCAGTAGGAGTGTAAGATGTAGGAGACAGCTGCCCATGTGTAATAGCCACATCATAGGTGATGGCTCACACTATCTGATTATATCCTGATCATGTTGATAGTGGCATCAGAGTCTATTGATACATGACTCTGTTTGGAGAGTGGGTGTCTGTGCCCAACAGAGCTCATGGTCCTGGTGGATATGTGAGTATATACCCAGAGAAGGAAACAGACCTGTAGACACTTGCATCATCTGTAATCAACTAACAGGATGTGATGTGCTCCTCAGAGGAGGATTGCTGCTAAAGTTAGCTACAGTGTTTCCGTAATAGCCAGTGTTGTCACGTCCATAACACAAATATTTACATGTGAGCATCACTGTCTGAAACATCTTCATAAGCAATAAGTAAACTAAATACAGTACTTGGTACTTGTAGTACTGAATGCTCATACAGGGATGTCCACTAGTCAGCTACTGGTGTTTACTAATGTCAGCTTTGTGTATGTGGCCATCCTGGGGGAATGTAATCTCTATGCCATGTACACTGCCAAACCCACCTAACACCACACCCCACACATTATTTGGGATGCAGCTACAGTGGTAAGCTGGAAGGCAGCCCAGTCTACAGCCATGACTGGACTGGACAGTCATGAGGTGTAGGTTAACACATGCAGCTCATCAACACAACCAACACATACCCTAACCAGAACACAGTAAGGACACCCACACACACTACCAGAAATCACACACATTCACAGACATGTCTAAGTATCTGGCCAAAGAAGTGACCCCCCCCCAAGCAGGAAGAGACAGACACCAAAATACACAAACTGTTTGACATAGTTTGCATAATTGTGCCACACCTCAGAACACGTGACTGGAAACATGCCCAACAGTACTCATTTGTGAATGCAAACTCTAGCATTATGTTACACACCAGCCTATACAAGGGCATACATACTGTCAGCTGCCTGTCTGCCATGATTAGCCACATACCTATACACTCAGACCACCTTTTGAACTATACACATGGCTCTGGCATATTCCATGTTGTTGTGCAGGACCTGTGATGCAGTAGCCTGGACTGCATGGAAACACATGTAGGAACTGTCAGGTCTTGTAGCCCATGCAGGTATGTCCCAAGGCCTGGGTAGCATTCTGCCATTGGCCAGAATTATACTGCAGTACAGGGACAAAAGGATTGTATTCCACAATTGTCTAGTGTAGTGGTGCAAGTCAAAGGGTATCCAGTATCTGTCATCCTGGGATAACATGGTTGACAGACCATGATGCTTTACCAGACAGGGCCTGCACCTGTCACCCCTGGGAATCTGGATACTGCCTGGGGCTCATGCTTCCTCTACAATGTCTTCATCATGCACAGTTCAAGTGAAGGTCCATTGCTGTTACAGGGATAGCCAAGCAATAAACTGCGAGTCTCGCTACACAATGATACATGTCAGAAACACTGTATGGACACACATATGTCAATCCCTAACATGGAGAACATATCTGTGCAGTGGCTGAGACATGTTTCAGCACTCTGGAGGGCACACCTGCATGACCATGTTATAACACATACGTCACCTCTTGCCCATTATCCTTTATTGGAACACACGGGACGCAGATGTGTCCATATTCCTGAAGGATATGTACACCCCCACGCTAGTTGCACGTGCATAACTTCAGATGCATTATGCTGAGCAACTACCTTTGTGCCAAACTGGAATTCAAAATGCACCTTGAGACAGATCACCCACCAGGCCGTGGACTCCCAACTGTCATAATGTGTGTAATGGTGAAGATTAGGTCTAAGACAGAACCATAATAATGGCTACTCTCAACTATTCCATTATGACCTGGGAAGACTCCTCATGTACCAACACCTGCACTCAATGCATGTTGGATTCCATCGACCCCACTGACCCAGATCACAACAGTCACATAAACAGGGCTAACAGTATGCTACACACAGTTAGTCTCCAGTGCCAATGTTATGTTTCCTAAAAGCAGAGTGGTGACTGTCATGGCACCCATGCAGATGGACAATGCATGTGCAAATGCTGAATCCTACACAAATGAACCTTATGTAGTCACATATGTGCAGTGATTGTGCATTGAAACAGAACCAGGATTCAACCCAACACAAACAAGAAGGCAAACTGGTGGTACCATGCTTTAAACTGTACCACAGAAGGTAGTAACTGTTGCAAGAGTGAACACACATGAGTGTAGGTGATCCCTGGTCAGCCTCAGTAAGATGCAGATACACCATATAAAACCACACAAAGCTACTGTGAAACTAATCAGCCACATATTATGAGGCCAAGCACAGAGCATTCTATAGCTGTGTCATTAATCATAATGGCAATAACAAAACCTGCCGTGCTGCACAGCACTATGGCATGGAAAGTACTGCACCTACAGAAATAGCATCCGTTCATCCAGATAGGGTCTTGGAGAACCTAAAACCACTCCCACCCCCCCAACAGGTACACTTAGTAATATATCTATGCACACTACAGGGCCTCTGTACTAATGACTATGCAGGTACAAGCTGCACTCTGTAAAGCCATACATACAGCTTTCATGGCACCTGTCAACATCCCAGGGTGTATCCTACACAAATGTAGGAACATTCAGCTATCCACATACCCATCATGTTCAATCATAGCTCCATGTCAGGCTGTGTACACACCGAATGGTGCACAGCAACAGTTATCACATCCCACAAAGGGGTAGACACCATTGATAATGGGACATAGTGCACAACTACCCTGCTGAGTCTGGTCTGTATGGCCATGAACCATGATCAACGTATTTGATGTACTCGGTACAGATGCAGATGACAGTAGGGTTGTTTCACACTGCATATCATGACCTTACCAGGTCATAGGACACCATCACCCATACTGTGTTCCAGCTACACTCAGTAAACTAGGTGTATATTCCTATGTCACAGGAGTGGTTGGCAACTGGACTACTGGCAGAACCAACACTACAGAAGGTGTCTGACTAATACACGCACATCAAACCAGTGCCAGCTACAGTAAAACAGGGTCATTCCTGGTACTCCCCCTCTTTGTTATCTATACCACACAGATTAACACAGAAGGCATCAGCCTATTGATGTTTGCAAATGACTATGAACTAGGAGGAATAGTTGACTCAATGCGTGCTGCGTTTAACATACTGAAGGGCCTTAGTGTGTCAGAAGTGTGGTGTGTGACATATGGCCACAATCTGACAGCTAAGTATTGCATTGTCATCCTCTATGTTACAAACCATGTACCCATTAACTACCACCTAGGCAGCGGTCAACATAATGGCAACTGTGTGTATGGGATGCAGCTGGACAGTACTTTTCTTTGATAGTTACTTCACCACACCAGACAGGTAGTTGTATGTGGCAACCCTAATCATGACAGGGTGCCATCCAGGAATATAGGGATAATTGCTCAGCCATACTCAACACCCATGTGACCCATAATAGATCACATACTTCCCTTAAGGGTTATTGTCCATGTGTAGATGGCCTGCACTGCCCTTCCCAATCCCTAGCTGCACTATGTAGCATGCAGCCTACCCTGAATAAAGTCATGTCCAACCCAGAGGTGTTGGACATGCTACACTTAACACATCCTGATCCCAAATAAATACATACATCATGGACATCCACCTTTCTAGTACAAGGATCGCAACATGCCTGACAGACCTCTGTCCCATACACTTAACATACTCTTGCCATACTATGCATCCCTGTCCAGCGAAGCTGCACATCACCCCTCTCTGTGACATGGCGTGATGACCACATGCCAAATATATCAGTAACCCTGTGGATCAATTCGTGGCACTGCTTGAACTGGCCACTGAAACTTACCTGTCTGTTGCCTACAGCTAGGTACCCTGTCTCCCTAGGCTCATAAATGGCCCAGGGCATATAGCCTACTAGATTACTATGACCATACATGCTATAGTTGATATCCAACCCTGCAAATACCATCAGGCTAGCTATTGTCCCATGTGTTACACATGTGCAACACAGGCAATACAAGGCAGGATGCTACACAGCTGTACAGTGCCATGTAGATGTATATGGCAAAACACATACATGCTTGCAAGTCTGCAGGGTCACAGGTCATGTCCCTAACGGCTATGTATGACTATATATGTGACATATACCAGCATAAAGGTTTATTGCATTAATGTGAGCACATCCAGGCATGTGCTGATAGGTAAAGACACCAGTACAGGCAAACAGTCATGCCCACGTTAAGACAACATCCACATGGTGTATGAGCAATGTCATCACATGACACACACATATATGGCGATAACATCACATCACCACTAAGTGTCAAATGTGTGTGACTTATACATGTCAGTGGTGTTAGTGTCATGTAGATTTGCAAAGACGTATTTGTAATCTTAATAAATGTGATACACATGTATGTTCAGGTGTACTGCTGTACTTCTCTGTGAGTTACTGTGACCTGTCTCCATCATTATGTCTTCCAGGTATGCCACGTAGCAGACTGCCGGTGTACAGCCACTTGGAGGATGAGGTCCTCATCCCATACCTCCTCGACAACCACACAACAGCTATGTGCCACAGGAAGCACAGCAGTGGGATGCCCTGTGGGAGGAACTCTGCTGGAGGGTAAATGATGTTGACGGTCACAATCGTACCTATCACTGCACTGACCTCATAAGATGGACGAAACAGCATGCTAATGCAATCACCAGGAAACAAGGTGCGACAGGTGAGGGGCCACTCTCCCAGCCCCCACTCACATGTACTAAGGAGCTACTGGCCAACCTGGGGACACCTGCAGACCTCCATCCACACGCTTTAGCTGGTATTGTGGAGGTGGGTGTCTCTCAACCACTGAGCCTGGAGTTGGCTAGTAAGTCACTACTGCACTTAAAGCACAACTATATTTCACAATTACATGTTTTACTGTACAATATGTAATGTAACATCATATGCAAGGCATGTATGCACACATGCCACATACTATAGTCTGCAACTCAGTATGCACAGATGTGAATACTCCATAGTATAGTGTATTGTACTGGCTTATGTGCTAACATGGACATTGCACCCTGTAACTATCACACAGGTGTGGATAATGATCTTACTGCTGTGACACTCCTGTTTAGGTACCTTTGGCATTTTTCAGTGACAGCAATCTGTGTCAGGTGAGATTGTTATTATTTACCAGGCTTGATAATGCACAGAACATATTAATTGCATGCTATCTGTCATAACACATGTACAGATAATGTATGGTGGTCCTGTTAATGGACACTGGTCAGACCTGCAATGCATCACAGTGTTTACCTATGTGAAACAATTGAGGACTATATGAAACACCTAGACTAAACCTTCCAAACTGTCATTACCAAATGTGTGGACAATAGTGAATACAATGGTGGAGGTGTGTTCCACTGTAGGGACAGGTACTACACATCAGCATTACACATGTTGGGAATACAAACAGTACTGTACAGAGAGCATATGTGTGCACACACTCTAAATGTGTTGGAGCTGGAGTATGACTGGCCCACAGGATACACCCTTGTGGAGTATACCCTTGCTATGAATGTCACACAATGTCATGTGCTATCTGACATGTGCATGACATGTAGTGGGCTGACTGCAGCACTGCTCAACTATCCTGCAAAACATGTCTCACATCCCATACATACCACCCTTTGTCTGTATAACACTGTGCTCAGTGGAGCATATGACATCTATGGGTGTATGTCATATGAGATAACACTGACATGTGAAATAAGATGGCCATCACAACCATTGGACAGAACATGTGTACACATGGCCATGGAGGATGGCCAGAGAAATGAAGCAACACACACAGTAGAAGTGATGTACATGTGCGTACACCCTGTTGTACATTGGCTCGACACAATACAACTATGGCCTTTGTGTAATGGTGATATTGCAGATGTGAAACACTAAACATCATACAGGCCCTGTGCACAGCTTGTGTAGGCATGACATGAAACCACCACATAACATGTCTTGAACATCTTGAGTGTGTCACGACATGGAAGCATTCACCTATACAGTATCAAAATACATACATGTGTTGCACAACATACACATACAACCACATCAAGCCACAGATACAGTGCATTCACCTTTCTGGTGTCAGACATCACTGTCATGCTTGCTCCTCATGTGTGTGAGGTACACAGATGACATGTGGGACATAGAGTACTGCTAAGTTAGCCATGTGTGGGCATAGTTGCCAGGCATCAGTAATATGGTTGCAGATGTGCAGGATTGTCATCCGTATACCCTTCTGTGACCTGTGTCACACATTCCACATTAGGATTTAGTGTGTGTACACCTTAGTGACATGGGTTACATTCCACATTAGATATGTATTGTATGTGAACATAGTCATGGCTATGAACTGTGTCAGTAACTCACACTGTATAGCAATTGTGAAGCCACATGATGCCCTGCAATGGCTATGCACATTAGCTCAATGTGCAGTATGTCCCTGCATATTTGTAGGGTGGACAGACAACATTGCATCAGCTGAAGGCCCATGTTAGTATAACACATCCCTGCATAGGGATACCATTACCGTACTGTAGATTGGAAAAGACACCATTGTGTTACACATGTATGCATGTCATTCAACACGTCAGCAGAAGACATGTCATATTACATGTGATTGGCAAGGTCTTACGCCACACAGCAGGCCGGTGTACTGTAAACCTGTGCTGGTCTGTGGCACCATTGCAAAGTAGGGACAGCCATGTCAAATATGTGTGTACAGCCACATGCACAATGTCTAGACTCAGCTCAGGGGTAGGCGGAATAATGTTGAATGGACATGCACTGCTTTGTGGGAGATATGTATGCTAGGGCTCAGGCAAACATAGTATGCAGTCGACATACCCTACTGCTCATGTCCTCACACATAGGGGCAGTGGCCAACACAAAGCATCAGTGGCAGATGTACAAAGGTCAGCGATGGTCTGTTAACATGTGGTGTATATTGCACACACCATGGCAGTGCAGTGCAATGGTGCAAAGTGCATGCATTGTGTTGCAGGTATGGGGCATAGACTACTAACACAAATGGTGCAATACAGCTATGTATGTTAACCACCACTATAATTGTGTAAGGTGCATGCCGTCTGCTATAGCACATGCATGCTGTTGTGTGCAACTCAGGGATGTATGATAATTACCACTATAATTGTCTAAGCTGAAACTATAATTGTCCAAGCTGAATGGCATCTGCCATATCACCTGCATGTAGCGTGTGTGTCTGTGTGTCTGTGTGTGTCTGTGTGTCTGTGTGTGTCTGTGTGTCTCTGTCTGTGTGTCTCTGTCTGTCTCTGTCTCTGTCGGTCTGTCTCTGTCTGGTATAACTTGTAATGTACAGTTCTTGTCTTCCCCCTTACAGGTGTTGATGTAGGTGCATTGCCCTCCTGCGGTCCACCTAATGTTAGTGTCCCCACAGACTCTAGCAGTGATGATGATAGCATGATTGAACACAGGCAGGGTTATCAGGGGATGAATCTGTGCCATTGGTTGCCATTCCACCTGTCTCCCCCTCATCCTCACACACAGTTCCCCTGCCTGCACATATCCCATCACCACTGACCATAGAGGAAGGATGGTTGGTGGGTGGTAGCATGGAACAGGGAAGTGTGGAGACTATGGAAGATGTGCCTGCACACCATGATCCCAGTCAACAGACTGGTGATGTCCCACACAGGCATGTGCCCAGCGCTGCTCGTAGGAGGACCACTGGCCAACATGCCCCTGTGAGACAAAACACATCAGCTGGAGTCACCAGATGCATGTTTTGGGCTGTAATGGAGGCACAGGCACATGCTGAATGGCACACCAGAGAAGGTCTGAGGCTACAGAGAGCTGCTGTCCATTCATTAACCGACAACATCCAGGCACTTGCAGATGCTCACCATCATCTTGCAGATGTTTTGGATAGATGATTGGGTGACATGGTTGGAGTCCTTGACTGTGGCATGTCAGTCTTCGAGCGTTGAATGTCTGTGCTGGAACATCTGGAAGGAATGAGGCATCGGGCACGTGGACATAGGCCAGCTATATCACCTGTTGAAGGTCTACGTGAACATGCTACTGCGCATGCCTGCTCCCATAGTGGCGGTAGCAGCAGCAGTGCAGCTGGTGCTGTGCAGTCCACACCAGGACACAGCAGGCCCACGTGCACATGGTCCTGGACAGTCCCAACAGGGACACAATTCGTGGACCTCTGCCTGGTAGTGCCCATGCAACCCCTGGCAGGTGCAGGTCACGTGACCGTGGCCGGACACCGTGGATGGTGACACCTGCCTTGTACAGTCTGCAGCTGTCAATAATACCCCTGTGTAGGCCAGCCACATGCCAGACCTGTGTGCATGCATACACACACACTGGAAACAAATGTAGGGCACCTCAACACACACACGCATAACATCCACACACGCCCAGTTATATCACAGGCCCTAACACACACACATGATGTCATCCAATGGCACAGCCTAAGCCTCTGGCAAACATTATCACCCTGTGCATATGATGATGCCTGTGCCACATCCATGTCATACACACCATCGGTTCAGGGATATGTTTATATGGTCTGATGCACAGGGTGAACATACTAGGTAGACAATTGTAAATTAATATTGTTGAGTAGTGTTGACAGGCAGCAGACATACCATGTATTACAGTTTTAGAATGCATTTTGTACGTTTGACAGTATGTATCATGTGTAACAACACTAACAGCATGTTGATCTTGACATTCTGCCTTCCTCTTTCAGGTGTAGTTGCATGTGCCGGGGGATGTCGGTGTTTGCGGTTAGTGTCCCATATGTACATATTGACTACCCACAGGTCAGTATGACAATACATGCATGCACTTTGTAGCTTCCACATCACAGTTATATTCTCACATGTTTCAATTATGTTTACTGTTCTAATGATCCAAGAGCATGATAGCTGTGTAGTAAGCTACTGTGTTCAGAGCCGTCACATCCATAGTGGGTGACATCACAGGTATAGTTACCTGGACTGCGGAGGAGGTAAAAGAGTGGTATGCCAGATGACAAGGGTAAAGGCCAGTGGAAATAGTGGCTTCTCATTGGGAAGAAGTAATACCCACTGCCATGACAGCATGCAAACACAGACACACCCACACACTCAGGGATTCACAGACACAGTAACACACACTCTGACACACACACACACACAGTTGCCAGTGTTTGGATGAGAACCCCTGCCTATGTGCATATCATCATTATAGTACTACACAATTACAAGACGCGCCACAGAGATTACACATGTACAGGTAGTTGGAATATCCTAAGGTTGAGGACATTGACAGGGATATTACAATGCAGTGAGTGTATGTGGGGAGGGGGGTCCATCAGTAAGCTATGTAAAAACAGGTCACACCCCAGAGTGTACATATTAACAGGCACTTAGAATGCCCATCTACAATTGATGATATCAACAGGGATGCTAGATTGAATTGAGTGGATGGGGGGAGGGGGCATTAACATTTCAGTATGGTAAAATACAGCCTCACTCCAGGGACCGGACAGCCATACACACGGACAGCCACACACACACACACACACACACACACACACACACACACACACACACACACTGTGGCATTCACAAATATATACACGTATGTCACACACATACAGATACTTTACATGTGTGAGGTTTAACCACCTGCCTATGCCTTTCTTTCTAGACTTCACTCTGTACTGGTTTCAACAACAGTGTTCAGGAGAGTGATAACGTGTGGGGTGTATTCCCAACCATACGTGACATATATGGACACACACACCCACACGTGCCAGTACTGTGAATCAAACACCTGCCTATCTCATGATAGGTACTACAGAAGTACAGCACTATTGCATCTGGTACAATGCTTACTGACTCTTTCCTTTGCCAACTGTGCTGATATATGCACAATATATGCAGAGGGGAGGTATTACTGTTACATGTGTCATGAGGTTTGCCTTCAGTGTCACCCTTACAGCATTCTACATTGTCTGTCTTCCACTTCAATTAACAAAACCTGACCTTAGCAGCTACACTGGTTATTGTAGGATTGGTTGTACCACACCAGTGAGTTGTCCTCAGTAATCATTCATCTGCAAAGAAGCCCCACCACTTAGTAGTCATGTCCAAACATCTGTCCATACCTCATGTATGGCTTACTGTACTTAGAGCATATCACCTTATACAGTTGGCAATGTTGAGGCTGTATTGCAACAGCATGATGTACTAAGACAACAGTCACCTTCAAACATCAGACACTGCACATACATGGAATCTACACAAACATCAATACATGTACACATATGCGGTCTACATCAGTAAGTGCACTAGCAGGTCAAGAGGATACATTCCACACCTTCCCCACACCATAAACCATAATGGATGTTGTATTCATGTACTTGTAGGACACCACCACCTTCACTGAGTAGCCAAGTGTACATATATGACAACAACACATATCAGCGAGACACACACAGCATTATTCCATGTCATGCTCCTACAAACTGTTACTTGACAGTGCCATGGTGAAGCCAGGGCACTGTAATGGTCAACAGTGAGCACATCATATTTGTCACACACACCTCATGTTTACTGGAAGAGTGCCAGCAATGTACTGTATTAGAGCTAGGCAGTACACTCATTCAAGCATGTGCAAGGTCTGTGTAAACATCTCACCCCAGCATGTACTGGCTATTGTGGTACTAAGGCTAATGTTCAGACAGCACACAGCATGCATGGCTTGCAATTGTTGACATGGGGTATATGTAGGAGCTGTGGCCACACATGGCTGTACATGTCATGAACATATCACCTCTGACTACTCAGGAACATACAGAGCAGAGCTGGATTTTCCTGAGTCTGTCAATACAGGCCTTGTGTAGGTCCTATGGTCCTGTTATTTGGGTATGTTTGTAGGCATTGCATTAGGTGGACATGTCTAAAGACATACATGCCATATGGGGTGTTGTATGATATGATAGGTGTCAAGGGTGACCAGTAGAGAGGGAATATTACCTCTGTTAACATAGATATCAAACCTTATGTACTGTTAGCATGCTACTGCCATGTGCATGTGTGTAATGACTGTAGCCACCTGTATGTAGAAAGGATAACGAAAGCTATGGTAATGTCATTTATGTTGTATGAGTGTGGGATGTACATATCCAGGGCAGGTACAGTTAGGTCAGGGAAATCCAGCTCTGCTCTGTATTTTCCTGTATTGTCTGTCACCCAGGTAACCTATTGTCTGTCACATCCACACATCCTTGAATGTGTATACTTAACATATATATGTCAGTACTTCATGTACATGTATGCATGTGTATCACACAGCACAGACACAGATATATCATTTACGGGACATATACAGGTATCAGGTAGGAAACCAGTATGATGTGCATATATACTGACAGGTAAGATGTACCTAGCTGTAAACCTTTGTGTTTACAATATGAGTCCATTACAACATGTTCTGTACATGTAAGTGTATGAGCATGCATACTGTGGCCTTCAGTGGTTAGAATCAGAGTGCATCCCAAACAGCCCTGTGCTACTAAGTGTATGAGTGTACCCACTGCCACCTTGTGTAATTTGAGTCAGTGCATCCAACAAGCCCTTTGTTACTAAGTGTATGAGCATGCCCAGTATAACCTTGTGTAGTTGTAGTCATAGTGCATCCCAAACGGCCCTGTGCTACTAAGTATGTGAGCATGCCCACTGTAACCCTGTATAGTGATAGTAGTTGTCCATTCCACAGATGGCCATACTCCAGTTCAGGTTCCTGTTGTGCTACAACTATACCTCTCAGGCCTACCTGCAGATGATGTGTCTTGTTTGTGCATACAGATTGTAATGGACACCTACTTTAAACACACAGGTTTACAGCTATGTACTTTGTGACTGTCAGTCTCTCTGTTGTTGTCCTCAATCTTAGAAGGACAGTCTGACTGCCTTGGAATGTATAATCTCTGTGGCGCGTCTCGTAACTGCGTAGTACTGTAATAGTGATCTGTAGATAGGCAGGAGTTCTGATCCCACCACTGGCAACCGTGTGCGTGTGTTTGTGTGTGTGTGACAGCAAATGCCTGAGTGTGTATGTCAGCAAATGGCTGAGTGTGTTTGTGTGTGTGACAGCAAATGCCTGAGTGTGTGTGTCAGCAAATGGCTGAGTGTGTGTGTGTGTGTGTGTGTGTGTGTGTGTGTGTGTGTGTCAGCAAATTGCTGAGTGTGGTTGTGTGTGTGTATTTGTGTCTGCATCCTGTCATGAGAGTGGGTTTTGCTACATTCCAAAGAGATACCTCCTTTTGCACTGGCCTTTATCCTTGTCATCTGCTAAACATCTCTCTTCCCTCCTCCCCACTGCAAGTAATCAGTCCTGTGATGTCACCCAGCTCAGAAGTGGAATCACAGTAAGTGTAATTGTATGTGTTCTGTGGCACATACCCCAACTGCATACCACTGTACTAGTTACCTTTACATAGGCAAGATGTGTATGCACAATACTGGCAAGTGTGTGCATGTTTGTGTGTGTGACTACCCTGTAGCCAGGCATACACATGTGTAATGTCTTTTAGCACACCATGGTAGCCATCTGTGGTGACTGGTGTCTACAATATATTACATAGTTAGGAATGGTAAAGAATACACAGTCAAGCACGACTACAGTTGGGTATGTTATTTTATATATATATATATATATATATATATATATATATATATATATATATATATTTATATATATATATGTAGTTATGACAGTTGTACAGATGTAGACTTGTCTTTGTTGTTTCACAGAGTACAGTACATTCAAGGGTACTGTACATATGTACACAAAGTGACTGTCCCATTTGTTTTCAGTACTGTGGAATACCTGTAGTAAGATGTGCATTATAGACTCCATGCAACATGTATACAACCCATATGGCTTAGTGGTACATCCAGTGACCTCAGTGTGCATGGTCCAGGGTTCAAGACCTGTAAGCCTTGTTGATACTGTCAATTAGGACTGCATAAGACACTTTCAAGCAGGTGTAAATGTGTTTTCATGACAGTAAGCAGCAGGTAGGTAACAGACGTACAAATCGCAGTACACTTGACATGCTCTTATTTGGCACACTCTTTACAATTTACATACCCACCTTAGCAATCCTGCTGATGTCACCCACCTAGAAATACACCTCTTGGACTGCTGTAACCCAGTATTCTCCATCAAGCGTGCTGTAACTGCATATTTCTAAAGCGCGATAAACTAATTATGTAGGGGTTCTATTCCAAGAGAGGGCAAGTGTGTCTGTTTGCCTGAGAAAGTAGCAATGCCTTTTAGAGTGTGTTAAACTGGTTTGGTAGGTAATCTAATCCCAGACATATCAACTGTGTGTGTGTGTCTGTCTACCTGCTTGCCTGTGAAAGAAACAAAACTTTTAGAGTATGCACACTCTTTACAATTCACATAACCACCTTTGGCAATCCTGCTGATGTCACCCACCTAGAAATACACCTCTGGGACTGCTGTAACCCAGTATTCTCCATAGCGTATGCTGTAACTGTGTATTGCTGTAGTGTGATAAGCTAGTTAGGTAGGGGTTCTATTCCAAGAGAGGCCAACTGTGTGTGTCTCTGTCTGCCTGAGAAAGGAACACTGCTTTTTAGAGTATGCATACTCATTTCAATTCACATAACCACCTTTGGCAATCCTGCTGTTGTCACCCACCTAGTGATACACCTCTGGGAATGCTGTAACCCAGTAATCTCCATAGTGTGTGCTGTAACTGCATAATTCTGTAATGTGATATACTAGTTAGGTAGAGGTTCTAGTCCAAGACATAGCAGGTGTGTGTCTGACAGTCAGAGCCTGTGTGGAGGTGGCTGTGAGTGTCTAACCACTGGACATGTTGGGGAGCGGATTTTGTAGTTTTCCTATATGGTGTCCATATTATATGTCACAATGTCCACCTCACGAGGAGTACAGATGTCAGTCAGCCAAGGGACTGTGTTGGCAAGCCATACCCCTACATCTGGCAAAAGGCCCGGTGAACAAAGTATGCAACCCTACTATTACCCAGAATATGTTTTGAACCCATGTGTCATACGCAAACACACTTGCCTAGAATATCCCGCTATGTTGCTAGTACCCTGCAATTGCAGTGGGCTACAGAGGGCTTGGCACCCTGTATAGCAGTAAAATTGGCACATAATTGTGGACAATGTGCCTTCACTCTGTTCCCCACTGGATGCCTGCAACATATGTGGTGCCATCAAATGTTATCCACAGAGGCCATACAATGCCTTGCACATGTGCCCTGTATGGACCGATGCCACTGACACCAAGGAATACCTGTATCATGCTATCAATGCAGGTGCAGGGTCAACCTGTTGTCTATAAGCAGGTCCTGCCACACCAGGCCAGTATTGGCATATCTGAGGATAACAGTCTGTGTACACATGTGCCAGCCAAACCAGGTACACTTGTACATGTCACTGTACATTATTGTGGGACGTGCACATCCCAGGCAATGTCCATGTCAAGGACTATCAAACACAGACATGGCATGCATTGCAAAGCTATGGCCATACACGCTCACCAGCACACATATATGTTCTTGCAGCACACTATCATGTCAGCTTTGTGGCACATGGAGTAGCTGCATGCATTTGCAATAGTAATGACTAGTCAGTCAGGGGGTTGAACCCCTGTACTGGTAGGTGTGTGACAGACGATGCTTAGGTTTTAATCTCCAAGCCCTTCTCTGATGTACTTTGCCTCTGTCTGTCCATCCCACACACTCTCTGGTAGATGTGGAGTTGTACACTTGCTCAGCAGCAGCTTGTGTTTTGTAAGTGATGGTCATGATCAGGTGATGGCCTCTGCACCTATTGCAGTCCTCCTCTAGCTGATTGCATGTGGAACAGCTGTGATGATGTTCCCATAGCCAATCACATGGAAACACAGTGCAATATCTAGGAACATCATGTTGGTGGTACCTGGATCTGGTGTTTGGTAAACGGCATCACAGATGATATCTGGATGTTCCTCAACAACATGCACAGTGGGAAAAAGCCTAATGACAGAAGGGTGATGTGCCAGACATGAATATAGCATGTAAGTGTAGCTATGCTTCATTGAGACTACTGCCTGTTTAACAAGTTGTGTGTGGTAATGGCTATTCTGCATGTTTTAAAACCGACAAGACAGTGCTCTGTTTGTGTGGGACCTCATCTGTAGGGCCATCTGTGGAATGGTCAGTGTGTGGAACCATTTGCTTCCTGTGTTACTCACTGAATATACACCTGTGAACTGCAGGAGCATAGTGTGAGGACTGCAGTCAGTATATGGTGATAGTGTTGAGTTGCTGCCATCGCATCCCTGATTGGACATATGTCACATGAAACAGTGGTATGACACACTGTCTGCGGTTCTCAGTGACATGCCAATAATGGGCCAATGTTCATAGCTGCAGTCACAAGTCTTCTACACTTTGTACAGATGTCATGCACTATATATGCATGTATTGTGCTGCCTCTGCAAATGTATACCATCTGTTGTGTTGGGTTGATGGTCATATCTATGCATGCTGTTATAAGTACTCCTGAATGCTGTTGACTATTACTAAGCCATATCTGTGTTTAAACTGCAACACCATAGGCTGTATGAGTTTGGAGTTCCTGGCAGAACCTCCTGTCCCATTTCAGCTGGCCATGGCACCGGGCACCAGCACATCTGGGGCCCAGCCTTGGACCTCCACCTCTGTTGGCTCTGCACCACCTTTTGGTGGAACCACCACTGAGGATGGGGCTTGTCCCCCCCTGGGAGCAGGTCCAGACAGGAACATGTCCGCTGTTGTACAGTCCCGGACATGGTGTGTAGGGGGCTCAATAAGGGGTTTTGAGGCCACATACGCCAGCTCGAGGGCAGAGTGTCACATTTACAGGATGAGCCTGCCCCACCTAGACAGCCCCCAGCACTGCCACCTTTATGGTTGTTTTGGTGCAGTGGTGGTTGCCCATGGCTGGGGACCTCCGTCCCACTGTTTCCATCTGGGAGCTCATAGGCTTGTGACTGCTGAACACCCCTCCCCGTCCGAAGTGTATCCCCCCACATGTGTCATATACCAACCCTGTATGCTGTCTTCTCTGTCATCCTACCCAACCTATCCTCCATGCACATACCTACTTTCCTTCCCCCACATCCCACTTTCACCCTAGGGAAACGAAAGGCCAGTCGGTTCCTAGAACAACATTTGCCCCATACATAGCTGTCCATTTAACACATGTGTCCACTGGACACATGTAACCTTTTTAGTATGCATCATAATATACTCCAGTTGTCCTCACCCCTGTCTCTCAGGCATACGTTCCTGGTATGCACATGACTCCTAAAGGTTCCAGGTACACGTGATGCAGATGACCCCATTGTACACACAACACTACCTGTCCCTCTATGGTTACCCCATTTACATTTATCATGATGATGATGTCGTACACAGCACTTTGCAAGAGTACTGTTCTCACATAATGATTTGACAGGAACTGTTGTGCTAATGTAAATAAAATGCACAGAGTGATGTATTTGGCCAGTGTACAAATGTGAGCATGTATTAATGACACATGTCTGTCTGAGGGAGTCTTGATATTACATGGGACAACACCACTACATAATACAGGCGTTGCTGGTGTTTCCCTTTTCATTCCTTTGTAATGCTTTGTTGTCACATGGGATGTTCTTGATATATCTATATATATGTATGTATCTATATCTGGACATAAACACTCACACATACATCTACATGATGGAATATATTTCCTATACTGTTGAATGACTGTGCTGGATGATATATTTGTGATAAGATCCGATGTCTGTATATCTGCCATGGCTTAGTGGTAAATCACAATAGCTGTGTGTGCAGGGTCCTCGTTTCGAGCCTTGCAGAGGCCATTGATTTTGTTGCTGGGCAGAACAAGGCCGTTGGATATGGAGTGATTAAGGCACATTAAAGCAGTTGTGAGCGGGTGTGCATGGGTTTGCGCAGAGCTAAGCAATGCTAACCTCTGGTTACAGTTTCTTACACTCAGTTAGCCTCTACATTGCTTTACCAGTGTAATACTCACATACTGGTGGCCAAACAGGCTTACACCCGCTTGCTCCCGCACTTGCAAATGCACTGCATTTGGTGTTTGCATCTGACACTCACACCCCTGGGTGGGAGTGAGGGCTACGATATTACCTTGTGATGCCTATTACATCGGATTACATGCCTACAGTATCGGGAATGGCTGCCCATTAGGCAAAAGCATGCCGTTCGACTGTACGGAATCCGTGGCCTGTCCAGAGTTTGATTCATATTATTGGTGTGTTCCTCTTACAATCTGCACCTGTCTGGCTAATACATGGGAACTGACACTCTTCAATACAAACAAGTAATTGGGTTTTGGAACCCACATCCTTCAGCCGAGTCATGCTACTGCATATCTGATATTCTATCATCTTTCTAAGGTTGTCAGTGGAATATGTGCTTTCTGTCCCTATCAGACCTCTCATACGACTGGGGAAAATACCAGCTGAATCAGGGACACGTCATAACAACATCAGGGACACATTTAAATTATTGGTGCTATTAATCTGACACATTGACAGACTCAGAGCATATGAATTCATACACATTTTCTGAGGTAAATGATGTTTATAACTCTTAATTGTTGTCATTATTCATTACATGTAATTCACCACCTTTCATCTAAAAGTCACTAGTTTTAGGAGGGATTAAGTGGGATAGAGTTAGAAATTGAGTCGAAATCAGGGACGTCCCTGGAAATCTGGGACAGTTCAGAGGTATGGTACCTATTTGTACCCCCAATGGTTTATGTCCTGTCCAGTGGATTTGCTTTTAGGGGTTGAGAGGTATGGGCATAAGCTATGCCCATTTCAAAATATTACTTACACCCCCGGGACGGTCCTAATATGACTGCATCAGCCAACACCTGCACGCCTAGGCCCATAATTGCATACCCATAGTTCCCCCACCTGCCACTCCTCTACAGCACTCATCCTTACTGTGGGTGCAGGTGGGGTATAAACACACCACTACACACTGCCCACTCTCCCCGTGTCGGGACACATGTCGTACGTTGTGTCGAACCATGGGTTATCAGGCTTGCACAACCTACTGGTCCGTGTACATCTACAGCCTGGTTTGATGAATCATTACCGGGACTGCCTCCGATGATCATTAATTTTTGGTGTCCCACAAAGGACACCAATGTCTATGTTTCAAGATTAGACCTGGCAGGTCTCTCCCACTGGTAGTATCCTGCTGGTGATCTGGGAAGCAGTGGTGTGTTTACTTTTATTGTGTGTCTGTATGTCTCACCAGCCTAGCTGGGGGTGGGGTGGGGGGATTGATGCTACGTGTTACACGTTTGTTTATTGGACCCTTCACCCCATATGCATGGCCTGTGAACATATGTAACTTGTAACTGCTGTATCATATCCTAGCTGTATACATGTATATATTTACAGTCACACACACCCACATATATATATATATATATATATATATATATATATATATATATATATATATATATATATATACATTACTATATACAGATATATCTGTATATGTATGCATACATGTATATATTTATATATTGCTGTCTCTCTCTCTCTCTATATATATATATATATATATATATATATATATATATATATATATATGTATATATAAATATCTAACAACATATGGGTCTATGGGTGTCTGCATATGTATTTATTTATATGTGGGTATGTATCTGTATTCTGTCTCTGTACGTCTACATTTGCACTACGGAGAGGGAGAGGCTTATCTCCATGTCACTATGGGTAGATATACACACACATACCTTTACATATATACATCTACATCTGGTTATTCCGTTCCTTGCCATATAGATTACACTTTGCTGCAGTGGGACTTGTAGTGGGAGTGGCTGCTCGTTGGGCGACACCTCTGCCCAATGAACACATTCGCTTACATCCCTAGGGCTGTCCATATAGGCCCACATCAGCCAACACCTGTACACCTAGACCCATACATAGCTACCCATAGCTCCCCCACCTGCACCTCCTCTACAGCACCCATCCTTACTCTGTGTCCTGGTCGGTTCTGGACACACCACTACACGCTGCCCACTCTCCACTTCACGGGACCCATTTCATACAATTGTCTCGACCCATGGGCCATCAGCCTTTCCCACCCTTGTATTCCGAGTATGTATACACCCCAGCCAGAATGTTCAGTCTATCACCTTCTTTTGGTCTTGTCAATTTCTGGGGTGTCCCGCAATGGACGCTCCTGTCTGTGTTCCAAGATTAGAATTCACAGGTGCACTGTGTACCCCCCCCCCCCCGGTTGTATCCTGCCTGTGGTCTGGGTAGCAGTGGACTCTTTACATTGTTTGTGTGTATGTTTCTTGTGTTCGGCTGGGAGGTGTGGAAGGTCATGCTACATGTTTCATGTTTCTTGCTTGGGCCCCTCACTTCCATTGGCATAACCTGTGAACATATGTCATTCTTGTGTGCTGTTTCCTATCATAGCTGTATATCTGTGTATATCTATGCGCGCACACACACACACACACACACACACACACATATTTATATATATATATATATATATATATATATATATATATATATATATACACGTATATGTATATGTCTGCAACTATATATATATAATTTATATATATATATATATATATATATATATATATATATATATATATATAAATATATATATATATATATATGTCTGTAAAGCAATTCCTTCCCCCGTGCAAACGCACTTACACATGCTTACTGGTGTTTATATATGCTTAAACCTGCTTACTAGTACCTTATTCATTATGACATTGACACTTCGTTCAAGTTAACTTTTAATTGTTATTTTGCAGGTTATACAGCGGACAGATGTTGCAATATGTTCATGTACAGATTATTGATGGTAAATGGTATGTGATGCAGTGGGATTCGGTACGGGAATGTCTGTTCATTAGGCAGTTGCTCTAACCAATATACTATTGCTGTGCTGCTTCATTTGCATATATACCCATATACCCATGGCTCCTGGTTCCCCAAACACACACCCCAACGCCTCCCTAACACTGCAGTCATCCATTCTCCAGTTGGATTTGTGGTGTATCCACACCACTACACATTGGCCACTCCCTACTCCTATAGACCCATCCCATCGGTTGACTCACTCCACGTATCCTCAGAACTCCCAAACTTTTAGTCCACAAACATTGGTGACATGAGCAACCAACAGAATACTATTCACAATTTTTGGGTTGTCCCACATGGGACACGCACGTGTTTATGTCAAGATTAGACTCTATACTTCATTATATCCTTACTCCCATTAACATGACACTACAGTAAATTAATAAGTATGACTATGTGATAACGCACACGTTACACATGAGAGCCTAATTATGTATGTGTTCGGTGTATTTCTTTTACAAATAGACCGGTTTAGTAACTGGCATTGCTGTAGAAGGCAGATCACAGGAATGATTCCATGTGTGGGAAAGTCCTCACATTAGATTTTTTTCAGCATAGCACCGACTTCAGACATTGTACACACTTCTGCATTTTAGCAGTTTCGTCCCTTCCTTCTTATGCACAACCTATTATTCTATCTACTGTTGAGGTTTGTAAGGGAACATTCATGTTATTTATGTCTGCAAATGGAATGAATGTGTTACAGAGAATGTACTTCCACATATTGATGTCTGCATGTGTGTATGCATATATACTTGTAACAAACTCGCTGACCTCCATGGGGCAGTCCAATTAGAACCAGCCCATCCAAGCCTGGCATGCCTGGCTCCATAATTTCATACCCATAGTTCCTCCACCCCACCCGTGTTCAACATACATGCAAACCATCCATTGTCCACTTGTTATCGCAGCCATGACACACCTCCACACATTGCCCTCTCTCGAGCGTTAGGGGCCCTACACGTATGTTGTCCCAATCCATGTATTCTCAGGCTCTCCCACCATTTAGTCCTTGAACATACCTGCCCTTGCTTGTGTAATGGTCGGATAGCCAAATGGCCTATCAATTTTTGGGTAGTCCCACCAGGGACTACCCTCTGTGTGTAAAGTAGACTTAGCAGATCAACAATGTTACTCCCACTGGTAATATCCTGCCTGTGGTATGAGTAGCAATGCTTTGCTCACTCCTATCCAACTTGATATGGCATAAACTGACAGCGCTATATAATACTGGAGTTGCTGTTGATTCCCTTCTCATTCCTTTTGTATGCTTTATTGTTACGTCGTTCTTTCTGCATAGATAGATAGACTGAGGATGCACAAGCCAGTGCATTTCTTTGTGCCAGTCCCAAGCCTGGATAAATGGGGAGGGTTGCGTCAGGAAGGGCATCCAGCGTAAAACCTCTGCCAAATTACTTATGCGGAGAACGTTTCATATTTCCATACCGGATTGGTCAAGGCCCAGGTTAACAACGACCGCCACCAGTACTGTTAGCCAACAGGGTGCTGGCAGAAATTGGGCTACTGTTGGCTGAAGGAGAAGAGGAGGGGGAAGGCATGCCCAAAGGCAGGAAGAGAGGAGGAAGGTTAGGAGTGTAGTAGTGAGGGCAGGAACTTTGAATGTTGGCAGTATGACTGGTATAGGGAGAGAGCTAGCTGATATGATGGAGAGAAGGAAGGTTGGTATATTGTGCGTGCAAGAGACCAGATGGAAGGGAAGTAAGGCCAAGTGTATAGGAGGCGGGTTCAAATTGTTCTATCATGGTGTGGTTGGCAGGAGAAATGGGGTAGGGGTTATCCTAAAGGAACAGTATGCCAAGAGTGTTTTGGAGGTGAATAGAGTGTCTGATAGAGTGATGTTTATGAAGCTTGAAATCGATGGTTTAATAATGAATGTTGTTAGTGCATATGCTCCACAAGTTGGATGTGCGATGGATGGAAAGAAATATTTTGGAGTGAGTAGGATGAAGTGATGGTGAATGTACCCAAGGGTGAGAGACTAGTGATTGGAGCGGACCTCAATGGACATGCTGGTGAAGTGAACAGAGGGGATGAGGAAGTGATGGGTAGGTATGGTGTTAAGGAGAGGAATGCAGAAGGTCAGATTGTGGATTTTGGGTAAAGGATGGACATGGCTGTGGTGAATACGTATTTTAATAAGAGGGAGGAGCATAGGGTGACATAAAAGAGTGGAGGAAGATGCACACAGGTGGATTATATCCTATGTAGGAGGGCCAGTCTGAAGAAGATTGGAGACTGTAAAGTGTGACAGGGGAAAGTGTAGTTAAGCAGCATAGAATGGTGGTCTGTAGGATGACTTTGGTGATCAAGAAGAGGAGGAGGAGTGTGAAAGCAGTGCCAAGGATTAAATGGTGGAAGTTAAAAAAGGGTGATTGTGAGGTGGAGTTCAGGGAAGAGTTAAGACAGGCACTGGGAGGCAGTGAAGAGATTCTGAATAGCTGGGTAACTACAGCAGAGCTAGTAAGGGAGACGGCTAGAAAGGTGCTTGGTGTGACATCTGGACAGAGGAAGGAGGACAAAGAGACCTGGTGGTGGAATGAGGAAGTACAGGAGAGTATACAGAGGAAGAGGCTGGCGAAGAAGAAGTGGGATTGTCAAAGAGATGAAGAAAGTAGACATGACTATAAGGAGATGAGACGCATGGCAAAGAGAGAGGTGGCGAAGGCTAAGGATAAAGTATATGGAGAGTTGTATGAGAGATTGGACACTAAAGGGGGAGAAAAGGACCTGTACCAATTGGCTAGACAGAGGGACAGAGCTGGGAAAGATGTGCAGCAGGTAAGGGTGATAACGGATAGTGAGGGAAACCTATTCACAAGTGAGGAGAGTGTGTTGAGTAGATGGAAAGAGTACTTTGAAGGGCTAATGAATGAAGAGAATGAGAGAGAGAGAAGGTTGGATGATGTGGGGATAGTGAATCAGGAAGTGAAACAGATTAGCAAGGAGGAAATAAGGACAGCTATGAAGAGGATGAAGAATGGAAAGGCTGTTGGCCCAGATGACATACCAGTGGAAGCATGGAGGTGCTTAGGTGAAATGGCAGTGGAATTTTTAACCAGATTGTTTAATGAAATTTTGGAAAGTCAGAGGATGCCTGAGGAGTGGAGACAAAGTGTTTTGGTACCTGTCTTTAAGAATAAAGGTGATGTGCAGAGCTGCAGTAACTACAGAGGGATAAAATTGATCAGTCACAGCTTGAAGTTATGGGAAAGAGTAGTGGAAGCTAGGTTAAGAAGGGAGGTGATGATTAGTGATCAGCAGCATGGTTTCATGCCAGGAAAGAGCACTACAGATGCAATATTTGCTCTGAGAGTGTTGTTGGAGAAATACAGAGAAGTTCAGAAGGAGTTGCATTGTGTCTTTGTGGACTTAGAGAAAGCATATGACAGGGTGCCTAGAGAGGAGTTGTGGTATTGTATGAGGAAGTCGGGAGTGGCAGAGAAGTATGTAAGAGTGGTACAGGATATGTATGAGGGTAGTGTGACATTGGTGAGGACTGCGGTGGGAGTGACAGATACGTTTAAGGTGGAGGTGGGTTTACATCAAGGATCAGCTCTGAGCCCTTTCTTATTTGCAGTGGTGATGGACAGGTTGACAGATGAGATTAGATAGGAGGCCCCGTGGACTATGATGTTTGCAGATGACATTGTGATATGTAGTGAGAGTAGGGACCAGGTTGAGGAGACCCTGGAGAGGTGGAGACGTGCTGTAGAGAGGAGAGGAATGAAGGTCAGCAGGGCTAAAACAGAATATATGTGTGTAAATGAGAGGGAGGGTGAGGAATGGTGAGGATGCAGGGAGTAGAGCTGGTAAAGGTGGATGAGTTTAAGTACTTGGGAACAACAGTTCAGAGTAATGGTGAGTGTGGAAGAGAGGTGAAGAAGAGAGTACAGGCAGGGTGGAATGGGTGGAGAAGAGTGTCAGGAGTGATTTGTGACAGACGGATACCAGTAAAAGTGAAAGGGAAGGTCTACAAGAGGGTAGTTAGACCAGCTATGTTATATAGTTTCATAGTTTCATAGTTTAGTACTAGGCTATCTGCCCTGGGGCATTTATAAGCCTAGCCCTAGTGATGTGGCTTTCGCCACCCCATGTAGTGGTACTAGAGTGTACAGAATAGATTTAGAATACTGTGCCTTTGTCTAGTAGTGACACGTTGAAGACCCTCTTACTTATTAAAATTATTTTACTGTGCCTCTGTCCAGTAGTGACATAGGGATGACCCCCGGGGTAAACCTACGATCTCCCATCCACTCGTCAAGATTTCTCTTGAAGAGAGTCAGTGAGGGGCTCTGCCTAACATGAACTGGGATTCTGTTCCAGAGTATGGGAAGCCTCTGAGTTATGAATCTATCCCTCCAGCATGTCCTATTCATATTTGTGCTGAGGTTTAAATCTTTAGCTCTCGTGGTTCTAATGGATTTGGATTTTTTGAGGTGGAGCATGTCCATCAATTCCTGGTTGGACATGGCCTTGTACGTCAGGCACAGATCACCTCTGAGCAGGCGGTATGGTACTGAATAGAGCTGGAGTTTCTTTAGCCTGGCAGCATATGACATATGTTGGAGACCCTTGATCCTCTTGGTGAGGTACTTTTGGGGTCTCTCCAGCTGTTGTAAGTGCCGGGTGAGGTACATACCAAATGGGGCATTGTACTCAATCATGGGCCTGATAAGGGAGGAGTATAGGGGTACAATGACCTCCTTTGATCTGGATGTGAACCCCTTCATGATAAGGTGGGCAAGGTAGAAAGTCTTTCTAACCACTTTGGCAACGTGGGTGTCAAATGAGAGGTCACTATCGACTTGGGTCCCCAGGTCTCTGATTACTTTTTCCGTACTCATTGGGTTACTGTCTATGTGATAATTTGTGGGTACTTTGTTTTTCCCGAAGGGGATGACTATACATTTCTTGGCATTCAGTTTAAGGCCATGATTCCGGCACCAGTTGTCCGTTTCGGTGAGGCCTTTCTGTAGGATGTATGTGTCAGCTGGTGTATCGACTATGGCGCCTAGCTTGCAGACATCTGCAAACTTTGTCAGCCACAACCCTCCCATGTTTGCTTTCACATCTGAGAAGTAAATGCCGAACAAGAGGGGTCTCAGGACAGAGCCCTGTGGGACACCACTTGTGACTGGCTTTGAGTCTGACATGGCTCCCGCAATTTTGACTTTATGGGTTCTGTTCTTTAGCCAGTTTGCAACCCATCTTGTGACATATGGATTTACATTTAAGCTCTTGAGCTTGTCTATGATGCCTGAGTGGGGTATTGTGTTGAAGGCTTTAGCCAAGTCCAGGTAGGCTGTATGAACTGCTTTGCCCTCATCAATGGCTCTAGTGACTGTTTCAAAAAAATCAACCAGGTTCAAAAGGCAGGATCTGCCCTTTACAAAGCCGAACTGGGTGGGATCAAGTGTCTGTAGGTCCCCAATGTCGCTGTTTATGAGTTCCATAATGATTCTTTCCATAGCTTTGCAGACCAGGCTGGTTAAGCTTATGGGGCGGTAGTTCCCAGGGTCTGTAGCGGAGCCTCCTTTGTGGAGTGGGACCACTGTTGCTGTACACCAGTGTTCAGGTACATATCCTGTAGTAAGGCTAAGGTTAAATAGCATTTTTATATGCGGGTTTAGCTCCTCTTGGAGTTCATGTATCACGCAACCGGGGATTCCGTCAGGTCCCATTGATGCTGTGTTTTTTGCTTTGCTGAGGGCGGCTCTCACCTGGACATCTGCGATGACAGGGAGGTTACATTCAGCTGGGTATTTCTTCTTTTGGGGTGAGGGAGGGGAGAAATTTGCACTGAACCTATCTGCCAGAATGCTGGCAATATCTGTGGGTTCGGTGATTTTTTTGTCATTGTGTACTAACTCTGAACATATCTGACGGTTTCCTCCCAGGTTTCTAACATAACTGAAGAATGCCTTGTGGTTATCTTTAGTGTCCTTGGCGATTTTTCTCTCAAAGTTTGCCTTGGATGTTTTTATGAGAGAACGTAGCTTTCTACTAATGCTGATCAGAGATGCCTTCCCTTTATGGGATTTTGCTCTATCTTTCAGTAGCTTCCTTCTTTTGTTATACAATTTGTTTATGGCTGGGGTCCACCAGACAGGACGCTTTCCCTTGGTGGAGAGGGTCTTGGTTTTATTTGGGATTGCACGATCCATGCATTCTTGGAGATGTCCGTAGAAAGACATTTGTGAAGGATTCAGCATTGTGGGATGTGGTTTCCATTGGCCCAGTGAGCTTAAATGATACCATCTCAGTCTTAAGAAGTGTAAAGTCGGCTTTTGAGAAGTTTTTCACTGTAGTCTTTTGTGCTGGGGGTGGAGGTGGAATATGTATATCCAGGGTGATTAGTTTGTGGTCAGATCTCACTAGTGAGGGGAATACTTCCGGTGTGGAGCATTTTGTTCCCATGTTTGTGATGATCAGGTCTAGTATATTATCTCCCCTTGTGGGAGAGGTGACTAGCTGTTCCATTGCATTTGAGTTTATGAATTCCAGGAACCTTTGGGCTAGGGTGTTAGGGCTAGAATAGTGCACCCAGTCTATGTTAGGGTAGTTGAAGTCTCCCAATATGATGGTATTTGGTGATACATTCATGTCTTCCAATGTCTTCAGGAAGGCTGAATGGGGTTCTTGTGATTGGGAGGGTGGTCTGTAACATGCAACCAGTTGTATAGCAGTTTTGCCTACAGTTAGTTGCACCTGGATGGTCTCTGATGCTTCATGAGTTGCCACTAACCTGGAGGTGTGGGTATCCTTGATGAATATGGACACTCCCCCTCCCTTTGTGGTTCAGCCTGGGTTTTGGGGCCGAAAAGCATGATACGAGGAAAAGCCTGGTAGTGCTGGGGTGCTCTCAGGAGCCTTGAACCAGGTTTCAGTTACTGTGCAGACATCGATGTTCTCCATACTGAGGAGTGCTTCGAGAGCCTGCATCTTGAGATTTAGACTTCTGGCATTGAGCAGCATTACCCTTAATTTTTTTCCATTTTTGTTTTCTAAGGAGGTGGGTTCGTCTTTTGAGCCTTGCCTAAAAAAGGCACTATGGGGGTGACAAGAGCCTTAGGCAATATCCGGAAGCCCAGTGGTGACAGGTGCAAGCCGTCCCTTGCGAAGCAGTGTGGTTTGTCCAGCATGTCATCCCAAGCAGACAGACATTGGATCCCCCTAGAATGACACCAGTAATTGAGCCAATTATTAAAGCTGATCATCTTGTCTTTGTATTGTGGCATCATTCTTGGTGAGGCAAGATGCTGCTCAGGGTCAGGGTCATACCAGCCTGGGCTACATAATCAGAGAGCTCCTCTATGTCTCTTTTCATGTAGTCCAGGGAGGTACATCTCAGGTCATTCACGCCGGCATGGACAATGATGGAGTCATATTTGTATGTGCTTTTAAGTGACCTGAGTGCGTGTGTTATATGGCGGATCCTAGCCCCCAATAGGCAGCTTACTGTTACCCTCTCCTTGTTCAGCCTGGTAAGTGAAACGTCAGTGTGTCTGACTATAGAGTCACCTATCACTAGTGTATCAGGCATAGTGTTTGGCCTTAAGGGCTGTGATTGTTTGACACACCGATATAATGAAGTATGTGTTGCATGTGTTATGTTTTGAGGTGGTCGATTTTTGGGTGTCTGCTTTGGGAGCCTCTGTTGTTTTGGTAAGTTTTTTATTAGAGCCTCCGAGTATGTCTTTGTGTTATTATGTGTTTGATTTGCAGTTGGGGTAGGGCTATGTGTGACTGGGTTTGTTGTGTGTGTGGTTACCTTCTCCTCCTGTCTGGTCATGCCAGTCCTGAGTTGAGAGAGTTCAGCCTCCAGTTTGGCTATATAGTTGCATCTCTCACATGTATTTGTGTTTGTTGGGAGGAGGAGGGGGTTGTCTGTGTACATGAGACAATTGTAGCATTGTCTCAAGATTCCCAGATTGACCAGCTGAACAGGAGAAAGATGCTAGTGATCTACCACTCGACATGCTAGAATATTATAAGAGAGTGCTGTGCCTTTAAGGGAAGTGGGTATTCACAGGGGTGCTAGGTGGATGTAGTGCTACTGTAGTTTGAGAGTGCTTACTTAGAAGAGAATTTTTGAGAACAAGTGCTATGCTTATAATATAACGAGTAGACTGGTTATTCTAAGAGTAGAGCTTTCTAAGGGAAAATGTGAAGAGCAGACTTGGCGGAGACAGAAAAAGTTTAACCCTGTTTAACCAGTGCTGCGCTATGCGCACAATCAAAGCAAGCCAAGAAATGCAGATTTTAAACAGGGAACTTCAAAAGAGCTAGAAATGGTCCAAAACAACCAATTACTACAGCTCTTGTGCTGAGGTCACTCCTTCAGGGACAGATAGGCTGCTCAAGGCTCCCCACTCCCACTGGTGAGCAAAGAAACTTCCTTCTATCCAAGTAAGGTAATGGACAACACAGGAACTACACCACAGCCCAGAATACAGCAAAGCCTGTAAACTGGTCTAAACTAGTCGAGGAGAGGTGGGAAAACAAGGATTAATTTTTTGTTTTTTTTTGTTTTTCAGATAGAAAGCACACAGAAATATAGAAAACAGTAATAAATCAGTTATACAGGCTAGCACACTTTAGTGGGCAGCCTCAACAGTTAAATTAAACAAACAAACAACAAACTTTTGACCAAATTTCGACCAAGTATAATTTTAAGTGCAGATATTATATAATGCAGCAAACAGTTAAAAAAACAGTTTAAGCTTGTTCAAAATAAGCAAGAGAAGGTATTTCAAGTAAAAAAACAGAAAAAATACTTAAATCAGGAAAGTAGTCGCTTTTCTCAGTTCTCTGTAGCTAGGACCGCTCTGCAGGACCACGTGGAGCTGTCTCTGAGTGGTTTGGAGACGGTGGCATTGATGAAAAGGCAGGAGTCAGAGCTGGATGTGGCAGAGTTAAAGATGTTAAAATTTGCACTGGGTATGACTAGGATGGACAGGATTAGGAATCAGTATATTAGAGGATCAGCTCAGGTCGGACAGTTTGGAGACAAAGCAAGAGAGGAGAAATTGCGTTGGTTTGGACATGTGCTGAGGAGGGATGCTGGGTATACTGGGAAAAGGATACTAAGGATGGAGCTGCCAGGTAAGAGGAAAAGAGGAAGGCCTAAGATAAGGTTTATGGATGTGGTGAGAGAGGACATGCAGGCGGTTGGTGTGAAAGAGCATGTTGCAGAGGACAGGAAGAAATGGAAACAGATGATCCGCTGTGGCGACCCCTAACGGGAACAGCCGAAAGAAGATGATGATGATGATGATGATATATATATATATATATATATATGTATACATATATATATATATACATACATATATATATATATATATATATATATATATATATATATGTATACACACATATATATATATATATATATATATATATACACTCTATATATCTGTACATACTTATATACATTTCCTGTGCTGGGCACTGCTTAGACCTGCGCAAGCGCACTCAGACTTGCTTACTGGTACTTATATGTGTTTGCTGCTGCTTATTTGTGCTTACACTTGCTTACTAGTGCCATATTCATTATGACAGTGCGATACTCTTATGTCAGTTTTGCATCAAAACGACATTCATTCCACATGGAAAATGATATGTGCTATAGTTGGGCTCGAACCGTGAATGCCTGTTCATTAGGCGGATGCTCTAAACACTACACTATTGACATGTATGTAGATTCAGCATGTTTTTCTCTATTTGAATGAATTTGATGTGTAGGCTACTCTCGGCGGAGGGCAGCAACATGCAAACACGCTGCACTTTGCTTACACCTTCGCTATTGCAGCAATTCAAATGTATAATAGGGACACAGGGAATCTAATTGTGAGAGTTCTAGGGACAAGGCTCAACGTCCCACTACATGCTTGTGTGTTTACTACTTCAATTTTATTTCACTGTTCGTGGACACTCTTGTATGATTAGCATACATTTTGGTATCCACGGACACTGAATTACTGACTTACTATTAGAGGCGGGCTTTACTAGTAGGCATAGTAGGTTTTGCAACTGTCAGGGCATGTTTACTCCTCCGTAGAGCACTTGTACACACCCCCTGCACTCGCACACATTTCCTGTGCACATTGAGGGTGCGGCGGCGTGCCCTCATACATATTCATATGGCGCTGCTGTGCCTTCTGTAGTGAGGACGCTCGGCACAAGGCTAAAACCATCCTTGCGCCAAGCTTCTTGAATCCCGGGGAAAGTGATTATAAAGGAAGAAAAATAGTCAAAAGTAATGTGGTTTGACAATTTTGGCTGTATAAATGGTAAGTGAGTGGAGAGAAGTGAATACCTGTGATTCTGATAAGCTGTATTAAAGGTAACCCCCTGCATCCCAGAGATTTGTCATATTATCAGTAGAGAGCTGCTTAGAGAGAACAGCAGTATGGGACACAGGTCAAAGTTAAAAGTACACAACTGAAGAAGCACAAAGTGTTACCTACATTTGATACACCCATTTGTATTTCTTTAAATCAATGTAACTATGTTATTTTTGTTTGTAAATAAACATGGAAGGTTTATATAGAGTGATGGTGTCTTATAAGTTAACATGACATCTGCCAGAAGCAGTCAGCTTTAAAACATGCTGCATTGACAAAATATTTAAATAATTTAAATATAGAGTGTAGGACTAGTTAATGTGCTAATAAACATTGTGGAAATCTGGTACATAAATAAACAAGGACACTGTTGTAATTGTGATGTCCGGATTACCTCATGTTAAGTTATTTTTTTCATGTGACATGTCTAACTTGCATTAGGTGATTGTTAAAATACGTGAGATGTATCGTTTATTCAATGCAGCAATAGTCTGAATAGCCGAATGTGTATACCCACTGTTCTTACCCACTATGTGTTGTATCATACTAATATTTATCAATCGTTAGCCATGTTGTATTGCTACCCAGTGTAAAGGAATAGATATGAATGACTTGCATGCTTGTACCAAACTGTACAGTGGTTTTAAGTCAAATTGTATTCTGTTCTTATTGTTCTGACTATGCTGTTCCCATTGCTGTAGTGCCCTCATTTTCCCAAGCATAGTTAACCTACTTTCCAGCCTTTTCTCATATGCATATTTCTCCCCTTTCCCTTCTCTCTTACCCCTCAAGTATTTTCTCCTACCTGTCTGTTTTTTGCTATTGCTACTCTCCTTATCCCTTAGGGCTATCACCTGTTCCAGAGTCAGCTAGTTTGTAAACTGCCAAATTGGAATCCTACAGAGGACTTTCCCCCTGCTTTACAGGAATCTGCGGCTTTACAGACCACATACTACTTAAGTATGTTCACCTAATTGACTGTGTACTTACTACTCCAACTACCCTTCATCTATTTAAGGCTGTAAACACACCACTGCACCTAGGTATTCCTTCTGTCCCCCCTCCCTCTGCTACTTCTTTTGCAAATTTCAAGTCTGTCTTAATCCTCGTGCCTGTGGTCCCTCTATTAAAGTCTAGCTATCCCCCGCCCCCCTCTGCCCTGGCCTTACTGCACTCTCCCTCTCATCTACAGGCACTCTAGCTCAAATGTATTCTTTGCCCCTGCTACCCAGCCTGAGGCTATTTCTTCCTGCCTCCCTCTAATCTCTATCCTTTTTCCCTGTGCTTTTGCTCCTTCAACTATCTGTGTCTCAGTTTCTCCCTTTTAATCCAGGACTGCTGCTGTCTACTTCCCCTCCTTACCTCTGCTATCTTCTTCCATGACTTCTTTTAAAAGAAAAGAAAATAAATCCCTCTTCTAACCTTTCCTCTGACTCACCTTTGGTGCACTGATTGTCTCTGTAGCAATTACTTGGTGAGGGTCTTCCCGCTCCAGGCTCACTCTGCTCCCGTGCACTACCCCCAATTCTCACCCACCCCCTCTACTCCCAGCCTTATAGTCACAAAACCACTCCCACTCCTCTTTCCCTCCTATCAAAAGAGGCACCATCCCCTTCAGCTATTTAACCCCCTCCATTTCATTAATAACACCATTCTAGTCTACTTCCCCTCCCCCACTGCGTATCCCATATCCTATACTCTTCACTACAAACCAGCACCAAGACAGCTATCTCCACCCCATCCTATAACACAGCCCAATACACATCAATCCTTCCACCTACTATGCACATCATACCCAAAACCTTATTTCTAACTTTTTTACCTTTCTTCCTTCTCCTCTTACTAAAACGTACCCAACTACCAAATCTCTCATACTCCACACCCTTTCACACTACCTCAACATACCCCGAGAATGAACCCCTCTATACAGGCCACATTTCTCCTCACCTCTAACTACTTAATGACCATATACTATTCACAAGAATGATTCTTCCCACTCCAAATGTACATGCCCCCCTTCCACACTCCCCAGACTTCCATCTCTTCTCCATTGTCCTCTAACTCTACAACATCTAGAAAACTAATATCCTTATTTTATGATGTAATATCTATCCTCCTGTATGAAGATATTCATCCCAATCCCTGACCCCCTGCCTACCAAACTATCAGCACTACTTCACCTATATCTCACATATCCCATAAGTCACTCTTCTTAGCTACTCTTAATGCCCAAAGCCACTGTAACAAACTTCCATGCTTGGCTCTCCTACAATCACCCTGACATCCTTTGCATTTCCGAAACTTGGCTAAAGCCATACCTAAATGACACTGAAATAATCCCTCCTAACTACAAACTTATTAGAAATGACAGAACTAAAAAGAAAGGTGGAGGAGTAGCCATTCTGTATTCCTCCTCTCTAACAGTAACACCCTATACTAACCCTATACCTAAATTCTCCACAGCAGAAATGACTATTGCTATACTAAAAATTAATAATCATAAAAATATAGTCATAGCTGCACTCTACATCCCACCTGGCAACAATGCACCCATTCTAGAAGATATACTTTCCTGGTTCTCATCCATCATCTCAAATGAAACAATCATCCTAGGGGATGTTAACATCAACTGGTCATCCATACACTCACAATACTTCCCATAATTTAAACCTATATGGTTTCTCTCAATTAATCAACTCTCCCACCTGACCCAATAAAGACAACTCCTCCGGCACTATTCTAGACTGGATATTAGTCTCCCACCCCAACAATATCTCTGACAGTGGCATTTTGCCCGACTCCCTTAGTGACCACCTACCTGCCTTTGCAATTCGCTCCCCATCCCCACTACACTTACTGCACAATTATATCACGACATGCACTCTCACTAACTTTAACCCTCAACCCTTCTCTGACTGCCTAAAAAAATAAACTGGAGCCCTTTAAAAACTCTCCCCCTCGATGGCGCAGTCAATTACTTTAATCCCATATTCACCAATGTATTAAATAACTTCGCCCCTCCCATAACTAAAAGAGTAAAATCCAAAACTGCCCCATGGCTTTCCAAAGACACAATTACACTTATGCATACCCGGGATAAACTCTGGAAAGCCCACCAAGAACTCAAAAACCCCCTTTCCTACAATCAATATAAACAACTCTGCAACATAGTAAAAAAAACACATTAACTCTGATCGTAGATCCTATTAATCAAAGCTCAAAAACAACCATAAATCTAATCCTAATAAATTCTGGAGTAGTATCACCACCCTCTTCAAACCTGGGAGAAAAGAAAACCCCTTTCCTGACCCTAGTACTCCTAGCCATACTATAGCCACCAACTTTAACACCTTCTTCATTGATTCTATAGCCAAGCTCACAACATCTTTCCCTATGAACTTACTAACTTCCTCTAGCCCTCTCTCATCTAAACTGTCTTCTTCTACCACCAACTCCCTCCTCCCTCTCCCTCAAATCTATCCCTGTCAACACTGTTAAAAAAACTTCTCCATAAATTAAAACCTTGCTCTAATGCCCCTGATAACCTACCATCACACTTCCTAAAGTTAGCTGCCGATGGTATAGCCCTCCCTATCTGTGTTCTCATCAACCATTCTAACCCAGAATCTTATTTACCCCTTCTTTGGAAAAAAAGCATTCATCATCCACATACATAAAGGAGGCAATAACAATGACATCCCTATCTTTTGCCCCATATCCATACTCACCCCATCTCTAAAATTCTTGAAAAGTGTGTCCATCAACAACTACTATCCTTCCTCCTAGATAATAACCTCTTTTCCCCAACACAACATGGTTTCAGACCTCACCATAGTACCTCCACTGCCCTCTTATCTTTCCTTGACATTATCAACCATGCCCGAGATTCAAATTACATTGCATCCTCTCTGTTCCTAGATGTATCGAAAGCCTTCGATACCATTTCTCATAAATTATTATTGTCAAATCTCTCACAGCTCAGTCTCTCTCCCCCAACTATCAGTTGGTTTTCCAGTTACCTCTCAAATAGACAACATGCCATTAAATGGAACAACTGCATTTCTTCCTTCCTTGATACCCTCACTGGAGTTCCTCAAGGGTCTATTCTAGGCCCTTCAACATTTTTATTAATGACTTCCATCACTGCATCTCCAATGCTAAACTTGTCCAATACACAGATGACTCTACTATCATCTGCTCTTCTCAATCTGTTACTAAACTCATTCATATAACTCAGGCAGCCTTTAGTAGTACTGAGAACTGGATGCTAAATGACCATCTAGCCCTTAATGCAACTAAAACTAAAGTTATGATTTTTACCCCCTCTAAGAACTACACCATAGACAAAAACTCTTTCTGTATAAAAAGCCATAACGTGACCCTCATTGAAGTAGTCTCTCACACCAAGCTTCTTGGAGTCTTTATCAATGAACAACTAAAATTTGATATACATCTTCATTCCAACATGAAGAAAACCCACCAGAAACTCGGCATGCTCTGCTGCCATAACCGCTACATAACCCCTACAACTAGGCTTACCTTCTCTTCCACCTACCTCCTCCCCTCTCTCTTATATGAAGCCCCTATTCTCACCAACCTCCAAACCACTCTAAAAACTAAGCTGGCTTCCTGCTACAATAAAATCTCTAAGTTTGCTACAAACTCCAAATCTTTCTCTCACCACTGCATCTCCCTACAAGTACTGAATTGGCTAGAGCTTCCTGACTATTTCTCTTTCATTCAATTGTCCACTGCCCATAAACTTATTTTCAAACCTTCCCTCTGCCCAGCCCTTTCTGACACTCTTACCATGCACCTCCCCATCCGCTCTCTCAGATCCAGTAACCAGAACCTACTCAAACTGTATAAACCCCTACGGACTCCTGGCCAGTCTCTGTTAGCCTTCTCTCTTGCACGAAAATGGAATTCACTTCCTCCCCATATTCGGACCACCCAAAATCATTCTGACTTCAAGACCCTACTCCACTCTTATTTGTGCTCTACCTGGGAATGCTCCTGCTCCCACCCCTCCTAAACTTCCTCAACATCCTTCTCGCTTTCAAACTCCACATTTCATTTTATATTTGTTTAGTTTAATTCTGTGTAAACATTGTGTAAAATCTCAGTTACTGCTGATTGTATAGTTTCTTGTATTAATAGTTGTATTAACTGCCTACATATATATCTTTATGTATGTACTTGGAGCTTTTCTCCCCGGGCTTCCATTGAAAAAGTGCTCACTAAGGCCCAATGGACTTTCCCAGTTAACAAACTGCAAATAAATAAAAATAATAATAAATAATGGACACAGTAATAACATTATTGGTGTCAAGATGTTTGAATTGCATACTTAGCTGAAAGGATAAGGCCACAGTTTCCTTTGAAACCAGTTGCCAGTCGGCTAGGTCGACCAATCATCTTTATCCAAGATGGGGAGAGCTGCATGTAGAAGTAATCAGTTTCCTTAGTCTTGGTAACAGTACTGTCGATTTCCCTATTGGTGCTGCAGAATGATGAGCATAGAGTTTGTTGCAGAGGCGGGATTGTATTTATTTATTATCTATTATTATTTATTTATTTTACATTTGTTGACCGGGTTAGTCCAGCTGAGCATTAGCTCATTTCCAGTGGAAACCCGAGGAGAAAAGCTCCGCAATCAGTATTAACATTTTACATACAGTCAGCAAGAAAATTGCATTGGCAGCTAAAACAATTAGAGAAATAACATTTTACAATAACAATTTACAGAAAACAGTTGGGTACAAATGTTAGAGATCAAACTGCAAAAAGCATTTACAACAAATCATACAGAAAAGCAGTAGAGTACAATGTCAGAATTTTTACAACAAAAACTTTGGTACAATGTCAATGTAGGGAAAACAGTGTTCATTATTTCTAAGTAGTTATAGACAGTATAGGTACAGATGGAGTAGTAAGGTAATGTAGAGGTTAAGCAATGAGACAGAGAGGTAGATGGATATTAAGACAGACAGTGGAAGAGAAAGGAGGGATGAGAGATAAGCTAGGGTTAAGTAGTTTCAGGGAGGATGACTACAATGACAGGACCATTTATTTATTAGATATTCCCGAGTGGCTAGTTTGAAATGTTTTGCTTGGTTAAGGGACCTAATTTCTAGGGGTAGTTGGTTCCAAGTTGTAGCAGGGTTATAGTTATAAAGTAAACACCCTGATTTGGTTTTGGGTTTATAGATCTGTAGGAAGTCTTGGTCTGAGCTACGTAATGTCCTGGTTGGGGAATATTTAGTTATAATTGATTGAAGGCTAGGGCAGAAAGATGGCAGCTAGAGGATGGAGTGGATAATTAACAGTTGCTGTAGTAGCAGCAAATGAGGGAATTCAAGCCACTGCAACTGTTTAAGAGATAGGCAATGGTGTGATTTGTAGGTTTGGTTTGCAGCAAATCTGGCAACTTTATTATATGTAGTTTCAAGTCTGGTTATGAGTGTGGTGTTAAGATTTGTGTATAATTGAGAGCTATAAAGGAGGGTAGGAAACAGAAATGCATGCGAGAGAGTTATTCTGGCTGAGTTGGTTAAATGTCTTTCGGTAAAGGAGTCCGAGTTTCTGGTGAGTCTTTTTGATAGAGGTGGTGATTTGGAGATCATCTATTACGACTCCTAGCAGTTTAGTGCTAGGGTCAGAGGTAATGACAGTGTTATTGCTAGATAGGATGGAAAATGTTGTTTTGAGATTGATGAGTTTTTTTTGGGAGGAAGAGTAGGAGCTTAGTTTTCTTAGGGTTGAGAATTAATTTGTTGTCACAAAGCAATGGATCTCTAGGGTGTTGAATGATGCGTGGGTAGTAGAGTGGAGGTCAGATGGATTGTCAGCAATGGTGATGACTGTAGAATCATCAGCATATTGTACAAGTGTGGAGTTGGGAAAAGAAGTGTAAAGTAGGTTGGTGAAAATATTGAAGAGCAGTGGCCCCAGTATGGATCTTTGGGGGACACCTATTGGCATGCTTAGGGGGGGGGGAGAAAGAGCAGAGTGCCATTTAACAGCTTGCTGGCAGTTAGAGAGATAGCTGGAAAACCAGGATATGGTGGGAGGAGAGAATCTTAGGTGTGAGAGTTTGTCTAGGAGGAGGGGATGGGAGACAGTGTCAAAGGCTTTGGACAGATCGAGGAACAGACATGAGACTAGTTTATTATTGTCACTGGCCAGTGATACAGTATTAATGAAGGATATTATTGCAGTTGTAGTGCTATGTTTGGGACGAAATCCATGTTGTGTGTTAGAAGGTTCTGTTGGAGAAGGTATTGCATTATCTGCTTGTGAATGCATTTCTCAAGAATCTTGGAGAGGTCAGACAGTATAGCAATTGGTCTGAAGTTTGATATATCAGAACAATTACCTCCTTTATGTATGGGTAATGTGTAGAAAGTTTTCCATATTGATGGAACGTATGATTCAGATAGATCAGTTGATTAGGATGGATACTGGATAGGCTCGGGGTTCAGCAGCTATATGTAGGAAGTAAGAGGGTAGGTTATCAGTTGAGAGGGAGCAGGGTTTGAGTTTAGAGAGCAGAGATTTAATATATTTAGTTGACACAGATGTAAGAGAGAAATAGTTAGTAGGAGAAGGAGGGGAAGATGAGAATGTGGGTTTTTTAGTACTTTTACTAGTGGGGAGGTCATTAATTATGGTAGTTATTGAATTAATAAAATGATTGTTAAATTCAGTGGCAGTTTCTTCAAGTTTTATTTGGGCATGGGTTGGGAGGGGAAGGGTTTCCTGGATGCAATATATGATTGATTGAGTTCCAGAATTTTTTAGGGTCAGATTTTAGGGTAGTGGGAGGGTTTTTATAGAAGTTGACCCTGTCTTTGTTGATATATTTTTTTAATTTGATTTCTAAGTTCTTTGTAAGTCTGTAGGAGAAGGGGTCTTTGTTTTGGTCCATATCTTGTCACGTCTTTTCAACAAGGCTCTAGTATGTTTGGTCAGCCAAGGAGCGGTCTTTGCTTTGATTCTGATAGTACGGAGGAGAGCTAGGGAGTTGAGGATGTTTAGAAAGGTAGAGTTGAAAGAGTGGACAGCCTCATCTAAGGGGAGTGTAGTGAGATGGGACCAGTTAATATTAGAGAGTTGGTCTATGAAAGAGTCTGGACTAAAGGACGAGGTTTTTGGGAGGTGATAAACTTGAAAGGTCTGATGAAATGGGGAGTGTGTCTATTTACTATGATAGGGCAGTGGTCACTAAGGGAATTTGGTAGAGTGTGAGGGTTGTGGTCATTTTGGGGATGAGACAACAAAATCCACTCCAGGAGAGACTGTGGCAGGTGTGACTTGCTAATATGGGTAGGGGAAGTGATTAGTTGCTCAGATCCATGTAGGTTGATACAAGAGGTAGTTTGGGGAGTTTGAATTGTAAGCCAATCTATGTTTAGGTCCCCTAGAATGATGGTTTCATTAAGGATGGTAGTCTCATGTTTCAGACTCCATTACTGTGGCAATTAAACATTTTTGTGAAGTAGAGTGGTGAGATTATTGCAGCAATGAAACAAATGCATCCTAGCAGTGCATGACTAGTGTGAGGAAGGGAGCATTAGTAAAATGATCAATGCCCAGCCTCAAAGTAAAAAAAATAAATGCAGTGAGTTTGCTATGATTAATTGCATGCTGTTTAAGTCAACAAAGATTAACTGAAAGTAAAACATCTTAACAGACAGGAAGTTGTATATTCAAAATAGAGACACTAATAGTATCATACAACACTCAGAAAAATTATTTTCTGTAGAGAGGAAGTCCCCCTGCACCCCCCCCCCCATTTTGGGGGGGATGTCACACACCTTTGATCTCTCCCTTTCTCTCTGTATTATATATAGGTCTCAAAAGACCAAAATGTTAACATTATATATGTATATATATATATATATATATATATATATATCAAAAATGGGGGAAAAAGGGGTTTAGGAGATATATATATATATATATATATATATATATATATATACATATATATATATATATACACATATATTATTTTTTTGTGTGTGTGTGTGTGTGTGTGTGTGTGTCTGTGTGTGTGTGTGTGTGTGTGTGTGTGTGTGTGTGCGTGTATTTGTTTACTGGGGTAGTGCACTGATCTCAACTGACCATTTGCAAGAACAGCCTGGGTGAATAGCATCAGATAAGAAATGAGCAAAACATATTTACAGATACAAGGATGTGCTAAGAAACAAATATATACATATTTACAAGTGCAATAATATCCTACAACATTTAGTTCAAGAAGAAGTTTACAATGGCAAAACACAGTTGGAAAAATTTAATTATACTTAGCAGAGCTTTATGAATAAGATGTAGCCATAATAACCAAAATGGCTTACGCTACAGGAAAAGCAGCATATCATTATATAGAGAGGTATGAAGACATTAGATGAGGCAAATTAGAGTAGTAGCAGGAAAGGATACAGTGGGGAGAACATAGAGAAAAGGTGCTAGAGGCATGCAGAAAGAAGAGGAGTAGAGTGGAGAAGTGTGAGAGAGTGACAAAGAGGAGACGGAAGTAGGAGAAACGAAGGCAGTAAATAAGGGGATGACAAGATGAGATGCAGAGGGATGAAGTAGGGACAAAGGGGTATGTGAGAGCTGCAGGTTTCATGTAACAGGACCTGAGTGAGTGGAGGTGCACCTTGTTTGGGAGATGTGGTGTTCCTTGAGCCGTTGTCTGAACTCCGAGTATTTCTGAATGTCTTGGATTGAGAGAGAAGAATGGAATCCCATAGTTTAGGTGCTAGAATAGAGAATGCATGGTCAGTCAAATAAAGTTTATTTTTTGGCATTGGTAGGGTGGCTTGAGATTGACAGAGACCCCGCATATTATATGTGGGGGTTTTGAAGAAAAGTTTGAGTGAGACAGAATGATGTCTCAGGAGAAAGGGCTTTGTGAATTAGTGATCCTAGTTGAAGGCTGGCTCTCAAATACAGTGGGAGCCATTTGGCTTTGGAAAGAGTTAGGTGGTGATGCTCATTTTTGGGGGAGTTACTAGTAAACCAGAAGATCTGACAAACTAGAAGCAATGCACACAATCAGTTTTGATACATTGAAATGTCAGCTGCAGAAACTCTGTGATCTTCATATTTTGACTTTCTAAGATTTAATGAAAGAAAGAGGTAAAACAGTAGGTTTCCCAAATGAAAGAAACATACCTGTTGACTGCACAGCATCCTAAGTGACTGCTTTGTTAACTCATGGTTAAGGCTGGCCCTGCCAGGAAAAATAAAATATTTCTTACAAAACAAATTAGCAGGTGAGACAATAAAGTATCCATTTAGGTAATTTATGAGTTGGAATGTATGTTCATGTATGTGTGCATGTATGTATGTGTATATATATATATATATATATATATATATATATATATCTATATATATATAAATATATATATATATATATGATTAAATCACAAAACAATGGAAAAAAAACCCATAAACCACTACTTTATGCAGGGGACAGAGTATAAAGGATAGGTCCAGATAAAATCACTTTAGCTAGCAGATTTAGGAGGCTCTCTCGCTCTCTGATATCCTCCCTGTGGGGGGAATAAAGGCACCTTGTTGAAGTTTCCAGTAGTTTATTCAGTTAAGTAGGTAGATGGCTGAATGTTCCTGTTCTAATGTGTGAGAGAGGACAATGTTTCAGGAGAAACAAAACAAAGGCCTCCAGTTCTAGCATCTTTCTGTTCAGATTTCATTGTTGACTACTGTTACCACGATGTTGTCTGAATTTCAATTGAGTTTGCTATGCTGAAATGACCAGCAGGGATTCTTTGTTTGAAAAAAAAACACCAAAAAAAACTATAAGGACAGCAAATAATTTAGGCAGTATGTGGAAGCTCTGATATGAGAGCTATAAGCCATTCCTCATGAAATAGGAAGCCTTATGTACCATCTCATTCCAGCCCAATACAGCACAGTATCCATATGGGCCTGCTGCTGCTGTATTGTGGTTGATGTGGTATTGATGTATAATGCTTATTCATAGTGGGCTGATGCAAGGGGTTTGCCTCCATGTTTGTTAAATAATTATATTTCTCACTGGTTTTACTTTCATTGGGTAAAAGCAGTGAACAGTCAGTAAGCATAAGGCACCAGGTGCTGCTGCCTTAGAATACCTTATCCATCAGCATAAAAAGTACACGTGCCTTAAACTGCTTTGAATTATGTTCTCAAGTGTCAGCAATGCAAACTTCTCTCATGTCAGTTTGGTTCTGTGGAACTCTTCTTCTTGCCATTTTTCAACATCGTTGAGACTTGCCATGTGCAGGCTGTGTGTTGATGTATATCCACTACATGATCCCTTGTATGTGCATGTGTCCTGTGCTGATGTATATCCACTACATGATCCCTTGTATATGCATTTGTCCTGTGCTGATGTATAAACACTACATGAGCCCTTGTATGTGCATGTGTCCTGTGCTGATGTATATCCACTACATGATCCCTTGTATATGCATTTGTCCTGTGGTGATGTATATCAACTACATGATCCCTTGTATATGCATTTGTCCTGTGGTGATGTATATCCACTACATGATCCCTTGGACGTGCAGTTGCCCTGTGCTGATGTATATCCACTACATGATCCCTTCTATATGCATTTGTCCTGTGCTGATGTATATCCACTACATGATCCCTTGTATGTACATTTGTCCTGTGCTGATGTATATCTGCTATATGATCCCTTGTATGTGCATTTGTCCTCTGCTGATGTATATCCATTACATGATCACTTGTACATGCATTTGTGCTGTGCTGATGTATATCTGCTACATGATCCCTTGTACGTGCATTTGTCCTGCGCTGATGTATATCCAACTATATGAACCCTTGTACATGCATTTGTCCTGTGCTGGTGTATATCCGCTACATGATCTCTTGTACGTGCATTTGTCCTGTGCTGATGTATATCTGCTACATGATCCCTTGTACGTGCATTTGTCTCGTACTGATATATATCCACTACATGATCCATTGTATGTGCAGTTGTCCTGTGCTGATGTATATCCACTACATGATCACTTGTACGTGCATTTGTCCTTTGCTGATGTATATTCACTACATGATCCCTTGTATGTGCATTTGTCCTGTGCTGATGTATATCCGCTACATGATCCCTTGTATGCGCATTTCTCCTGTGCTGATGTATATACGCTATAGGATCATTTGTACGTGCATTTGTCCTGTGCTGATGTATATCCACTATATGATCCCTTGTACATGCATTTGTCCTGTGCTTTTGTATATCAGCTACATGATCCCTTGTACGTGCATTTGTCCTTTGCTGATATATATCTGCCACATGATCCCTTGTACGTGCATTTGTCCTGTGCTGATCTATATCCACTACATGATCCCATGTACGTGCAGTTGTCCTGTGATGATGTATATCCACTACATGATCACTTGTACGTGCATTTGTCCTGTGCTGATGTATATCCACTACATGATTCCTGGTACGAGCATTTGTTTAATCTTTTTGTCTACTTTAGCCAGTAGTCTGAATTGAACCTTTCTTGGAGTAACATGATTAAATCGCACAGCATTGGTTCAGTTTAATCGTGATTCATTCATAGTTAAGTACACCAACATCAAAACATTTGAACTAATGTCATGAGTTCTAAGAAATACTCCCAGATTCCTTAATAATACAAATATTGAACGTGTAATTTATTTATTGACATTTGATTGCTAGGAAAGTCTGACTGGGTAGGAGTCCATTCTCAGTGAAGGCCTGAGGAGAAAAGCTCCAAAGTATTATAAAACATTTTAAGAACAACATAGGTTCATAGGTTCATAGGTTCATACTAGGCTATCTGTCCTAGGGCATTTATAAGCCTAGCCAGAGTGTGTTTGGCTTTCGCCACCCATTTTAAATGAATTTTGCTATGCCTTTTTTCGAGGTTAGTATACTGTGCCTCTGTCTAACAGTGACACAGAAGTGATACCCGGGGTAAACCTACTATCTCCCATCCACTCATCAAGATTCCTCTTGAAGAGAGTCAATGAGGGACTCTGCCTAATCTGGACTGGGATTTTATTCCAGAGTGAAGGGAGCCTCTGGGTTATGAATCTGTCCCTCCAGCATGTCCTATTTATTTCAGTGCTGAGGTTCAAGTCTCACGAGCGCGTAGCTCGATGGGATTTGGATTTTCTGAGGTGCAGCATGTCCATTAATTCCAGGTTGGACATGGCTTTATATGTCAGGCACAGATCGCCTCTGAGCAGGCAGTATGCCACTGAGTAGAGCTGGAGTTTCTTTAACTGGGCAGCATATGGCATCTGTTTGAGCCCTTTGATCCTCTTGGTGAGGTACATTTGGGGTCTTTCCAGTTGCTGCAGGTGTCTGGTAAGGTACATCCCAAAAGGGGCATTGTACTCAATTATGGGCCTGATGAGGGATGAGTAAAGAGGCACGATGACCTCCCCTGATCTAGATGTGAATCTCTTCATGATTAGGTGGGCTATATAAAATGTTTTTCTAACCACTTTGGCCACGTGGTTGTCAAATGAGAGATTGCTATCAACTTGGGTCCCCAGATCCCTAATTACTTCTTCCATACTTAATGGATTACCACCTATGTGGTAATTTGTGGGCACTTTGTTTTTGCCAAAGGGGATTACTATACACTTTTTGGTGTTTAGCTTAAGGCCATGGCTCTGGCACCAGTTGTCTGTTTCTATGAGGCCCTTTTGTAGGATGCTTCTGTCGGCTGGAGAGTCGATTATGGTGCCCAGTTTGCAGTCATCTATGAACTTGGTCAGCCACAGTCCTTCCATGTTAGCCTGTACCTCCGAGAAATATATACCAAACAAGAGAGATCCCAGGACTGAGCCTTGTGGGATGCCACTTGTAATTGGTTTGGAGTCTGACATGGCTCCAGCAATTCTAACCATGTGGGTTCTGTCCTTGAGCCAGTTTGCAACCCATCTAGTGACATAGGGGTTTATATTTAAGCTGGTGAGCTTATCTATAATGCCCGAGTGGGGTATTGTATCGAAGGCTTTTGCAAGGTCCAGGTAGGCTGTGTGGACCACCTTCCCCTCGTCAATGGCCTTGGTGACTGTTACAAAGAAATCAACCAGGTTTAAGAGGCAGGATCTGCCCTTAACAAAGCCGAACTGGGTAGGATCCAGTGTCTGTAGGTCCCCAATATCTTTATTTATGAGGTCCATGATGATCCTTTCCAAAGCTTTGCAGACCAAGCTAGTCAGGCTTATGGGGTGATAGTTTCCAGGATCTGTTGAGGCACCACCTTTGTGGAGAGGGACCACTGTTGCTGTACGCCACTCTTTGGGTACATATCCTGTAGTAAGGCTGAGATTGGACAGTAGTTTTATGTTTGGGTTTAGTTCTTCTTGGAGTTCATGTAGGACGCAGCCCAGGACACCGTCCGGTCCCATTGATGCTGTATTTTTTGCTTTGGAGAGGGCGGCTCTTACCTGAGCATCTGAGATGTCAGAGGGGCAGCACTCTGCTGGGATATATATTTGCCCTTTTGGTGGGAAAGGGGGGAGAAGTTTGCGCTGAACCTGTCAGCTAGGATGTTGGCAATGTCTGTGGGTTCAGTGTATTTTTTGTCATTTTGGACTAATTCCGAGCATATCTGGGAATTCCCACCCAGGTTCCTAACATAACTAAAGAAAGCCTTGTGATTATCCTTAGTGTCCTGTGCAATTTTTCTCTCAAAGCTGGCCTTAGACAATTTTATGAGTGCCCGTAGTTTTTTGCTAATACTGATCAGAGATGCCTTCCCTTTTTGGGATTTTGCTCTATCATGTAGTAGCTTCCTCGTTCTATTGTATAGTTTGTTTATGGCTGGGGTCCACCAGACAGGATCCCTAACTTTGGAGGATTGGGTCTTGGTTTTATTTGGGATTGCATGATCCATGCATTCCTGAAGGTGTTCATAGAATGCGTTTCTAAAGGATTCTGCGGTCTGGGCCGTATTTTCCACAGGCCCGGGGGCTTTGAAGGATTCCACCTCGGTTTTGAGGAGTATGAAATTTGCTTTAGAGAAGTTTTTCACTGTGGTTAGGGTAGTTGAAGTTGCCCAATATAATGGTGTTTGGAGAGACCTTCATATTTTCCAGTGTTCTCAGGAAGGCTGAGTGGGGTTCCTGGGTTTGGGAGGGTGGTCTGTAGCAGGCTATAAACTGGAAGGCAGTTTTACCCACAGTTAGTTGCACATGGATAGTCTCTAATGCTTCGTGCTGTGCCACCAACCTGGAGGTGTGGGTATCTTTGACGAATATTGATACTCCCCCTCCTTTTGTGGTTCGGTCTAAGTTTTGGGGCCGAAAAACATGGTATGAGGTATAACCTGGTAGTGCTGGGGTAGCTCTCGGGAGCCTTGAACCAGGTTTCTGTTACTGCACAGATATCGATGTTCTCCATGCTAAGGAGAGTTTTGAGGGTGTGCATCTTGAGGTTTAGACTTCTGGCGTTGAGTAGCATTACTCTTAGTTTCTTATCCCTTGTGATACCTATGGAGGTGGGTTTGTCTTTTTAGCCTTGCCTAAAAAAGGCACTATGGGGGTAGCAAGAGCTTTTGCCAATATCCGAAAGCCCAGGGGTGACAGGTGCAAGCCGTCTCTAGCGAAACATCGTGGCTTGTCGAGCATGTCATCCCAGGCAGACAGGCATTGGATCCCCTTTGAATGACACCAATACTTAAGCCAATTGTTGAAATTGATCATCTTGTCGTCATATTGTGGCATCATTCTTGGTGAGGGTAAGATGCTACTCAAGGTCAGGGTCATACCGGCCTGGGCTACATGCTCAGTGAGCTCCTCTATGTCTCTTTTCATGTAGTCCAGGGAGGTACGTCTCAGGTCATTCACACCATCATGGACAATGACTGAGTCATATTTGTACTTGCCTTGGAGTGACCTGAGTGCTTGTGTTATGTGGTGGATCCTAGCACCTGACAGGCAGCTCACCGTGACTTTCTCCTTGTTCAGCCTGGTGAGCGGGACGTCAGTGTGCCTAACGATAGTCACCTATTACAAGTGTATCAGGTGTGTTGTTTAGCCTTAAGGGCTGCGACTGTTCGGCACACTGGCTTTGTGAGCTATGTGTTGCACGTGTTTTGTTTTGGGGTAGTGGTTGCTTGGGTGTCTGCTTTGGAGGTCTCTGCTGCTTAGGCATATTTTTATTTAGAGCCTCCAAGTATGTTTTTGTGTGTTTATGTGTTTGGTTTGCTGTCGTGGTAGGTCTATGTGAGACTGGAATTGTAGTGAGTGTGATTTCCTTCTCCTCCTGACTGGTTACGCCAGTACTGAGTTGAGAGAGCTTAGCCTCCAGTTTGGCTATATGGTTGCGTCTCTCACATGTGTTGGAATTTGTTGGGAGGAGGAGAGGGTTGTCTGTGTACATGAGGCAGTTGTAACATTGCCTCAAGATTCCCAGATTCACCAGCTGGACCAGAGAGGAGATTGGCAACTGACCTTTGGACATGCTAGAATAGTATTGGGAATTCCTTTATAATTGAAAAAAGGGCCAATGGGGAACAAAGTACTCAAGGGGAGTTTGTGAGGGTGTAGTGCTTTTAATTTTTTAGTGCTGACTTATATAATTGCTTTAGTGAGCAAGTGCCAGGCTTTAGAGTGAAAATAGGGTGTTTATTATGACGACTAGATCAGTTTTAAAGGAAAAAGTGAAGAGCAGATTTTGTGGAGCCGAGAATGGTTTAAACCCAATTAAGCAGCACTGCCCGATGCTGCGCTATGCGCAAAATCGCGCAAAGCGCAGCATTTTACAATTTTTAATAATAATACAAAAAACATCTATCATTTAAGTAATTGTACCAAATGAGACATATTATCTAAACAATGGTTAGAAATAGAAACATGTTATATGATAATAATGTAATATGGTACCCACATCTTTACTAATCTCCAGGCATCATAAAAGTCATCATAATTTTTCAAGTTTTGATTTTTATGATGCCTGGAGATTAGAAAGGATAGCAGCACCATAAAGAAGTGTGGGGAGGAGATAAGTAGTGGCAAGTATAGCTTTAGTTGCAGTGGCAAAAAAAAAACAAAAAAACATTTTGGCTCTATAAAGCATCCCTAGTTTTTATTGAGTTTCTTTTATACAATTTTGCATATGCAGGTCAAATTTAAGATTATCATCCATTGTCATTAAGTTGTTATAAGAAGTGACTTCAATTGTTGTATTATCAAGAGAGCGGACTTGAAATTTTGTTTTTTCATGAGAGGGATTTGGGGAAAAAAGAAGTAGTTTATTTTTTTAAGGTTGAGCATGAGTTTGAATTACAAAGCCATGATTGCTATATATTTAGTAATGTCTGTTTCATTTCCTCTTTTGTGTGGAGGGATAATGTGTGACTTTTTCCAGAGAGAGGGAATGTGGGAATCCTGGACTGACCTATTTGTAAGGATTGAGAAAGGATAGACATTACTATTGATCATCAGCTGAAGTAGAGCATGGTTTGAGTTTAAGAGTAGTTTTATATAGGATGTGGGCACAGGTGTGAAGGTGGAAGTGGATGTAGTGATACCTGGTTGTTGGGCAGGGTTGGGATTAGATAATGGGGAATTCTTGGTCAGCAGTGATATACAGTTTGTAAAATAATTGTGGAATTGTATTGTGGTTTTGTGTGCTGAGTTACTGAGAGAAGGATTAGGACTGAATATTTTGGCCAGAGTGCAAGATTTCTTTAATGTAATTGTTTAGGGTTGGTTTTAGTATTATTCTGAAAGCTATTACAGTATTTTTTTTCTCTTCATTTATTTGCTTTTTAGTATAATTGCAAAGAATTCTGAAGTTTTCAAGATATTGCAATGTTTTATATTTTGCCATTCATTCCATGCTTTTTCTCTAGCCTTCATTAGATTTCTACTTTTTTTGATAGCCAAACTGCAATATTTGTTTTTAGTCTCTTCTTTCTAGTGGGTGCAATGGTATCTAGAATATTCAGGAAATTTGTACTCAGTTAATTTACATCATCTAAAGGGAGGATTTTTAGTTAGTTCAACTTAATACATGATAGGGTAGTAATGAACATTTTTGGGTTAAACTTGGAAAGGTTGGGTGTCATTTTATTAAAATGCTGTTTAAGTGGATGTGTGAGATGTTTGGTTGTATATAGCGGGAGATGATCACTGAAAGAGTCAGAGAGGGATGTAAAGGACAGTAATACTTATTTGTTTTTAATTGTTTATTTTAAGGAAAATAATAAGAAGCTCTGCTAAACTGAATTTTAGTATTGGTTTCTTGTAAGGAGAAATGTAGTAGTTGTTGGGAAATATTAAATCATACCTGTGGTGATGTGTTTGCTAGGATCTGATACCAAGATCCAGTCTAATAGGGAATTTGATGTATATCTTTAATATGTGGGGCCATTAATCAGTTGTAACAAACCAAATAACCTCATGTTAGATGAAGTGTAGTTAAAGTTTATGTCCAGCCAATTAACATTCACATCACCTAGTAGTAGTTTTTTCCTTGTGAATTTTTCTGGATATCCAATGTAGGATATCTTCCAGAATAGCTGTATTTTTACCAGAAGGGATATAAAAGACAGTAATGCGTATTTGTTTATAATTGTTTATTTTCAGGAAATAAATCAGAAGCTGTGCTGAACTGAATTTTAGTATTGGTTTGTTGTAAGGGGAACTGTGGTAGGTGTTGGGAAATATTAAAACAATGTCAACATCTTTTCTCTTTATATGATCATTATGGATGATATTATAGTCGGGTATAATTTCAGAGTTGTTTATAATGGATTTAAGCCACTTTTCAGTTACAGTGAGAATATCAGGTTTATGTTGGGTAACCCAGGCATGTAGTTCAGCAGTTTTTTTTCTTATGCTTCTGACAGTTATGGGAGCAAAAGTTAGATTACTGGGATTGGGGGTTGTCTGTTGTGGGGTTACAGTAGTGTGTGGAAGAGACTTGTTTTTATGTTCATTGTGAAAGGTGGCGCCAGGATTAGGGTGAATGTGTCCTCCTATAAGGATTTTAGTTGTTGTTGTGTCTTTTTGGCTTTGGTTAGGGGTCGCCACAGCGGAACTCCGGTCCGCTAATGATTGGTAGTTGATTTTTACATGCCGAGTTACCAGCCCTGACGCACAACCTTCAATGAAGGTACGCCCATTCACGCATGTTTCCACGCAGAAGACGCTCTAGCTGAGAATCGAACCAGACAGCACCTTACTGCGAGGTAACAACGCTACCGCAGCACCACCACCGCGGATATAAGGATTTTAGTATATTGGGGAATTATTGATATTTGTGTTTTGGAGAGTATTTTTCCACTTAATTTTGCTTTGGTTTGAATAAATCAGTCTATATTTGGAGTAAAGGTGAGGTGCATCATTAAATAGGTTTGGAGTGATGTTTGGAGAGTATAGGGAGGCAGTATGAATAGGTGGTTGAATACTGTTCGAGAGATTTTGAGAGCTATTATATAGTCATGGTAGGATGAGAAATGGCCCAGTAGGAGGATAAGCTGAGGAGTAGCATGGTAAAGGGATCTGTATTTTATTGATGACAAGTAGTGGGGACATAGGGATCAAGAAGGAAACAAGAAGTTGCAGGGCAGTAAGATATTTAAAGGTGTTGGAGTTTGAAAGCTGGTAGAGGGTGGGTAGGAAAAAAATATTCTCTATGAAGGAAGAGAGTTAGGGTGTCCTGGTACCTTCTCTGGAATGTAAGGAATAGATGGGTTTAAAAGTCTAGATTATGAGGATATAGTTCAAAGAGGAAGAATTGAGGGATTATTTGGGAAAAGTAAGAGACGTAATGTAGAATAGAAGGGCACTGTTAGGGAGGGGTGTGAATATGAATGAATATAGTACAAAGCAGTTTGGGAGGGAGAAAGTTGGGAATGGTGCTAAAATATTAAATGGAATTTGGGAATTAGGTAAAAAGAAACAGGAGTGTTTGTATGACAGTATTATGTTTGTTTGGGGGGGGGGTTAGGGAATAAGTCACAAGTTAAATATGTTCGTGAGAATTTTAATTATAGATTGTTTTTTGTACATTTGCCAGAAAGTTTCCTTTGCAATTTAATTTGCCACCTGGACTTTGTCCACAGAAATGGGCATCTTGACAGGCCAACTAATGTCTACCTTGCCACAAAAGACTATTTACATTTGTATCAGTTGCAGATTATACTGTAATGCAAGTTACTTAAATGTAACATTCACTTTTCATTATCACCTAACTTGTTCATCACTGAGCCCAAGAACAATATCTACACTTTTCCTGCTGCCAAAGATTACTACTTTAATAATTTTGGTTTTGCACACCCCTTCAAAATAATCAGGTATTTTACATTTATGACATATTTTGCCATTCACTGGACATGCTCCGTTAATAGCATGTATACAGTTACATCTAAAACATTTTTCATTTTCCATTTACTGTGCATTCCAATTGATTATCTGGGGTGACTTTAAGTAAATCATTTACCTTGCTCTCCTGAATATTTTCTTTAAACTGCAACACTCCATGACTTTTACGACATGACTATTTAAAGCCACGGCCTTGTGCATCAGGCAAATGAGAAACCTATATAAAAAATATAGAGGTACAGCCAGTTATACACATAATTCAATAATTAAACAAGGCAGAATATAGCTCATATATGCAGCTTATCAACATGGTAGAATAAAATGTATATAGAGTCATAATATGTAGCATTTTACAGCAAGTAAATTTATTTCTTTGTAAAAATAAAACAAAACAAAAAAAAAAAAAACAGTGGTAATCTGATAGTACCTTCAGATGCTTTAGGTCTGATGAGTTTTAGGATGATATATACTTTGAGTGAGTAGCTAGTATTTTCATATATGTCTTATCCTGGATTCCTTAAACAACTGCATTTACCTTTAATAGTCAGGTGTGCTTTCATTGGTTTTGAAAAATCATATAACTTGTTATTATATTTCTGTCACTTGCATTTTATTTCAACCTTTCTCTTCTGTTTTCCTCTTTGAAGTCTTTAATCTCAAAAACTCTTGAGTAGCTATTTATACTGCCATTTCTAAAGTTAACTCATGTTCTAGGCAAAATGTTTTTTGGAAACATCACTATTTTAACAGCAATATTTCTGTCCTAAATTTCTCATATTTTGAATTGCCGCATTTAAAGTATTCTTCCTATTATACACATTTATTTTATTTTATTTATTTATTTTTTTATTTAACATTTGTTGACCGAGAAAGTCCGACTAGGTTCCACAGAGCCTGTTTTCAGCGGAGGCCCGGGGAGAAATGCTCCAGATTTCACATTTCTTAGAAGCTTCTACCATTTTCCAGTCAGTACTCTTTTATGGACCTGTCCTCCTTTATACATTTAGCTGTGCACAAAATGATCATTAAACGTTTCCCTAACTCCATAATATGCCTCTCACCATGGAAGGTAAAAACGTAAACTGGCTCTGCATAATTTTCACTGTGTACAAGAGTGAGATAATTTGTACACCACCATATTCTTTGTCCAATTTATTTGCAGTGTGAAAATGAGCAAACTGTTGCCTGCCGGATAACCCCCAACAGTAGTTCTGAGAAATTAAACAGCTCTGGTGGATTGAACTCAGACATTTTTTTCTTTTCATCTCTTTAGCCAATACAATGTCAGTTTGCCACTTCTACTGCCACGTCATGAATAATGGAGCCAGTCAGTTCCCAGCTGCAGTGTGTTTTGTTCTCTGACAAGTTTATTACACTTATACTGTATAACACACATGTCCACACAAGCAGAAAGTACTACATAACACACATGCCCACACAAGCAGAAGGTACTGCATAACACACATGTCCACACAAGCAGAAGGCACTGCATAACACACATGTCCACACAAGCAGAAGGTACTGCATAACACACATGGCCACACAAGCAGAGGGACTTAATTTTTAGTTGTGCAGGTACAGGATAAAAGTCAGCTAAGCATAAATGTGTTTCCTGACCTTTATGCTAAGGCTGTGCCCCCCCCAGTGGTTCATTTTACAGCTCATCTTGATTCTCATATTAAGGCCGGACTAACTGGCATAATGTCCACTTGAAATTAGAGTGTATTTAGGTTGAAAGAGAAAGTAAACTGGTGCCTCGTTCTCACAGAAAGAATGACCGATCCAAACATAGCTGTGAGATTGCTTATGTACACTGCCATAGGACTGTATGAGTTAGTTGTTGTAGCGGTACACCATAACAACAGTGTAGATAAGTTATATCTTACTGATGGCTAGGGACACAGTGACCACACAAGAGTCTCCCTTTTATGGGTAAAATATATCTTACCCACAACCTTGCTACGATTCATTACAGTCATAAAACAGCATTAAAATAATGTTGTTTATTTGACAGCACTCCTTTTTCAGTGCTCTTTTACTCATTTCTGTGACTGTGTGGAGACATCTGAAAAATCAAACTATGAGTATACCCCTCGTTGAATTAGATGACACATGCTGCACTTTAGCTTCCTTTTGAAAGGAGGAATGAGTGAGCAGTGATGTCCAGAGCAGTGAGACTTACAGTAGGATTAATGTACATTAAGTATGAGGTTATGGAACCTCAGAAAATCCCTCCTTATTTGAGGTACAGTGATCTTGAAGCAGGGGTGTGGGTGGCACCCCCCCACATCAGTACAGTCAGTGAGTTAAGCTCCCAGCAAAAGCACTTATTACAATAAAGCTCCCTCTTTATTGCATTCCCTTAGTAATCACACATTTTTTACATCTGTGAGACTTGCAGTAACCTTTTTTTTAAACTTCTGATAGAGAGCACTATACTTTAATGGACACCATTTTCTACCACAGATATTGTGGTTGTAGTAATTAATCACTGAGGTATGTCTCTTTTTGTATATTTTCCTACTATATTTTGTATTCTGACTTTTCTTATCATTCTACCACTTATTGAATATCTGGAATTTCTCCATGCCTCATGCAATGTGCTTGAACATTTATGGAAAAAGATCCACTTGAGATTAGAGGCATGTTTGGCCCATACGTTCATAGATTTATACTAGGCTATTGACCACAGGGGGTCTTTATAAGCTTAGCTGTGCAAACCTATCCAGTTGTCCTCAAATACCTTGGATACCTATGTGGTGGGTTATGCTAGTAAGGAGGTTTTCACTCAAAAATTTTGTTCACAGCCAATAAATTAAGTCTAAAATAAATGTTTGTTTTACTTGATGCTCTCTGTGACTTGTTTTCCAATAAGTCACTTTGTAATAAATAGTTGCTCACTTTTTAATCTGTATAGGGGTCCATACTTCTGGTAATGTTAAGTACTGAGCAGGTACACCAATGCACCATTACTTTCCAACTTTTGTCCTTGTAAGCTTTCAATTTTTAGCTGAATACTTGCAAAGTACACCCTGACAATTGAGGCATAAATAACCCAAAATATGACTATAACATAGAAATAATCATCAGGAATCCAGTGATGAGGTTGGCATGTACGTTCTGAAATATATCGCAGTGCATCTAAAACCTGATAGGTATGAGATCCCTTAGCAGCACCAAGACTCCACATCTAATTCCATTTATGCCTCCTACAGAGTGCACAGATTTTCAGCAAAATCATTCACATTTTAGCCTGAAATGAAAACACTGAGTCCAAAAGTATGTTGAGATGAAATATATATATATGGCATGGCAAAGAGAGAGGTGGCGAAAGCTAAGGATAGGGCATATGGAGAGTTGTACGAGAGATTGGACACTAAAGAGGGAGAAAAGGACCTGTACCGATTAGCTAGACAGAGGGACAGAGCTGGGAAAGATGTGCAGCATGTAAGGGTGATAAAGGATAGTGAGGGAAAGGTACTCACAAGAGAGGAGAGTGTGTTGAGTAGATGGAAAGAGTATTTTGAGAGGCTGATGAATGAAGAGAATGAGAGAGAGAGAAGGTTGGATGATGTGGGGATAGTGAATCAGGAAGTGAAACAGATTAGCAAGGAGGAAGTAAGGGCAGCTATGAAGAGGATGAAGAATGGAAAGGCTGTTGGCCCAGATGACATACCAATGGAAGCATGGAGGTGCTTAGGAGAAATGGCAGTGGAATTTCTAACTAGATTGTTTAATGAAATTTTGGAAAGTCAGAGGATGCCTGAGGAGTGGAGAAAAGTGTTTTGGTACCTATCTTTAAGAATAAGGGTGATGTGCAGAGCTGCAGTAACTACAGAGGGATAAAACTGATTAGTCACAGCTTGAAGTTATGGGAAAGAGTAGTGGAAGCAAGGTTAAGAGGGAGGTGATGATTAGTGATCAGCAGTATGGTTTCATGCCAGGAAAGAGCACTACAGATGCAATGTTTGCTCTGAGACTGTTGATGGAGAAATACAGAGAAGGTCAGAAGGAGTTGCATTGTGTCTTTGTAGACTTGGAGAAAGCATATGACAGGGTGCCTAGAGAAGAGTTGTGGTATTGTATGAGGAAGTCGGGAGTGGCAGAGAAGTACGTAAGAGTGGTACAGGATATGTACGAGGGTAGTGTGACAGTGGTGAGGACTGCAGTGGGAGTGACAGATCCGTTTAAGGTGGAGGTGGGATTACATCAAGGATCAGCTCTGAGTCCTTTCTTATTTGCAGTGGTGATGGACAGGTTGACAGATGAGATCAGACAGGAGGCCCCGTGGACTATGATGTTTGCAGATGACATTGTGATCTGTAGTGAGAGTAGGAATCAGGTTGAGGAGACTCTGGAGAGGTGGAGATATGCTCTAGAGAGCAGAGGAATGAGGGTCAGCAGGGCTAAGACAGAATATATGTGTGTAAATGAGAGGGAGGGTAGAGGAATGGTGAGGATGCAGGGAGTAGAGTTGGTAAAGGTGGACGAGTTTAAGTACTTGGGATCAACAGTTCAGAGTAATGGTGAATGTGGAAGAGAGGTGAAGAAGAGAGTACAGGCAGGGTGGAATGGGTGGAGAAGAGTGTCAGGAGTGATTTGTGACAGACGGGTATCCGTAAGAGTGAAAGGGAAGGTCTACAAGAGTGTAGTGAGACCAGCTATGTTATATGGGTTGGAGACAGTGGCATTGACATAAAGGCAGGAGTCAGAGCTGGATGTGGCAGAGTTAAAGATGTTAAGATTTGCAATCGGTGTGACTAGGATGGATAGGATTAGGAATCGGTATATTAGAGGGTCAGCTCATGTTGGACAGTTTGGAGACAAAGCAAGAGAGACGATATTGCGTTGGTTTGGACATGTGCTGAGGAGGGATGATGGGTATATTGGGAAAAAGATGCTAAGGATGGAGCTGCCAGGTAAGAGGAATAGAGGAAGGCCTAAGATAAGGTTTATGGACGTGGTGAGAGAGGACATGCAGGCGGTTGGTGTGACAGAGCAAGATGCAGAGGATAGGAAGAAATGGAAAGAGATGATCCGCTGTGGCGACCCTAACGGAAAAGCCGAAAGAGAATGATGATGATATATACATATATATATATATATATATATATATATATATACACACACAGATATATATATATATATATATATATATATATATATATATATATATATATATATATGTTATACACACACACACACACACACACACACACACACACATATATATCTATACCTATATATATATATATATATATATATATATATATATATATATATATACACATATATATACATAAAAAATAAGCTCTTTCATCTTCTCAGTAAATGAAACTTATTCAGAGTTGGTAGAAAAAGCAAAATGAAACAGTTAATTAAGTATTTTGAATTGCATCATGTGACAGCAATACACCAATACAAAAATTTTAAAGGTAAAAATATTAAAAATATGAAAAGTTAAACAGTAACATGAAAAAGCAAATATGTCAACACTGTTACATTATATATTATTTATATCTATATTTATCTATCTGTATGTGCATGCCACGGTGGTACGGTGGTAGTGTTGTTACCTCACAGCAAGAGGTTCTCCCGTTCGATTCTCGGCGTGGCTCGGGAGTGCCTTCTGTGTGGAGTCTGCATGTCCTCTCCGTGGTTGGGTAGCATTTGAAAGACATGCGTGTGTAAATGGGTGTGCCTTCATTGAAGGTTGGGCGTCAAGCTGGCACCCCGGCATTTCATAAATAATCTACTGCCAATCATTAGTGGACTGGAGTTCCACTGTGGCGAACCCTTACCGGGAAAAAGCCGAAAGACAAACAACATATTTATATATATATATATATATGGATATACTCACGTTTGTCAGCAACCGATATATCGATCCTCTAAATGTTAACTGAAAAAGGTTGACAAAGCAAGCACAGACATACTAATACACATGCTCTAAGAACAAATCTTGGCACATGCAATATTTAAAAATAATAACAAAAAAAATCATTTTTGCAAGGGCGGAGTCCTCCTGCACTCCCCTCAAGGAGGCTGTACCCCTCACCACCCCTGCTAATTATATATACTAATTCAGAGATGGCAGAATACTGGGGAAAGGGCATATTCCCCTACAGACAGAATTGTATGATCTCACACACCTGTGGACTATATGTTTAGCTAACCAAATGCAGTTGATTAAACAGATGTCAAACCAGAACTCTTTAGGGCAAATGCAGGCCATCCTTATCTGCATGTGTGTTTGTGTGTGTATGTATATATGTATATGTTTATATATACACACACACACACACACATATATATATATATTTATATATCTGCACACTATATATATATATATATATATATATATATATATATATGTATAAAGAAAGAGAGAGATATATATACAGCCTGACGGATAATAAGAGAATGACCTAAATATCAGTGTTGATGATATGTACCACAAAAGTTTGACTTTACAAATATCAACATGCTATTATTCACGTAGTGAGCATAAATCTTGTCGTATGCAAAACATACATTTAAAAAATAGCATACAATATCATTTTTTCATGGGTTAAGCACCCTTGGACCCCTACAACCCCTTCTAATTGCTCTGAAATTGCACAGTGTTGGTGAATGGGCATATTTCCCAACCACAAGAATTGTGCAGTCTCACACACCTGTTGAACCATCTGTGTGGTCCACTAAATTTTGCCATCTAAACAGATGACAACCAAAGAGGGATTCACAATATTAATTTCCTATCTATATATATATATATATATATATATATATATATATATATATATATATATATATATATGTGTGTGTGTGTGTGTGTGTTTGAGTGTTGTAGGGTTAGAGTAAGGGTTGGGTAAAGGGAAATATACTGAGAGTGTAAGATATATATGTGTCTCGTGTTGAGCTTGTCTGAGCTGTCTTGGGTGGAGATAGTGTCATGGAAAGGGCTTTCTGTAATGGAGGCTGCACATCAGGGTTAGGGGCAGGATTAAGGTTAGCATGCATTAGTAAGGTGCAGCTCCCTAACCCTGACCCTAATATACATACATCTTCCTTTACAAATATCCCTTTCCATGACACTGTTACTATTTAGACTTATTTGAGCTGAATGTGTGGTAGGGTTATGGGTTTCCTTTTTTGATGTACTGTGTGTCTCTTTGGTATGTTTTTGTTGCAATGAATGGTTAATGTGGTTTGGTCAATGTTTTTAGCGTCAACCATGAAACAATTTGACCATTTTATATATATATATATATATATATATATATATATATATATATATATATATGTGCGTTCCCCTTAGAAGCTCGAAATACTGAAATCTTGAATTTCAGTATCTCGTGCCCAAGAAGCCGAATCCACATAACAGCGAAAGTTTAGAAGCGCAAAATTCAAAACCTTGAATACCGGAGGTTTTGAATTTCGTGCTTGTAAACTTCCGCTGTGGTCATGTATTCAGGTAAATGTGTGTGTGTGTGTGTGTGTGTGTGTGTGTGTGTGTGTGTGTGTGTGTGTGTGTGTGTGTGTGTGTGTGTGTGTGTGTGTGTGTGTGTGTGTGCGTGTTAAGGGGTTGGGTAGGGGCTGTGGTGTGTATCAGTGTTTTTCGTTGCTGTGATGTATGTGTGTGAGGAGAATGTCGCTTGTGTGGTGGTGTTTTGTGTGTGTTTGTGTGTAGTGCGACCTCGGAGTGAGAATATTTAAGTAGTGGGGGTGTGGGGGGCGCAGTAGTAGACAGATTGTGTGGGTCTGTGTGGAAGATGGTGTGTGTGTGTGTGTGTGTGTGTGTGTGTGTGTGTGTGTGTGTGTAGTAGTACCGTGAAATTCAAAACCTCTGGTATTCGTGGTTTTGAATTTTGTGGTTTTCACTTTTCGTTGTTATGTGGATTCGGTTTCTTGGGGTCGAGATACTGAAATTCGAGATTTCAGTATCTCCAGCTTCTGAAGTGAATCCATATATATATATATATATATATATATATATATATATATATATATATATATATATATATACACATACGCACACACACATATATATATGTATAAAATGCATAAAAACAGAAGCATAGTATGAAGCAGTTCATAAAGTTCATGAAATTAGAATAAGCAAAGTATAAATGGAATTGCTGTAACACAGAATCATGCCCAGATCATTGCCATTCTTACTTCCCTAAGTATATAATAACTTACTTTCATAGTGCTAATGTAAACCAGAGTGAAAAGTGGAAGACATGTACCTGTAAGAGCCTGTGCAATATTAACAATAGATGAAGGACAAGAAACTTCTTCAGAATGTTTTTTAAAACAAAGTTAGTTCTCAGGACCTGTGAAATGTCATCTAGCTATTAAATTGAATCACACTGTCTCTTTTTTCCTGCAGAATTTTATGAAGCTACCACTGTACGATGCAAGAGGCCAGGCTAGTAGAGTGGATTTATATTTCAGTTGTTTAAAGGACACACAGCTCAACTGGTTATGTTTAATATTGCTGTAATTAAAGGTCAAAACAAGCATTTATGATGTCTTCATTAGTATATATTCTGCTGCTGTACTAAGTACTACTAATGAACCAGCTAGTAATTTGTTTTGATGAGGAATCTTGTTGGAATGTGGGTAATGCAGTGCCCCCGCACTCTAAAAAGGTTTATTACTATTGCACATTGTATTTATTTAAACACATTTAAAAAAATAAATGCATTTTGTATAACCACTTTATTTTCATTGGTTATTCATTGTAACTTTACTTCCTGCTGAGAATGGATGCGTGTTATGGATGTGGTGACTCTGATTTGTTTAAGGAAGAGTTAAGTTCCTCTCACTTTTTCTTTTGGTTTGCACATGTTCAAGGGTACCTTGTTGATTCATCAAAAAGTGGCTGTCATACAAACCAAATAAAACATTTAAAAGATTTCCAATAAGAAACCACTGAGAGTGAAAACTTTGAATTTTACTCTCACATATAGGTCTGTAGTCAGGAACTTGACAGTTTTGTCTTGTCAACAGAACATTCAAAGCAGTCTGCATTGTTACTGAATGCCAATAAACTGGCTGGTGTGACTGTCTATGCCTTGAGTCTGTGACATTTATCTGCTAGTAGTCCTTCTGAAAGCAAAGTCATTTTTATTAAGAACAAAATGCTTTATGCTGCTTTCTCAGGGTATAAATTGCAAAGCATGAATGTTTTCTCTCAGCCTGAGTAAAGTCGGTTTAATTTTTTTGCTAGTTCTTGTGAAGCCTTTGTGCAAAAGGTATTTTATCATGGTGTAATACAAATGTTGCTACACTATAATAATGTTTTTTTTCTATGAATCATGTAAAGTCAGTTTCAGCTGTTTACTAATGCATCTTAATCATAATGACAATTGTCTGTACTCTGTAAACATTGCTAACATGTGTAAGTCTGGGTGATTGTTTATATTTGAACACACCGAGATGCACAATAGCAAGTTATGCCCCTGGTGTGATGGCCAACATTATAAAGCCAGAACTTTTATTTTTCAAGATGTAAATGTTCCTGTAAATCACATTCTGAAGAAGAAGATGGGATTAAAAAGAGTATAATGTTCATCAGGGGAGGGGAGGGTTGTCCCCTCCACCCCCCCAAAAGGACAGCAAGGAATTTAAAACTGTGTGAAGTGGGTGTGGGTTCAGTGGAAGCCTCCTTGATGGATGTGTGCAGCTGTCTTTTACTGACATTACGTCAGTAATGCCCATTAGAGTTTCAGTTTGAATTCTTTAACCTTCTTAAACTTTTTTAATGTTTAGAAAGTACCAAATTAAAGTAACCAAAAAAAAAATGACAAACACTTAACTGACACCCTCACTTGGCTGTCAATCAAGTCAGCGCTGCTCACACCTGCAAGAAGTGCCATGGTATGTCATAAAGTAAACAATCACTGAACTCTGTCCCAGTGGATCTCAGAAATATGTTCTTTGTACTGATCACTGATGCGGTAGCTTAAGTTATATGGGTTGAATCTTGCATAAGATTTAACAGCTAGCAAGCTTCCTAAGCTTCAGGACACACTCCACATGGCCAAACCATTACTCTGCTCAAGTTGAGCTAATGAGCTAACAAAAAGACACATTTGGGCACCAAGCCCTTCTAAGCTTTCCTGCCAACCTAGAGCATTCCTCTGTGGGCTTACAAGGATTGATAATTGTCTAAGGCTGTTACATTTTTGTTAAACTACTTTTTGTGAGAAACAACTATTTTAAAGCTATAACGGTCATGTTACATTTATGTCCTTATAAACAGGAGTGCATTATTTTCACATTTGTGGTAAACATTGTTAAAAGTTGTCTGGGAAGCAACTGTGTTTATTTTACTTTATGGGGCTGGGGACATGTTTAAAGAGATTTCTACTGAACTTTTTGTGAGAAAATGTCACCTTTTTGAATCTTTCCTTATTTATTTACTTTATTTACTTCCCTGAGGATACAAGCACAAGTTTTTGCCTTGATCATGGAACAAACTACTAGTCCTTTACATGGACTTTCTTCCAGCCACAAAAATAAAAGATTAACTAAGAAGCCATTGCCACCACAACAAGCTAGTAATTTGCTTCATCTGCAGGTTGGTGACATTGCTATGGCGAAAGCTAGTTCCTCAGACCACTCATGTTTTTCCTCCACTTCCTCTGGTGTTGTCCATACAGCCACCATAGACCAGGGATTAGCCATATACTCTAAGGCTTTTAGGGGTCCTCTCAGTGGCAAGGGATAGTCACTCGATCAGAATGTTGAGACCATGTTGCTGACAATACTAGTTCTGTTTGCCCCAACGTTTCTGTCAAAAAAATACAGAAAACTAAACGTTTAACTTCTCCTGTGAGAGTTACTCTGGAAAGGAATAATTAGTTGGGCTCTGCCAGGGGCGGCTTGTGCTATTGGACTGCAGGACTGCAGCCCTCCCAGCTGTAAAATCAAATAAATAAAAATTAAAACAAAAAGAAAAGAAATTAAAGAAAATAACTAAAAATAAAAGTGAGTCCAGAACATCGCGCATGCGCATTTGCACGTTTTCCCGATGTCAGACTGCTGGTGAACCAGTCTGGAGCATGAGCACAAAATCCAGACTGTCTCACCAGCAGTCCGGATTGACATCTCAACATTTAACTCCAGATATCCCAGAAATCTATGCAGCTGTAACTGCATAGACTGGAGGGGATTCAACTGTAACGTCCACAGGCTGTTGCTCTAGGGGGAAGGACATGCCCTCTCTTGCGGGATTCTGCTGCAGGGACCATTAATGTACAGTCGTGGATGCTGGCAATGGATTACTTACTTTTGTGGATGCTGGATTACTTACTTTGAACAATTTTCATTGGATGCTGGCAATGGATTACTTACATTCGTGGCTGGATTTACTTTGAATAATGTTTGTGGATGGATTATTTGAACAGATCGTGGCTTCTTCACTGGCAAGTAGGTAAAAGATAGGTAGGTGTGTGTGTGTGTGTGCGTGTGTGTGTGTGTGTGTGTGTGTGTGTGTGTGTGTGTGTCTGTGAATGCCCCAGTTGCAGTGAAACCTGTAAGGCTTGAACCCTGTACCTTAAGGTGCAGGTAACAAGAGCCTGAATTCCCTACCCACCACAATTTGTGAAAATTTTCAGATTTTTCCCTCATATTTTATTCTGTTCTATTCCTCATAACATCTGTGGTTTCTGAATACTTTAATTTTGAGATATTTCATGGTGCAGTGGTAGTATTGTTGCCTCACAGCTGCAGGTTCTCAGGTTTGACCCTTGGATAGGGTGCCTTCTGTGTGAAGTGTGCATGTCCTCCCTGTGTTTGTGTGGGTTTGCTTTGATGGTGCAGTGGTAGCATTGTTGCCTCACAACTAGAGGTTTTCTGTTTTGATTCTTGGCTGGGGTGCCTTCTGTGTGGAGTCTGCATCTCCTCCCTGTGTTTGTGTGGGTTTGCTCTGGTGTCCTCCCATGATATAAAGACATGTGTCTGCAGTATTTCTCCCTGGGCCTCTGCTGAAAATTGTTTTTTGTTCCGTCAGACTTTTCTGGTTAACAAATAAATAAAATTGACAGGCATTTGAATTTCAGACTTCATATTCTTCAGAAAGTACATAGTAACACAAAACCTTTTATTCTAGCAATTTACTAAGTTTATAAGATGAATATTATAAATTTGTCCCTATTTTTGGGACTGTATTCCCCCATTATTGGCTTCGTCCAGGTTTTTTGTGCTAAGGTTGAGAGCTATGGCAAGAACTGAATTCACTGAATATGTTTGAGGGCTGTATTACCCCATTACTCGGTTTGTCCAGGTGTTTTGTGCTAAGAGGTTTACAGCTATGGTGAGAACTGAATTCACTAAATGATAGCCATTTAAGTTTCAGTCTTCTTCTCTTTCACAAAGCAGCTGATTTGGCATAGTGGTATGTTGCACTGACTATTTTGCACAGGGACCTGGGTTCAAGGCTAGGCAGTAAAATGTATGGTGGTAACACAGCATTTTATTCTACCAGCTTTCCAAGATTATATAAGCAATGTTTGTGTCCCTGATTTTTGGGCTTTTGTCCCCCCCCCCCCAATAAATTTTGGCTTTTTCCAGATTTCTTGTGCTGCGAAGGTGAGATACAGTTGAGTATTGAGTAGATTTTACAAGGAGCTGAGAGTTGCAGGGGAAGAGAAGTTTAGTGCTGCTTATGCTGAGTCGGCTTGTATTGTTAATAGCACAACAGGTTGTGTACTTGCTTTTGATGCAGAATGCTGTGGGTTCTATTCCCACAAGGGGTGGATGCTGCCATACTGAAAATGTCCTCTTTGGCGAAGATAGTAGCTAGCAGCAACCTCTACATTAGTTACAGATCTCTTTAATGTGGAATTATTTAGATGACTTACTTCTGCAGAGATTGTGCATATTTACTGATACTGGTATATTGTATAAGTCTGAGTAGACTTTTTTATGATGGAAATGTTCTCAATTGGGCAGTTTTATCATTATTGGTGCATGCATTTTGTTTCATTGTTTACCGAAAAAATGTTCAAAACAATAAATTTAAAACACCCCCTAACAACTGTACTGTATTATACAAGGAATATAATTTAATACAATCAGGAAGGTGTATCACACAACACATGTATGTTTTGTGTGCAAGGGGTCTATCATTTGAAAACAGCCCAAAGTTAATCTTTATACTACCCAAATGTATTTTCTTTGAATGTGGATTTCACTGCTGTTTCAATGATTGTGAGTTTCAAGGGCAGAGTTTTAATGATAGGTCTATTTTCATTGTGAGACTGCATTGCTTTGTTTAGCAGATGTTTTAGTGTTTGTGCTGTAAAATACAAAATAAAACTTTCAAATACAATCCAAATCATCGTAGAAGTAAAGCAGTATGCACATTGCAGTGTTTATGGTAAATGGGGCGAAATAGCCAAGTAATGGGACATTGGAATGGCTGTAGGGGGTGGCTCCATTCGACCATGATTTTGTGAGGGGGAAGGATGGCAAACTCAGACAGCCCCGGCTCAGCTGAACTATACCTCTCAACTATCCAGATTTTCACAGAATGAATAGATTTTTGCTTCTTGTTGGTTTGTTCCTCATAAAATTTGTGGTTTTCTGGCAAATCATTTAGGAATTAAGTCACTAAATAATTGTAGACACTGAGTTTCAGACTTCATAACCTTCAGAAAAATGCATGCTAAAAGTAAGACCTGTTCTATCAACTAAGTTTATACAAGAGCAATTTATACAAGAGCAATTTTTAGGACTGTTTATATGTTCCCCCAATATATTTAGCATTGTCCAGATTTCCTGCGCTAACAGGTTGAGTGGTACGTGCAAATTGCTTTATAGAATTGGGCATATCCAAACCTCTCAAATGTCCCCAATTTTGGCTCAAAATGTTACTCTCCCTCTAATCCCTCTGCAAAATGTCAATTTTAAAAGAAAACATGGAGTGTTTACAATTAATAAATAACTGTAATAATTAGAGTTATAGATTACTTTTATTTCAGAAATGCATGTAGATTAATTTATTTTGTCAGCTGCTCAAGCTAACAGTGCTAATATTAAAAAGTATCCCTTCTTTGACAGGTTCCCAACTGTATTGTGTGGCTATTTTTGCATCACATTTTTGGTGCATTTTTCATAAAATTGTGGTTTTCTAGCAAATTAGTGGCAAATCATTAAAGATTGAAGTAAGAAAATAATGACAGACATTTCAGTTTCAGATTTCATACCCTTCAGAAAATTCATACTAATGCAAGACCTACTATTCTATTAGAAAGTTTATAAGAACAATATTTAAATATTGTCCTTAATTTTGGGCCTGACTTTGTCCAGATTTCTTGCTCTGAGGTTGAGAGGTATGACAAATATGTCAGGGCCATTGCAGTCATCCAGAGACAATTCAAATTGTGACATACTTGTTGCACCCCACTCCCCCATGTAGTGACTCTGGATGTGTCTAAGAAAGGCAAGGAGCAGTTATGCAGTGTAAGTGTGCAGAGTATCCCCCCCCATCCAAGGTAGACACAAGTACTACAGTGGCTTTTCATCTGTCTTGCTTGATTTTGCAGAATGTTCTGGTTTTCTGTCATATTTTTATTCGGTTAATTATGCTTCTTATTATTCAGAAAGTGCCTGTTGCTCTATGTTTAAGTAGCAATGATTTCATGACCATCAGGTAAGCTTCTCTGAGATTGTAAGATGCAAGTAAGCTTACTGTTAAAGAATTACTAACATTGAAAGCCTTTTTGTTGTTGCCATGCAGAGAATACTTACATAACTAGATAATGTATAAGCCTTGGGTATTGAAATACATATGACAGTATTTATAATAAAGGACAGGATTCCAGTATTTTAAGAAGCTCATTACCTTTGTTGGAGCCTTGCCATCATCTTTGCAGGCTTTACCCATAAACTACACAGAATGTCAATCTATCACGTGTGGTCCATAACCTGTGTAGTAATCCTTTAAGCAATTTATCTTGAGCTTGTTTCTTGTTTGCTGTTCATTTTTTACTTTGATCATGTTTTCCCAATGAAACAAATAGTTGTCAGGCAGCAGGTCTTTTTTTGGATAAGAAACATGTTTACAAGTGGGGGTATCATTTCTACTTTCAGCATGTTACTTGGTACTTTTTATAAAGCTGAATATAAATTATAATTAGAACTGCAGTGCAAGGAGAAGTGGTTTGAGATGAGTGCTGCTTGTTTGTCTTGTACTTGATTTTGACTGGCAATCCAGTAATGTATTTAAAAAGTAATTTATTTTTTCATGCCTCACAACCTTTTTGTTTCCATCTAGATATTAAGTAAGCTGTCATGCAGCCAATGCATTGAAATATTTTTTTCTTCTACACTTCATTTTGTCTTGATTGGACTCTATTCATAATGATGGTTTGGCACCCAGGGCAATGTATTTAATTAAAGTTCCAGTTTTTTTGGTTTTGAGCATAGCTCCTCCCCTTTCTAGTTGGTCACACCCCTTCTCATTGGCCCCACCGATTCAGCTGTCTCCTGCAGCTCCCCTTCGATTTGAAGTCACCAGCCACCACTGGGCTCTGCACGGGGTCTTGTAAAAGCTGCTGACCTTTTTTGTAAGGTAGTTTCTAGTAAAAGAAAAAAGGATTCCTCTTTCCTTGAAGAGTTTCAAGAATTTGAATCTATAAGGTAATGTAAAGGGACAGATGAAAGTTTTTCTCCCAAGGTTTCTGAGTCAGATTTTGAGAGGAGTATGTTATCTAAATCTTCCTGTGAGTGATTCACTTTCGCGGAGACTTTCAGTATTATGACAATGTTTTCAGTGGGATGATGCAGACGTTTCTCAGTCCATTAGAAAATACTATAAATTACTACAACTGGAAATCCCAGAATCTTCATCCATCCCTACAGTGTTGTCAGCATTGGAGACTGTTTGTTAGTCTGTGATTTCTTTGAGAGCCAATGTGCTGTGTCTAAGAAAGCAAATAGAATGTACACATTTAGTCAGTATTTCAAGTTTTTACATACCGAGTAGACAAGCATTTTGTTAATTCTAATCCTTATTTTGGCAAGGATGTTAAAGTCATTAATATATTTGGGAAAAATTGTATGCTTCTGTCATTTTGATTTTTATAATTTTGAATTATCAGGCTCATGTTAAATTTTCCACACTGACTAATTATAGAAGTGTGAGGAAAATTTGGCTACAGTTTCCTTTTGTGAGAAAACTGCTTTGTGTGGTTTAGTTTTTTCTGTTTCTCAAGTCACTACTTGTTTGAAGTGTGTTTATACCTCTGTAGATACAACTTCCAGGGCTGCTGCCACTGGTACTGTTTTAAAAGAGGTTTGCCTGGCTGTGTTCTCAGAGCCTTCCAGAAGATGTTAAAAATTACAACTAAAATTTTAAATTCTCCTTTGGTCAGAGATTTAATTTTTGTACCCTGTGCTGCAGAGGTTATCAAAAAGTGTGATGAGACAGTTAAGCTGATTCAGGGAGTACCTTAGATTTTTCAACCATTCACTAAATTTTCCAAATAATTTTCTGTTCCTTTGTCCAGCTTTGGCAAGAAAAAACATAGACAATCTCAGCAGAAGGCTGTTAAACAGAAGTTTAAAAAAACAATGACAGGGAGGCTCCAAAAAGAAAGATGAGACCTCTCGCCAACAGCAAAGGACAATCAAATAAGGCAGAATGACTATTTGTGCCCTTGTCCCCTTGTCACCTTGGCAGTCTCTTATCCCTTCCAGAAAGTTTGAATCTCCATTTTTCTCTTTAGCAACAGATTGGCAACATATTGTTTCAAAGAAATGGGTCCCAGAGCTGATCCAGCTAAGATACAGATGGCAGTAGAAGGAAATTCCTCCTTTTCAGGGGATTCCTCCTTTTCATCCACCAGACCAAACACTTCTCTTCCCTACTGTGCTACACCACATGGTAACTCAGGGGGTAATAGAAGCAGCTCCTCCTTCTGAGATGAGAAAATTATTTTCATAATAGATGTTTTGGGAGACGGTTAATGTTTAAGGTCTTCACCTTATAGACACAAGGTACAAAGTTTGATTCTGACCATGGGTTATTGGCTTGGCTTAAAATAGTCCTTAAGGGCATTTGGCCTAATATTCACTTATGAACCTGTTTTATTCAAAAATGTTTTTAGTGCTGAACAAATAAAATTCCTGAAGACCAGTTTTGGATCTTTCTCTTCTGAATCAGTTTGTGGTAGTGCCCAAGTTCAAAATATTTTCACTTTACAACCTTCTGCCCATTTTTCCTCATTTGAGGTTGTTTAGCTACCTTAGATTTAAAAGATGCATATCATTACACTTCTTTTCATTCAGATGTCAGATGTTTCTTAAGGTTTTAAATGTCTGGATCACATCATCAGTTCTCCGCCTTATGCTTTGGGCTGGCCACTGCTCTAATGGTGTTCACAAAGTGTCTAGCTCCTGTCATAGCCCATTGCAGGTACAGGGTATCCACATTCTTCCATGTTTAGATGACTTGACTTGCTTATCTTTGCAGAGTCTTTTTCAAAGTGTCGTGGATCTCTCACTTGGGTAAGAGATCTCCTATGAGGCTGTGATTCCAAGTGAGTATTCAAAAATCTTTTTTTTTTTACTCCATTACACAGGATTGTTTTTCTGTGGAGCCTGCTAGACACCGCAGTACAAAGAGCTTTTCTTACACAGGGAAAAATAGATCTATATTTAGATCTATTCCATGGGTTTTCCACTCAGACTTTTGTCTCTATGAGGGAGTACCTCAGGATCTTGGGTCTCATGGCATCCATGATTCTCATGATACCCTCATGCAAGACTTCACATGAGAAACATGCAATGGTATCTGAAGAATCTCTGGTCCCAGTGCCAACACCCATTATATTATCAAATTCCAGTTCTGGGATTAGTGAAGAGTAATCGCTTGGTAGAGACTTCAAAATTCCCTGAATCCATGTCTCCCTTCTTGATCCAAAGCAGTCAGTCACTACAGACACCTCAGACTTTGCTTGGAGAGCAGTGTCAAGCGGAATAAAAGTTCAAGGTCTCTGGGACATGAAAGGCAGAGCAAAGCACATAAACATAAAAGAGATTCTGGATCTTTCAAAGGCTGTCAACTCTCTGAACCATCTGTGCTCACCAGGACCTCTTTGAGTATTTACACTACCACAGTGATGTGGTACATTAACAAGTACAAGGGAACCAGTTCTTACACACTATGCAGACTAACCACATCAGGATGGGAGATAGCTATACAGCACAGTCTCACTCTAAAGCCATTTACATTTCATCAAAATTGTGTGACAGACACCACAACAGGATGGGAGATAGCTATACAGCACAGTCTCACTCTACAGGCATCTTACATTCCATCAAAATTGTGTGACAGACACCACATCAGGATGGGAGATAGCTATACAGCACAGTCTCACTCTACAGCCATCTTACATTCCATCAAAATTGTGTGACAGACACCACATCAGGATGGGATATAGCTATACAGCACAGTCTCACTCTACAGCCAGCTTACATTCCATCAGAATTGTGTGACAGACACCACATCAGGATGGGAGATAGCTGTACAGCACAGTCTCACTCTACAGCCATCTTACATTCCATCAAAATTGTGTGACAGACACCACACCAGGATGGGAGACAGCTATACAGCACAGTCTCACTCTACAGGCATCTTACATTCCATTAAAACTGTGTGACAGACACCACATCAGGATGGGATATAGCTATACAGCACAGTCTCATTCTACAGCCATCTTACATTCCATCAAAATTGTGTGACAGACACCACATCAGGATGGGAGATAGCTATACAGCACAGTCTCACTCTACAGGCATCTTACATTCCATTAAAACTGTGTGACAGACAAGGTGAGCAGGACAAAAGTAGGCCTTCACAAATGGAAACTAGATCGGGGAACTTCCAAGATTTTATCCATTTGTGGGAATTTTCTCAGGTGGACCTTATTGCATCTTCTCTGGATAATCAACTAGCAAAATTGTGTTCCAGGATTCCATACAAGAATGCCTGGGAGGCAGAGACCATTACTTCTCCTTGGACAGGAATATTCCTGTATGCTTTTCTACCTTTTCTGCTGACATCCAAGGTACTTGCGAAGATTCAGGAGGAATCCCAAAAGGTTACTGTGGTGACTCACTTCTGGCTCTTGCAACAGAGGCCCTCCCTTCTTTTGGAATGGGCTGGGGCAATTACCACAAGCTTCCTCACAGACTGGTATTATCTCACAAGATCAGGGTGTTTAATATATCCTGACCCCAAACAACTACAACTAAATGCTTGATAACATGGTGTTAATACCTTTTAGACAGCTGTTTACTGCAGATGTGCAACAGGCACTACTGGGGGCAAGATGCCTGCTACTAGAAAATCATATATAAGGAAATGGAAAAGGTTTTCTAGTTGGTGCCAACCAAAGAGCCAGTACCAATTCAGGGCTAGTGATTCTATGGTTTTACAATATTTGTGTGAGTTACAATCTTATTGTCTGTCTCAGTCCTCTATCAAGGTTCAGTTGTCAACCATTTCAGCATGTCTGCCCATGGATCCTCCCCTTTCAATCCATTCTCATGCCAAAATGTTTTTGAAAGGGGTGGCTCCTCCTTTGGGATTTCAATTTTGTTAACAGTTGCTCCATTTGAATCTGCTCATCTGGCTGACTTGAGGTTCTTAACATGGAAAAAAAAAACATTTTAACTGATTGCTCTGACCTCTTCAAGAGGAGTATATGAGTTGCAAACTCTGATGGTGGATCAACTTTATTTCATTTTCCACAGTGACAGGGTTTCTTTGAAAAGCACTCCTTCTTTTATACCTAAATTGTTTCCACATTTACTTTAAGCCAAACTATCCTTCTCCCTGTGTTGTTTCCTGAACACAAGAATGAGGAAGAAAGGAGTCTTCATACCTTGGATGCTGTCGCTCGTGTCATGCATTCAGAAGAAATGATAAAGCGTTGTATGGGTTAAAGATATTTATTGTACATAAAAGTGTCGGGAATTGTAATTAGAAGATGTATTTAAGCTAACTGATTCAGTCATTACTTCATCCACACTTGCATTTACATCTCCATTCATGCCTGCATTCACTCTGGCTGACTGTACAAAATGGCACTATTCTTGCACGTGCTCAGTACTTATATGCATGTGTTCAACATGCAATAGGAGAACAAGACAATGTATATGCTAGATATCATTTCAATATTAACAACAAATCAGAACTCAAGTCCAAGTCACTATGTATTTTGGATTGGGTCTGGAAATTCTACTCGATCTGGTCACATAAAAGCTCTGACTGGGATTAACAAGAGGGACAGTCTCTGGGAATTCTTCACAATAGGAACTTCGGGGATTACATCAGGATTATTTGAGGAAAATACACTGTGTTCGGAAGACAAGTGCAGGGTCACCCTGAGAAATAGAGTCTTTGACACAGGTAATCTGCTGCATCACTGGTTCAGAGACTGGATGTATATGTCTTCTGTTCCTTCTGAAATCCATTCCTTCCGATTGTACAATATAAGATTTCGGTTCTTCATAAATGTTTTTGATAATTCCCACTCAGTCATATCTTTCAGATGTTTGCATCCTTATGATCTCTCCTTGTCTTAATAGTCTAAGAGGTTAGCTAGATTTATTGTAGTACAACTTTTGTGACTGACATTTCTTCAAAAGTTGGGTTTTGGCCACTCTGTTGTTATTTGCATTTGGAATCAATATTTGTTTACTGATCAGCAAGGTTGTTCTTGTCTGTCTAGAACTTATTCTGTGAGCATTTAAACCAAGTGAATTATCTCGAGAAATGTTTCTGAGGTTACGTAGGTTAAGAAAAACATCCGTACCATCTATCTTAGGTTCATAGATTCATAGGTAGGTACTAGGCTATCAGCCTACATAAGCCTAGCCAAGAAGGTTCACTGGCTTACGCCACCCAAGAAAGTTATTTTCCTGTGCCACTGTTGAGCAGAGACACAGAAGTGATCCCGGGGGTGTATTTCCCATCCACTCATCAAGATTTTTCTTTAAGAATGCTAAGGAAGAACTTTGCTTGACATAGATGGGTAGCCTGTTCTAGAGTATGGGAAGTCTCTGGGACAGGAATCTATCCCTCCAGCATGTCCTGTTTATTGTGGTGACAAGGTTTAGGTCCCTAGAGCGTGTAGCTCAGAGGGATTGGGATTTCTTTAGGTGTAGCATGTTCAACAGCTCTGGGTTTGACATATATATTTACATATATATGTCAAATACATATATATACATAGTTATATGTTAGGCAGAGATCACCTCAGAACAGGCGATATGCTACGGAGTAAAACTGGAGTTTTTTGAGACGGTCAATGTAGGGCATCTGTTTGAGGCCAGTAATCCTCTTTGTGAGGTACTTCTGTGGCCTTTCCAGCTGCTGCAGATGTCTTGTGAGGTACATTCCAAAAGGGGCGCTGTACTCTATAATGTGTCTAATGAGTGTCGAGTAGAGGGGAACAATGACCTCTTTTTTCCTGGATGACAACCCTTTTATGTTGAGGTGTGCCATGTAGAAGGACTTCCTGACTACTGTGGTGATGTGACTATCAAAGGACAGACTACTGTCCACCTGGGTCCCAAGGTCTCTTATCACACATTCAATGTTAAGTAGACTGCTGTCTATGTAGTAGTTCATGGGTATAGAGTTTGTACCAAAGGGGATGACAATGCAAATTTTGGCATTGAGCTTGAGGCCATGGCTCTGACACCTGGCATCTGTCTCAGCGAGGCCCATCTGTAGGATTTCCACATCATTTGGGGACTCGACTATGACTCCTAGTTTGCAATCATCTGCGAACTTCACTAGCCAGAGGCCTTCTGTGTTAGCCTGTACTTCAGAGAAGTAGATACCAAACAGGAGAGGTACTAGGATTGAACCCTGTGGTACTCCAATTGTCACTGGTTTGAGGTCAGATTTGGAGTGTGCAATTTTACAGTGTGGGTTCTGTCAGTGAGCCAGTTGGCAAGCCATCTTGTGACATAGGGATTTATACCTAGTTTAGTGAGTTTAGCTATAATTCCAGAGCGGGGGATGGTGTTGAAAGCCTTGGTGAGGTCAAGATAGGCTGTGTGAACCACCTTACCCTCATCTAAGGCTTTGGTGACTGTCTCAAAGAAGTCCATCAGGTTCAGGAGGCATGATCTGCCTTTCATAAACTGAACTGGGTGGGATCCAGAGTTTCGAGGTTACCAATGTCTTTGTTTATGAGTTCCATGATGATACGTTCCATGGCCTTGCAGACCAGGCTCGTCAGGCTAATAGGGCCCCGGGATCAGTGGTGGCTACCCTTTGTGGAGTGGGATAACTGTTGCTGTATGCCATTCAGTGGGCACAAAGCCTGATGTGAGGCTATGATTGAACATGGTGCTTAAGTGGGGAGCCAGTTCATTCTGAAGTTCGTGTAAAATGCAGCCTGGCATGTTTTCTGGTCCCATGGATGCTGTGTTTTTGGCTTTAGAGAGTGCAGCTTTTACCTGCGTAGTTGTGATTACAGGGACTCTGCATTCTTCCTGTATAGATATGGGCCCTTTAGGGGGTGAGGGGGGGTACAGTTAGCACTGAACCTATCTGCCAGGATGTTGGCAATATCAGTTGGTTCTGTAATTTTCATGCCGTTGTGCTGTAACTCAGAGCAGATCTGGGTGTTGCCATTGAGATTCTTGACATAGCTATAGAATGTTTTGTGGTTGTCCTTAGAATCAGTGGTGATTTTGTTTTCATAGCTTTGGAGGATCTTATAAGGGATCTCAGCTTCTTTCTGAGGCTGACCAGGGAGCTCCTCCACTCATGGGATTTTACCCTCTTTTGCAACAGTTTCTTCCTTCTGTTGTACAGTTTGTTTATGGCAGGGGACCACCAGACTGGCTTCCTTTTTTGGAGGATACGTCTTGGTTCTGTTTGGGATAACACGATCCATTCACTCGTGTAAGTGCTTATAGAGTGCATTTGTGTAGGATTCAGCAGTCGTAACTGTATTGTCCATCTGCATGGGTGTCATGAAGTTCACCACTTCTGTCTTAAGAAGCATGAAGTTGGCTTTGGAGAAATTCTTTACTGTGGTTTCCTTAATGGGGGGTGAGGGTGGGATGTGGATATCAAGGGTGATTAGCTTATGGTCAAATCGGACCACCTGTCACTCATATTGGTAATGAATAGGTCTAGGATATTGTTGCCCCTGGTGGGGATGTGAATAAGTTGATCCAGGGCATTGGAGTTTATGAATTCCAGAAAGCATTGTGTGAAGGAGTTGGTACACAAGTAGTTTTCCCAGTTAATGGTGGGGTAGTTGAAATCGCCCATTATTGGGGTATTTGGTTGAACCCTAATATTTTCCAGTACATCAAGAAAAGAGGAGTGGGAATCCTGGGGCATGGTGGGGGATCTGTAGCAAGCTACAATTTGGATTGCAGTTTTGCTCAGAATTAGTTGCACTTGGATAACCTCGGATGCATTATGCTGAGCAGCTAGCTTGGAGGTGTGGATACCCTTAATGAATATGGACGCACCTTTGCCTTTGGTGTTCTGGTCCAGGTTACATGGCCGAAAAGTGTGGTAGATTTCTCTAACAAACATTTTGCACTTTGGACTGCATGCTCAGCTAATCCATTGGACTGTGGATACTCAGGACTACTGATAATACAAAGTCCCAAGCCTTAGAAAATGTCTTAAATTGCTGACTTGTAAACTGTGTACCGTTATCAGATACATCTTTGTGTGGACTACCATGTACTATACAGAAAAATGTCTCTTCAATTTTGTAATTTACAGTGCTGGATGTTAGATTAGGAAGAAGGTCAATTTCAAACCAATTTGAGTAAGAGTCTACTAACACTAAGTAATGTTGACCATTCCATTCAAAAATATGAGTAGCAACCATTGACCATGGTAGTTCAGGAATCTGGTTTAGCTGAAGTTGTTCTTTTTGTTGGTGTGATTTAGCACTATTGCAAGTAGAACATGATAAGAGTTTCCTTCTCTAGATCTTTTGACATAGCAGGCCAAAATACTATGCCTCTTGCCCTTCTTTCGGTTTACTCAGTTCCTGGGTGACCACGATGCAATATCTTGGTATATTCTCGTTGTAACACTGAAGGAATTACCACTTTAGGACCTTTCATGATGACCTTCATGAACTCACCTTGGTAAGGAAAATACTTTTGTATGCCAAATGGTAGACTGGTTTGTCCCACTGGCGATCCTTGACTGATAACATGTTTCAGCTTCTGAAGAACAGGGTCTAGAGCTGTATGATTACTGAGTTCATCAAGCCATGATGAAGAACAATTTTTGTCTTCCACGACTTCAAGGTATATTTTCTCATTGTCATGCTGTTTAGTTGTTTGTCTGGGTGCTCTTCACAAAGCATCTGGAAGGTATAAATATTTGCCTTTTGCATAAACAATATTGAAATTGTACTGCAATTTTAACATCATGCATTGTCAGGTATGCTGGGGCTGAATGTATTGACCTTTTTTAAAATTATCACCAAAGGTTGGTGATCAGTCTCTGTTTGAACAGGTTTGCCATAAACATAAACATTGAGCTTTGAACATGTGAACACTACTGCCAAAAGCTATTTTTCAATTTGTGCATACTGCATCTCAGTTTGGGTTAAAGTTCTTGACACATAGGCTACTGGTATGCCTTCTTGAAGGCATGCTGCACCAAGACCATAGTTTGAAGCATCACATGAAAGAGTTACTGGTTTGTAAACATCATAATATCTCAGTGTGGGTGGCCTGGCAATTTTCTGTTTCAGAACGTCAAATTCTCTTTGGTGTTGTTCCACCCAGGTCCAGTTTACATTTTTACATGTCAACTCACTTAATGGTGTTGAAAGCTCACTCAAGTCTGGGATGAACGTTGTCTACTATGATAGTACATGGATAACCTGAAAAAATAGCACATTGTAAGACTTCACTGGCAGAATTTATCCCAAATAGCATTCTCAAAAATATGTACCTTTCAAATGGTGTACTGAAAGTAGTTAACAATGAAGATTTGTGATCCAGTAAAATTTGCCAAAATGAACTTTTTGCATCTAAGACTGAAAAAAATAATGGCATTTGGCATCAGAGCTGCTACTTCTTCTACTGTACGTATTGGATGATGAGGACATTTAAGCACTTTCTTTAAATCTCTGGGATCAGTACATATTTGAATATCATCTGAGCTTTCCTTATGAGCTACAACCATGGAGGATACCCATTCTGTTGGTTCTTTTACTGGAGTTACCCTACCTAAATTCACTATTTTGTCTAGGGCTGTTTTTACTTTGCTCTGCATTGCTACTGGAACCTTCCTTGCTGGTCTGACAGCTGGGCTTACTTCATTGTTTAACTTCATGGAATATGTGACTGGTAGTTTGCCAAGATTGTCTTTGAAAATATCAGCATATTCACTAAAATATTCCGTGTAAAACTATTGTGGTTGTTCAGACATGTATAGTGGACTTCCTTATTAAATGAAATCAGTCCCATTCTCAAACTGTCTTTGAGGCCTAACAATGACTGCACGTGTCTTTTGACTACATAAAACTGCAAGTCATAGCTGTTCCCAGCAGAATGGCATGTGAGAACTACTGCACCATCAGTTTAAATCCCTTCACCACCATAAACAACAAACTTTGCCCAATTTGATGAGTCAAGTTTCTCACCAACTTTTACTTTGGCAAGCATTTGTGCTGCTGTAACATTGCACTAGGATCTAGTATCTACTTTAAGCTCTACAGGTTTTCTACTAATCCGAACAGTACAAAATATTTTGCCCTTTGCTGCCAACTGATAGTCTACTGTATTAACAGTTTCATCAATCACAGAGAAACCATCAACATAGAAAGTTTGCTCACAGCTTTCTGTCTGATCTACTTGTTTCTTTGGATGTTTTTTTTATTAAACTATTGTGGCACTATAGACTTGCAAAGTCTTTTGAAATGATTTCACTTTTTACATTTGTGACACTGCTGTCCAAAAGCTAAGCACTTTTCTTGTTTAGGTTCATGGTTACCTCCACAATTACGATAGTTAACAATAAGACTAGGTGCAGTGGCCCCATTCTGTTTATGGTTGAAAGTGGGTACTGCCATGCCCTTTGGCTTATATCTCTTTTTATCTTAGCTTTTTGTTGCACACTGTCAACATTTGTACTACTAGTCACCATACGCATGCTTTTCTCATTCGTAAGCATATTTGTGTGCTTCTCTATAAGCTCATATATTTGACAAGTCACTATGGCTTTGATCAAAGTTGAATCATTATCTTGAAGCGAAATCTTTCTCACTGCATCATTATTAATGCCACACACAAGCCTGTCTTTTATCAACTTGTGTCGCAAATCACCAAATCTGCACGTTGTTGCTTTATTTCTGAAGTCAGTAACGTATGCTGCTATAGTTTCACCAGGCTTTTGATTTCTTGAGTAAAATATCTGCCTTTCCATTGTAATATTTGTTTGAGGCTTACACATTTCTTTAAATTTATGTTTTAAGCACTCAGGGTCTTCCGGCATTTCAGCCTATCTCACAATATGGCAGCTCGCCCCCTCCCTTCTAACACATCAGGTGCATGCACAAATGAGCATTCCCTCTCAATGCCTTCCAAGTCTGCTAAATTAAGAAGTATCAATGTCTTTGTACATGTCTTTATCAGAAATGTCAGGAATTGTAATTGGAACATGTATTTAAGCTAAGTGATTCACTCATTACTTCATACACATTCGCATATGCATCTCCACTCATGCTTGCATTTGTTCTGGCTGACTGTATAAAATGGCACTGTTCTTGCACGTCCTCAGTACTTATATGCACATCCTATCTGGCTACAGTGGCTGACTAAAGATGTCCACAGACAACTTTGGTACAATCCCGGCAGAACAAAATCTTGAATAACTTCTAATTAGTCGATCATCTGTCTTGTGAAGGTAAGAATGGAGAACTTGTATGAAAGCAGACCATTTCCAAATAGTTATCTTGGGCTTTTACCTTTTGTTATTCCCACCACAAAAAAAAAACTATTCTAGGCAGGGTCAAGGCACACTTTATCAGGGCCTTGACTTCATCTATGGCTTTTTGGAAAGGGATAGACGCAAAGTATTTTAGAAGCACCAGTGTGATCCTCTGTGTATACTTTTATAAAGCACTACAAGCTAAATTCCTTTTCCTGGTCTAGTACAGGCTTTGCTAGGAGCATTCTCCAGGTGCTTCTGGAGCCTTTCTCATCTACCTCCCCATTGCTTTAAGCTTTGGTAATCTACCAATATAGCTTTAGGCTACTGCAGCAGTGATCAATATGAAGAATATAGTACAGCTGTGTAAGTAAACTTACTATAAGAGTAGATGTTCAAATCATCATTGCTGCAGTAGCCACTCCCTCCCTGTCTCCAACCACCTTCTCTTTTGGTGTTTTTATGCCAGGGTGTAGACATGTATTTTTACTTTTCCATGCAATGTCCTTTTAGGGTTCAGCTTCCCTCTTTCAGTTGGCATGAAACTCTGAAAGGCTTTGTGCCCAAACTTGTCTTTTAGTCAGCTCATCTTGTACTGTCTAATGGTTTTGGTGCATCGAATGTGCCCTGAAGCTTTTGAAACTGTCTGTCTGTTATATTCTATGCAAGATAAAAGGCTACTGCAGCAGTGATCATTCAAACATCCAGAAGCATAGGTGGCTCAACCAGCGCCCTGGGGCCCTGTGCTGATATCAGGAACTAAGTCCCTCACCCCTCAGCTCTTCAAATGAAGAGCCAAAAAAGAACTTCTGCAAAACAGGAGGATGACAGTTGGCTAGCTTCCTGCAGGCAGTATCCAATCCATGCAAGCACACCCTCAGCTCAAGTTAATAGCAAAAAAAAAAAAAAAAGAGCCAGTTAGATGGCCAGATACACAGTATGCACCCCCTTCTGCCCTAGCTAATCAGATCCCATTTCTGTGTCGTGTCCCAACTGTCCTTCCTATCAATTTAGTTAAAGAACATTTTTTTTCTTTTAAATTATAGCATTTTGCTTGCCATGCATTTTGCAATCATTTGCTACAGTTTAAATCCTGAATGGAGTGGTATGGTGCTCAGGGTTTAGTTAAAAAAAAAAAGAATTATTTTCTCTTTTAGTAGCAAACTGCTTGCTACCGTTTAGACCTTACTTGGAGCACTACTGTGCTCAGGTTTGACTGCAAATAATGTGATATCAGCTTTTACAAGCCGGTATGCATTAAACAGCAGTTGGGATTGGCCAATCTGCCCCTCCAACACTTTGTTCACGGGGCAGTTTCCCTCTCTCACCCAGCCCTAGCTACACTGCTGTGAACATCTATTTTTATGGTAAGTTTACTTGCACAAGTGTACTTTCATATCTACTATTTAGAATCTGTTTGAAGATGTGTCTCCCAAGAAAATTGCCTTGTAATAATCCTATTACTAAGACCCCTTCTTATTCTCAGCCTTAGCCTGTGTATAATTTACAATCCTAATGAATTCATACTTCTCAATAAAACAGTCCTGCCTTTGTACCAACCCTTTAGCAAGTCCCCTCCTCAAATCAAACAAATATCATACGATTCTCACACATTTGATGTAGTAATCTCATTGCTACAACTCTCAAGTGAATTTAACTGTTTGCATAAAATATGCATATGCCTTATGCGCTGTCTGTGTGTTAAACTTACAGTGGGGGTATGCAGATACACTGGAAAATAAGCAGCAGTAATGTCTGACAGGGTGAGTATCATCAGGGGGATAACAAGCTGCCCGGGGGTGGTGTTAGGCTTGATACTTGCAGACAGAGGACCTTACCACCCCTGGAAGGTTCATTATTTTCCTAACACCCACCCTAGTGGTCATTATTGTAATTAGATAATGAGCTATGTATTTTTTATTAGTTTATGACTTTTTATGTTTTTGATATAATTACTTTGCCTAATGTTTCAAACTTGTGCAGCGTATGTAATTGTTGTTGGAGAAAGTTTTAAGTATTTAATGTCCACATGCAAAAAATGTGCTCAGCAGCTTCAGCTACTTTCATGACTGTATACTCTCCGATGTATCATTGTGTTTAAATGAATAAAAAATCATACCGATGTGTCATTGTGTTTAAAGGAATAAAAAATCATACACAAGGCATTGCAAACCCTTCTACCCATGGTGCCTCTCAACTTTCCCTAATTTTGACCAGTCTCTCAAAGGATTTTCTGGTAAATTAGTTAAGATGATAGTCAGTGAAGCCAGACATTACACTTTCATACTACTGATTGTGCAGAAAATACGGGTTGTTGTTTTTTAAGTACTGACCTTTTTTGTTTTTGTTTCCTTTGATATCATTGGTTTTATCCTGCATTTTTATGTATGGAGGTATGTGCTCCCTGTCTTTTGATCAATCCCTTGTGTGTTCACTGTCACTCTCATTCTGTGTTTCGCACACACGCACGCACGCATACGCACGCGCACACACGCACACACAGCCACGCACACACGTGAGCGCGCACGCACACACACACACACACACACACACACACACACGCACATGCACACACGCACACACAGACACACACACACACACACACACACAAAACAGATTTAAAGCATTCATCTTTTAAGCTGCAGCTGAACACAACTGATGTATAGCTAACAAGGGAAGTTTGTGATGTCAACTGATACTGATTAGAAACATTTTTTAATACCTGTAGGCTCCATTTTCCCTGTTAGAAGGTCCTCTCCTTCCTTTCTTAGAAATTTGATGTGTTCTTTGTTATTTTTTTTAACAATCTATCAACAGGAAAGCCACATTTAGGGAGTATAAAAAAGGCATCTGTTTCCTTTTCTTCAGTCTGGGCTTCACTTCAGCTTAATATGGTCACATGATAGCTGTACATTAACAGCCTGTTGGAGAATGTTAATTCTCCAACAGGGTATTATTGTATGTTCTGCTCATTACCTAATGTTAAATATTGTACTGATGTGAATGAGTTTTACATGCTATAAATACTATGTTCAGTAAATGTGTCATGCCGACTCCTGATGATTGTTACTGTTCAAGTGACACCCTGACCCCATCTGCAAAAATGGAAAAAGAGCTTGTGGATGGATGGGTGTAACACGGTAGTCACCTATTAAGTTATATAATCCTGAGTATTATGTAGTACATTTTTACTGTTAACTCGTACAAATGTATGTAAAGTGGAGGTTTTCTCCATGGGCTTCAACTGAAAAAGGGACTTTGCCCAGTCAGACTCTCCCAGTAAATAAATAAATATCTGATAGCATGTGTGAAAGCACTGTGATTTTTCTTTAATCAATACCATGCTGCTTAAGGCTTACAACAAATTAAATATCACAGAGAGATAAAGAAACACATGGACCTGTACATTTGTGCAGTCATGATCATGGTAGCTAAAGTTTAATATGAAAAAGTGCACAGCCATGTATTTCAGAAACTGGAGTCTGGGCTTGGGTTGGTCTGTGGTGTATCTTCTAAAGCTGACAGCTGTTTGCAGGTCATAATTAAACACGAGTTTAACAATCAACACTGAGCACGGATAGTACGAAAAGATAGCAGGATGGTGAAGAGAGGATAACGGAAGTATTGTTGTGATCTGAAAGAAGGGAAATATTAGATCCATGGTACAAGATCCTGGTGAGATTTTTCCTTGAATATTTTATGCAGTTCTGGAATTACACATTCAGAAGGACACTGTAACGGAACATACACTTAACAGTCTACAGACCAAAACAGAGAAACAGTACTCCATAAACCTCCTTGGAGAGAGAACAAATGTCATTGTGTGCACTTAACAATGAAGGGTAGCAACATATTCCATATTATAATGCAAAAGCAATGAGGCATAGCGTGGTATTAATAGGTGAACTTCTAAGAGGAAAATGGAAGATACACTTTTAAATTGAGGAGTAGATAAAATAAACAGAATAGCTTACCTCGGTAGTTGGTAGCATGGTTGACCTTTGAATGTTCAGCTACTCACTAGTACCATAACTGAGCTTGTGAATGGTGTCCATTTAGTGTATTAATTATTTTTACTGTTTTTAATGGATGCACTTCCATGTCAAGGAAATATGCCTTCCAGAGTCTAATAAGTTGAGTAACTCCATATTTTGTCTCCTTCTAAGGTAACCCCTGGTTATAGTGTTCATATAGTCAAGGACTCTGAAAATGCATAGGACATAAAAAAAAAAGTAAATAATAATACAGATGGTCAGGAAAAAGAACTTTATGTCGATGAGCAGTCCGAGCCACTAGATGATTTGTTAGGAAAAACAGATAAGCATAGAAGTGTGGGCAGACCATTTATTTTCTGTTGGCAGGAGTTGTTTACCTGTCTATCTATCTGTAATGTTACCCTAATTGTTTAACTGTAAGCAGACAAAACATGTTTCATGTTTACCAAAATGAGCATATTTATTTAATTTCAACATTATTACTTTCTCAATGGTTTAAAATACTGCAGCAATCTGATCCTAGATATTTTTGTTTTCACAGCACATAAGAAAAATATATTCTAATATTATAAATTGTCTTAAAACTGCATGAAAATCTTTTATCATTGTACTGCCACTGCAATCTCTCATTTCATCTTCATAGCTTTGTGACAGTTTCCTATTTTCCCTTTTGTTTCTAGGATGAAACTCTATGCTAAATCAATGCTTCTCTCCCATTGGATCTTGCTCCTGTCTATGTTAATGACATGCTGTAAAGTGTTGTCCACAGCCAGTTCCCATCCTCGAGGGCAAACAGGTAAGGAGCTTTAAATTTAGCATGGACTCCAAGGACCAATTAATCGCATGTACACAGCACCAGGGTCCACTCTTTAGCCCTTGATGATTGATAAACTTGTCAGAGGTTTTTATTGTTACGTTACTGTTTACAAACAACATTTTACTTCACAAATGATGGAATTATTCTACCTGGATTGCAGGGTCTGAACAATAAAGATGTATTAACACTTCTGTGTTGATTTTCAGCACTGTTATATTTTAATACTGCTTTTGAAAAGCAGTGACGGCTAAATCATGATAACTTGTCAAGCTATTACCAACTGATTATTCTGATCGTTCTCAGGTATTGGGGACATCTCTTTATGATGATCTTTGAGCTGGGAATATTGAGGCATACTGGCTGTTATAAAAATGTGCAAAGATGTTGAGATAAGCAGACCTAAATCAGGATTTCAAACAGATGTTTTCATCAGAGTCATGCACAACAGGCTTTGGATTATAAATTGTGTATTTGGGATAAAATATGAGTTGTACAGTACAGATGTAAACACAATGTGACATAAAACATGATTGCACTTAGTGGCCAGTACTGTGTAAAGTATGGCAAAGCAGTGTGTCTGACAATGTGACTATAACTGAATATGAGATCCATAATATATTAATATAATAATCTAAGTAAAGCAAAACAATATAACTCGCTTTTGCTGCTGCTGTTATTGATATTATTATTATTATTATTATTATTATTATGATGATGATGATGATTCATTGAAGCAGCTGGAAACAAAGTCTTGACGCTTTGCTGTTTATTGCCCTTTTTTTAAGTCTGGTGAGCCAAGGACCTTATTCATTTCATCCATCTTACACATTTTTGTGTTGTTAAATTTCAGGCAGTGTTATTTTATGGCTAAATATTTTTGCCTGACATACAGCCTTCTTTTAATATATTTTAATTAAGGTAGAGAGAGGTGTAGTCATTTCACATATTTAAGGCCAGATAGGATTTAATGGCAACCCAGTCTGAAGGCAAGGGAAATTACTGCATCACTACCATACATGCAATAGCAAGTAAAATAAAATACTTACCATGGCTTGCTATGCTGTGTTTCTTACTGTAAAGTCATGTGATATATTTTGCAGACTTTTTTCTTTTTTTTTTTTAAAAGAGTTCAGATTTCTTAGGCCAATTCACTTTCATTCGTTATGATAAATAGCACCACTTTTGTAATAGTGAGAAGTGTTTGAAACATAGAACAACAGTGACTATTCTGCTTGATTACAGTTTCTGGTTTAAGTGGTTAGATTTTGCTGCACACATTACCTCGTTTAGTGTTGCATAATTAATTTAGTTGTATTTCCTTTTGACACTGAGATGAAACGAAGCACCATTAATTATTTAGCAAGATAAAGGGATAAGTAATGGACTCTTCTTCTGTTAGAAACTTTACCTAACTTATTTCTAGGATATTCATGTCACTTAACAGTGTGCTCAAAACATTAAGAGCATATTGTAAGACTTGTAAATAGTATTTCAGTTTGTCTTGTAATAGGACTTCTCCATTTACAATTTAGAGTTCAGTCCATAGTCATGAGTATTTTGTGAGGGAATTACAGGAACATGAAACAGACTGCCATTTTTGTACAATGGCACTCTGTGATGCTCCTTATGGGAATTGTTTATTCTTCCAAAACACAAGGGAAATGAATACATATAAGTTTATTGTCTGTACATGTATATCCATATTTAACCTAAGCAAGCAAATTAGCATAAATTACAATTTTCTACAAATTCAATAAAGAAAGAAGAAAGACAAATACTTGATTTGTATGTGTGCAAAACACATATGTGTCTTTTCTGTGTGTAGCAGTGATTGTGAAAGTGATTGTGTTAAGTAGCATTCATTGTGGACAGTTCAACATCCCATACATGGGGTGCAGGGGGGTTGCCTGCAGTTGTGAGATCCCTTCATTACTTATAATTGCAGTACAGTTTTATGTCCTGCTTATCTAAAATAACTTTGATACTAAGTGCTGATAAGAATTGTTTTCTGGCACTAGAGATATGTCTTTGTTATTCATTTTAGTCACACATTCTCTGATTACCTGCTTGATCCAGGGCATGGTTACATGGAAGTTTATCCCAGTACTTGCTGCGCACAAGGGAGAAACTAACCCTGGACAAGATGCTAGTCTGTCATTGCACTGTAAATCTTCTAAAATTATAGGACTTTTTTTTTTTGGCAAAACAGCTTCTCACTTATTTTTGAGGAAGTAATGTTCCTAGTATCAGATTCAAAGAATCATGTCTATCAGATTGTATAATGTTATGTTACTTTTGATTTTTTAGGATGTACAGGTCCTGACAGTTCAGCATTCATGGCTTTCTTTCATTTGAACTGTTGCCGTTTTTGAATAAACACTTTTTTTAACTCAAGAGATCATTGGTGGTCTTCTGAAGTGCTCTTTTGTGCTTTATTAAGAGTTTTGGTGGCTTTGGGCACTTTATTTCCCTTTATTTTGGTTTTCTTTCATTTATCAATTGAACAGATGTATTCTTTGCTCCATTTCTAACTACATATTCCCATAAGCAGAATGCAAAGGTGTATACATTCTCTAGCTTACTTTTGTAGATTTAATGGCCCAGATTCATGGGTGGGGGGACAGTACATGTTTTTGGAAGCAGACCTTGCATCTTTGCTGCATAAGTTATAGCTTTATTCAGTTCTGCTTCTGATAATGCTAATGCCCAGTTGAAACTTTTTTTTCTTCTCGTACCAAGGGCTTTGGAATAAGTCCTTTTACCTTCTACTTTGAGAATCTTGCATTGGTAGAGCTGAAGCATGCATTTATGAGAACTGTACTTCCAGCTCTGCGTAGTACACACTGCTGTATAATAGGCTACAGAAACATCCCTGATTCAAGTTATTTATATATACAGTACAAGCCTTGGTCAGCCACCTCGTTATCTACAAGTTATAATCTGGGCAGACATGTTTTCTGCAGCTGAACATTACAAGGTTTCAGGTCTACTTGTATGAGCGATAGAAGGAAAATGTTTTTGTTTTGTTCTATTTTATTTCTTTATTTCATTTGGTAACTCGATAAGTGGGCTAGTCAAGGTTTCTCTTTTCAGCCATGACCTAATATCATAAAGTGACACCAAATAAAAGACAATAAACAATTTGATGCAATTAAAATGGATCAGGGGTTTCATTCATGTTCTTCCTTACGCTAAACTTTACTTAGCGTTCCATTTTCAAATCTCCGCAGAGAAGGTCACATAAGCAATTGTAACATTTGGGTTGATGATGTCAGTGACACATTTTTGGCTATTGTAAAACTCACACTAAGAATATGAGATGTACTATTACCACATGTAAAGTATAAAAATAAACATGGCGGTGGGGATGTTTCCAATGTGCAGGCATGCCAAAGCAAGTCCTGCAGAGATCCATTCATACAAACCTGATCTCATCTGTACCCAGGATTGATAAGGTTCACCAGAATAGTGCCATGTCTTGGTCAAAACTCTGATAGGAGTGCCTTTTATACAGTTCATCCTCCAGCTCTTACTGATCACTCCATTACAGCCTATAGCCTTCCATGAAATCATGCATCCCAAGGAAAGTGAATGTTGAATGAGCTGCTACATTCCTCTGCACATATACATACTCAGTAAACTACAATTATAGTATATAAAGAAAAAGTGTGACACATTAACTAGAAAGAAAATTTCAGGAAACTAGAATGCGATGCATTAGTTAACCCACAAACAAAGAGTGCTGCCCAGTCATAAGTCAATAAATATATATATATATATATATATATATATATATATATATATATATATATATATATATATATATATATGTTTTGTTTGTTTTTTCCACTCTCTGCCCACCAACCATTAGCCTACATCCTAGGAGTATTGAGTTCACATGTTCCCTCACTGAAGGGGTTCCTTCCTGCAAAAGGATTAGAACCAGTTGGAGGAGACTGTCGTCAAAGTAGTCCTGGAAGAGTTTGTGCTCTTGAGTGCACCTCTGGGGGGCATTCATCTCAAAGCCCTAAAGGTCTGACCTGTAAAACATGGACAGCCTTGATCCAGGGAGTGTTTATCATAATTGCCTCCAAGCTGGAAAGTGCATGGCACTCCCATCTCACTGAGCACCTCATTCTTGATACAGGTTATGGAGAGCTTCTGTTAACAGTAACTCTATCCCTGGACAGCTGATGTTGGCACTCGCACTGTCCAAGGGCCTACTGTGCCCTTCCTTTATGTGTACATGCTCCCACTAACATGTACAATGAAGGCTGTTGTAATCAAAATTGTAGCCTCAAACCTATAACCCTGGTCTTGTTGCTTTCTGGTGCTTTCAAGCTTGTGTTTGCTGGTAGTGAGTGAAATGGACCTGATGTGCTACTATCAGACAAGATCAAGAAAAATTTGAAGAAAATTTATATTAAGATATTAAGCATAATAAGAAACCTTTTTATAGATACATGAGATGGGAAAGGTGAGCAGGCCACACCCTTCATCCTTTTCACTTCCTGTCTTGATCCTTCAGTGCTGAGACTACTAATTGAATCTTAGTCACCTGGGTTGCAGTTGGGGTCTGTCCCTTTGTGCTACAGAGGCAGACATCCCAATAAATGCTGATGTATATGTCTAGGGAAGATAATCAAGTGTTCTTTCACATTTCTGAGCTCCCAAACCAAATATATGATCAGCTTAATAGTTTTGGGAAAACATTAATGGAGGTGAAAGGCCTAGAATTGACTAGTAGAATGGCAGGGGCCACAGTAGAACTAATTAGCTCAACACAGCCACACCATGATTAAAGGATACAGTTAAGAGATTCATGGACCTCAATATCATGAATCTTGCTAGAAAATCTATGACTTTATTAATGTGGGAAAGGGGGTTTTAAGAGCGATCACAGAGCTGAGGAATCCAAACAGCTTTTAAAAGAACTGAAACAGGGGCCCCAGCTAGTTTACAGAATCTTGGAATCCCAACTGAACTGTTTCAGCGGACTTAAAACAGGAGCAAAGAACTGATAAGACTCTATTAGGATTAGCAGAATCAAGAGGCCCAGCATGATTAGTAGATTTAGTGTGGCTTTCTGCATAATTAGCACAGGCTGGGATTCAGAAAGAACCCGCTGCTAGAGTAAACTGCTGCTGCAAGAAGGGCCCGTTTTACACGATCATGAAAAACTGATTCAGGGACAGATCATTAATTCTCAGCTAAAGTCCCTGAAACTTATCTGTTACATTGTTTTTCCCATCAAAAGCAATGTTTGAAAGCAGTCTTTCAGGTGCATTAGTTAATATGGCTGCCCATGTTAATTTATGCAGCTGAGTGATTCTCAGAGTTTCTCAGCTGCATAAATCCCTTACAGCAGGCATATTAGGGGGAGATCATATGGCTAATTATCCTATGCTGCCTCATTATCATTGCCATAGGCCATCATAGGCCACAATGACAGCTCATCACAGTGATTCTGCAGACCATGTAGATTCACTGTGCTGGGGATAATTGGAAAGGACTACCATTAGTGGAATAATGGCTGCATTAGGGCTTACCAATCATGGTACTCCTCTCTGAATACCAGGGAGAGTCTACTGATTAATAGTATCATTAAAGGCATCAGACTTTTCCAGTCATAATTAAGACATTCAGTTCAATATATGTAAGTTTTAGGGAAGGAATGGTCTATTGAAATTATTAACTGACACTGGGATATCATCTGGATTAATAATGAAAGGGATTTAGAGCACATATATTGAAGTCATGACATAATTAAGTTATTCAGTGTAACAAAAATTTGAATATATATATTTTCAGTACAACCAGAGGCAATTGTGCTAGTCTGTGGAACTCTTCATCCTGTTAGTGACATTATTTTCCAGTGTTATTAGCTACACAAATGTGCAGTGCTGCACAAACTTTTACATTAACAAAATAAAATCAAATATGGTAACCTATTCTGGCTATGGTTCCAAGTGAGCAAGTGATTTTAGTTACCACAGGGTCCAGTGGTCCCAAAAACAGGCTATGACTCTTATGGTTCCCAGAACTGTTTGATTGTCTTGCCTTGTTACCTTTCTATATCTATCACATGACGACATTATATCCTGCATTTTCCTGTCATCTAGTTCCAGGTGAAGTTTCATTTCCTGTGGTCATTATTCATTTGTTTATGCTTCTAGATTAGTCTTAACTGGCTGAACTTTCTATCCTTTGACTTACAGTAATTCTATCATGTGGTCTGTAAGTCATTTCTCCTAATGTACACTTCTTATATCTCGTGCATGGCTTTTTTGTGTATGACCACAGTGTGCTTATTCGTACCCAGCATCTCCAGTGCCACAGCCAAGCATAGAAGTCCAGTACGTAAAGGAGATAAAGCAGCAGCAGTAGAAATTTTTCTCTATAGCCGATATATATATATATATACATATGTATGTAGTTATTTTAAAAAATGGACACTGATAAGGGATTGTGGTAAATTCTCTCATTACTTCAGTACTAAACATTTTATCACCACTCTGCTTATGTCACCAAGCATTTCTCAGCATTATGAGACATCAACCGAGTATCACCACTTTACATGTCATCATTAACGGGACCAAATTAGCACTTACTAATGAAGCCATTCAACTGTAGTAACTGAACTAATCACAAAAACATCAATATTAAACACACATCACATGAGCCAAAGCCCAAAACCACTACAACCACCACCAACAGTAGTATTCAAACCAGTAACATAAAAATCTATTACAAAGCACATGTAAGCCAAAATTGTGAACCATGATTTCTACAACTCCCACAAAATGAAAGACGAAATCTAAGGTACAAACTATAATGCTAAAACATATAAAATGCTTATAAAATTAAAGTATAACAAGCATTTTCTGGCTTGTTAAATTTGATTTCTGCATTAGTAACTGTATTTAGAGCACAACCTAGAGCTGTTTACTGAATTTCCTGTTTGCACTTATTTTTAAAATCGTTTTTTTCTCAAAACTTGCATTTTATCTGTCTTTGGCCTAGCACTCTTGTGTGGGGTCATTTACTGCACTGTTATAACTTGTTGATACTTGTTAACCTCTGCTATCTCTGAAAAAAAAAAAACCCAAAAAATCTTGCCTTTTTCCCACTTTTCTGAGATTTAAAAAAGTTCAGTTACAGGCTTGCTGTTCTTGTACTGTTTGTAAGTTTCTGTGAGGCCATTTTTGCTTGGGCTAAAGGAAAGTCTCTCTGTTGATCAGTGGCAGTGTAAAACATTGAGCAGCCTGCCTGCCCCTGTGGGAGTGGTTACTGACTTGAAACTGTAGTTTTATTGGCCATTTTGGGTCAATTCCAAAACTCCTTCATCTTCCTCTCTTAAAACCTGGTTGCCTCGTGGTTTTGGCATCTTTTCAGGCTTGTTGGCTGTTGGTGAAGCACCCACCAAGAGGAGAAAACTCTGAGAGAAGAAAGGAGCCACTTTTGAGACTTTAAGTATTTTTCCTCTGTTTATTTGCTAAGTTTTTCTGCATAGCCGCCTATTTTGAGCATTTTCTGGCTTGTTAAATTTGATTTCTGCATTAGTAACTGTATTTAGAGCACAACCTAGAGCTGTTTACTGAATTTCCTGTTTGCACTTATTTTTAAAATCGTTTTTTCTCAAAACTTGCATTTTATCTGTCTTTGGCCTAGCATTCTTGTGTGGGGTCATTTACTGCACTGTTATAACTTGTTGATACTTGTTAACCTCTGCTATCTCTGAAAAAACAAAAAAAATCTTGCTTTTTTCCCACTTTTCTAAGATTTAAAAAAGTTCAGTTACAGGCTTGCTGTTCTTGAACTGTTTGTAAGTTTCTGTGAGGCCATTTTTTGCTTGAGCTAAAGGAAAGTCTCTCTGTTGATCAGTGGCAGTGAAAAACATTGAGCAGCCTGCCTGTCCCTGTGGGAGTGGTTACTGACTTGAAACTGTAGTTTTATTGGCCATTTTGGGTCAATTCCAAAACTCCTTCACGTTCCTCTCTTAAAACCCTCTTTTGCGCAGTTTTGCGTGGTTTTGAGCATAGCGCAACAGCGGGCAGCACCGCCTAATTGAGTTTAAACTATTCCTGGCTCCACAAAGTCTGCTCTTCACTTTTTACCTTAGAACTGCTCTATCTCTCAATTTAAACACCATATTCTCATTCTAAGGCCCTTCACTGGTCCAATTAAGTAATCCTACAAATTAGCACTATTAAACCATAAGCACTACTTACTCTTATACTCTCTACGATTACCCTGTCCTCTATTGGTCCATCTTAAATTCAGTTTCCCTATTAGTCTAGCATGTCCAAAGGTCAGTCAATGGTTTCCTCTCCAGTCTAGCTGGTGAATCTGGGAATTTTGAGGCAGTGTTACAACTGTCTCTTGTACACGGACAACCCTCTCCTCCTCCAAACAGGTTCAAATATATGTGAGAGATGCAACTATTTAGCCAAACTGGAGGCTGAGCTCTCTCATCTCAAAACTGGTGTAACCAGTCAGGAGGGGAAGGTAACCTCACACAACACAATTCCAGTATCACATAGTCCCACCACATCAGCGAACCAAACACATAAATACACAAAAACATACTCGGAGGCTCTAAATAAAAATCTACCTAAGCAACAGAGACCTCCAAAGCAGACATCCAAGCAAACGCTACCTCAAAACAAAGCACACAACACATAACCCACAAAGTCAGTGTGCCAAGCAGCCACAGCCCCTAAGGCTGAATAACACACCTGATACTCTTGTTATAGGTGACTCTATTGTCAGACACACTGACGTCTCGCTCACCAGGCTGAATAAAGAGAAGGTCATGGTGAGCTGCCTGTCGGGTGCTAGGATCCGACACATAACGCAAGCACTCAGGTCACTCCAAAGCAAATACAAATATGACTCAGTCATTGTACATGCTGGTGTGAATGACCTGAGACGTACCTCCCTGGACTACATGAAAAGAGACATAGAGGAGCTCTCTGATCATGTAGCCCAGGCTGGTATGACCCTGACCTTGAGCAGCATCTTACCCTCACCTAGAATGATGCCACAGTACAAAGACAAAATGATCGATTTTAACAATTGGCTAAAATTTTGGTGTCATTCAAAGGGGATCCAGTGTCTGTCAGCCTGGGATGACATGCTCAACAAGCCACGTTGCTTCGCTATGGACAGATTGCACCTGTCACCACTGGGCTTTCGGATATTGGCAAAGGCTCTTGCCACCCCCATAGTGCCTTTTTTAGGCAAGGCTCAAAAGTCAAACCCACCCCCATAGACAGCACAAGGAACAAGAAACTAAGGGTAATGCTGCTAAACGCCAGAAGTCTTAACCTCAAGATGCACACACTCAAAGCTCTCCTCAGTATGGAAAACATCGATATCTGTGCAGTGACAGAAACCTGGTTCAAGGCTCCAGAGAGCACCCCAGCACTACCAGGCTATACCTCATATCATGCTTTTCGGCCCCAAAACCCGGACCGAACCACAAAAGGAGGGGGAGTTTCCATATTTATCAAGGATATCCACACCTCCAGGTTAGTGGCATTGCACAAAGTATCGGAGACCATCCATGTGCAACTAACAGTAGGCAAGACTGCTTTTCAGTTTATAGCATCCTACAGACCACCCTCTCAAAGTCAGGAATCCCATTCGGTTTTCCTGAAAACATTGGAGAACATGAAGATCTCTCCGAACACCATTATATTGGGCGACTTCAACTACTCAAACATTGACTGGGAGCACTACTCAAGCCCCAGCACCTTAGCCCAAAGATTCCTGGAAATTATTAACTCAAATGCTATGGAACAACTAGTCACCACTCCCACAAGAGGGGACAACATACTAGACCTGATCATTACCAACATGGGGACTCTATGCTCCACACCAGAAGTATATCCCTCATTGGTAAGATCAGACCATAAATTAATTTCACTGGATGTCCACATCCCGACCCCACCCCCAGCCCAGAAAACCACAGTGAAAAACTTCTCAAAAGCGAACTTCTCACTTCTCAAAACTGAAGTGGAATCCTTCAAAGCCCCAGGGCCAGTGGAAACTACAGCCCAAACTGCAGAATCCTATATAAATGCATTCTACAGACATCTCCAGGAATGCATGGATCATGCTATCCCAAACAAAACCAAGACCCAATCATCCAAAGGCAGGCGTCCAGTCTGGTGGACCCCTTCCATAAATAAACTGTACAACAGAAGGAGGAAGCTACTACATGATAGAGCAAAATCCCTAATAGGGAAGGCATCTCTGATCAGTACTAGCAAAAAATTACGATCCCTCATAAAATCCTCCAAGGCCAGCTTCGAGAGAAAAATTGCACAGGACACCAAAGACAATCATAAGGTTTTTTTAAGTTATGTTAGAAACCTGGGATGCAACTCCCAGACTTGTTCTGAGTTGATTCTAAATGACAAAAAATACACTGAACCCACAGACATCGCCAATATCCTGGCAGACAGGTTCAGTGCAAACTTCTCAACCCCTCCCCCCAAAAAGAGCAAGTATCTATCCCGGCAGAGGGCTGTCTCCCAAACATCTCAGATGCTCAGGTGAAGGCTGCCCTCTCCAAAGCAAAAAACACTGCTTCCATGGGACCAGATGGCGTCCCAGGTTGCGTCCTACTCCTACATGAACTACAAGAGGAACTAATCCCTCAAATAAAACAGCTATACAATCTCAGCCTCACTACAGGATTTGTGCCCACAGAATGGCGTACAGCAACAGTGGTCCCACTCCACAAAGGTGGAGCCTCTACGGACCCTGGAAACTATCGCCCCATAAGCCTGACTAGCTTAGTCTGCAAGGCTATGGAGAGGATCATCATGGAGCTCATAAACAAAGACATTGGGGACCTACAGACACTAGATCCTACCCAGTTCGGCTTTGTCAAAGGCAGATCCTGACTTTTGAACCTGGTTGACTTCTTTGAAACAGTCACCAAAGCCATAGATGAAGGGAAGGTAGTCCACACAGCCTATCTGGACCTTGCAAAGGCATTTGACACAATACCCCACTTGGGCATCATAGATAAGCTATCCAGCTTAAATATAAACCCCTATGTCACAAGATGGGTCGCAAACTGGCTCAAAGACAGAACCCACAGAGTGAGAGTTGCTGGAGCCATGTCAGACTTGAAACTGGTCACAAGTGGCGTCCCACAGAGTTCTGTCCTCTTGTTCGGTATATACTTTTCCGAGGTACAGGCAAATGTGGGAGGACTATGGCTCACCAAGTTCGCAGACAACTGCAAACTGGGCGCCATAATCAACTCTCCAGCTGACACAAACATCCTTCAAAAAGGTCTCACAGAGACAGATAACTGGTGCCAGCGCCATGGTTTAAAGCTAAATGCCAAAAAATGTATAGTCATACCCTTTGGCAAAAACAATGTGCCCACAAATTACCACATAGGCAGAAACCCATTAAGTACAGAGAAAGTTATTAGGGACCTGGGGACCCAAGTTGATAGCAATCTCTCCTTTGAAAACCACATTGCCAAAGTGGTTAGAAAGACCTTCTACATAGCCCACCTCATCACGAAGGGTTTCACATCTAGATCAAGAGAGGTAATCGTGCCCTTTATTCATCCCTCATCAGGCCCATCATAGAATACAATGCCCCTTTTGGGATGTACCTTACCCGACACCTGCAGCAATTAGAAAGACCCCAAAAGTATCTCACCAAGAGGATCAAGGGTCTCAAACAGATGCCATATGCTGCTCGGTTAAAAAACTCCAGCTCTACTCAGTTGCATACCGCCTACTTCGAGGCGATCTATGCCTGACATACAAAGCTATGTCAAATCCAGAATTAATGGACATGCTCCACCTCAGTAAATCTAAATCCCTTAGAGCCACACGCTCGAGGGACTTGAACCTCAGCACAGAAATAAATAGAACTTGCTGGAGGGACAGGTTCATAACCCAGAGGCTCCCTTCGCTCTGGAATAGAATTCCAGTTCATGTGAGGCAGAGCACCTCACTGAATCTCTTCAAGAAGAATCTCGATAAGTGGAGGGGGGATTGTAGGTTTGTCCCAGGGATTACTCCCGTGTCACTATTGACAGAGGCACAGTAAACTAAACCTTCAAAAGGGCACAGTATACTCAAATCAAGGGGTGGCGTAAGCCATACAGAATCGGGCTAGGCTTATAATTGCCCCAGGGCAGATAGCCTAGTATGAACCTATGAACCTATGAACCTAACCTATAAAAAATAGGCACATAACCTCCACATAATTTGCATACATTTTGTGAACTTCAGTAATCCAAAATCTGAAATAAATTCCATACCTAGAAATTAAAAGGGCTTTCACACACAGAATTATAGATATTCAAAATGTCTATAAAGCATCTTGCCTTCAAAAAGAACAAACTGGATACCCATACCATGATCCATATACAGGGCTAGTGCAGATACCCTGGAAAACTCTAAATATTTCCTAACTGCAACCATAAAATATACATCCTTCCCATCCTTTCCACATTAAGCATAATGGATGCCAGAGGCAAACATTACAGTAAGCAAATAAGTAAGTAAAATCTTCTCATAAACAAAAGGTACACATAACTCTAAAGTTAAGAGTCTAACTCAGTAACATGTCGCTGCAGTACTCCAGCGACCACAATATTTTTTGAAGATCTCAAATCTGTATATCAGCACTCTCTGTTGAAAACAGCTATCTGGAATTCTAAGAAAAGAAATGACTATGAACTCTAGCATACAGAATTTCAAGAACTTAGTACACTCTCCACTCAACCTAATTCATAAACCTAGTGTGTGAACCCTAACAAAAAAGAAAAACAAAACAAAAAAAAACTCCCATGCAGTAAATAAATCTACTACCTAACCTAAAAAAAAATGAAAAACTAAAATTCTATATTAAACCCTCGCCACAAAACCTTAACCAGTTACTATTGAGGAGGCACTGTTCTACAAAAGAAACTACACACACACACACACACACACACACACACACACACACACACACACACACACACACACACACACACACACACAAGATTATGTAGTTAATGGTCAACATGTAAAATGACTGATACACAAAACATTGATCAAAATGAGCCAGCAATTTATTATACTGACAATACAAATTAATGACACCTAGTATATTGAAAAAGGAAATGCATTTGCTTTTTTGATGTGCTATTATTTTACCAGACATTCAGCTTAAATTTGTCGAAAATGTGATAGTGTTAGAGAAAGTTTCTTTTTCTTTTTTTTTTTTAGAAGGCAAGTTGCACAGTTAAGGTTAGAGCAGGAAGGTGATTTATTCTCACATCTATTCCTCCTTTATGATGACATTAAGCTTTGTCATTATTATGCTTTCATACTTTGGACTGCTGAGTTTGTAATAAATAATTGTATTCATTTTAGGCATCTGTATTGCTTGATGTACTCAGATGTCATTAAAGAAATTTTAATAGTTCTATTACCACCATCTTATTTTTCTGTTTCCTTGCTTGAAGCTTGCCAGTTCATCATTTCCATCCTTCCGCTGTTATTTACTCTCATCTGCCTCTTTTTAAAATCTTCATCAATTCCCATCATCTTTTTTCTGTAGTTACTACCCCACAATGAAAACAAAGGTAGTTAAACACAGTATATGTCCATCTTCATCTATTGCTATTAAACATTTTCCACGTCTTGCCTGTGCAGTTACTTTCTTTCTCCCTGCTTTTCCCTTCCCTCTGCCTTTTTCCTTATATCTGAATCCTCCCTGACATCCCACCTAGGACACCGATTCTGAGCTTTCATTTTCTTAATTTCAAGTCATAAGCTAACTAGCCCCTTTTTGTGCTGTATGCATCCCTAATGTCCACATAATTCTAAAGCAAATGTATGGCATGGTTAGTGAACGTCTGTGATGCAATGCTGTGAAATGTTTGCCCCCCCAGTGCTAAAATATCTCATGTCTTGGCCTTTTTTCCAGGATTGTCATTATGTTCTTTCCCACTAACTCAGCCTCCTGTAGAATTTTTTCTAGAATTGCTTATTAAGGAGAAAAGACAAATTGTTGACTTAAACTTGTATCTGTTTCTTTAAATTATGAAGCCCTTGCATCCCCATTGGGTTACTTTTTTATTGGATGTTTTGCCGATGAGTCCTCTATTGCCCCATTATGTGCACTTTAAATTCTCATTCTTTTTTTTTTTTTTTGTTAAGACTCCATGTTGATTATGTACAGCAAATTACTTTTTTGGAATTAAGAGAGCTGGAGGATTCAAAATGTATTCAAAATTTATTCAAATTGCTCCTTTGTGGTATCCTATGAAATTTGTGGTGTGGCTGTTGTGATGATGAGTGAGGTTCCTGTTGTCTTCCATTGCCTCATTCTTTGCTTTAATGGCTGACAGTCTCTTCCTGCCCTAGAGTACTAGCTTCCTTTCAAAGCCTTTGCCTAGTGCCTTCTCCATTATCCCTTTTTCTTCCATCCATCCATTCAGAATCATTGCCTCCCCTACCCAATTTCCTTTTCTGGCTAGTTCTTCCTGTGTGCATTCTTCCTCCACAGTCACTCAAACTCTAAATTCAGAGACCAGCAGCACAAAGGCTCCTGTCTGCTGCTTGAAGGTATTGTTACAGATTATTTGTAGACCCAAACTCCATTAAGTAGCATCTACTTTAATCTGTTTTTCATACTGTATTTATCTTCATGCCTCTAAAGGCTTTTATTCCCCATTGCTTCCATCCATTGTTTTTACATATATGAAGGGAGAGGCAGTAAATATGTAAAATCCTCATGAAAGGACTTCAGTTCCCTGCTCATATATTTTTTGTAGTTCTAGTCCCCTTTAAAACTCATCCGATGAAAACAGGACACAAGCTGTGCTTTAGTACATATGTTGATACTGTTCTTCAAACTGGTTCCTTGCCAGAATAGCTCCCCTGTAACTCAAAATAAGATAAAGGAGGTATTGTAAAATGTAACATTTACAAAATGCCTTAAGATTCAATTGTATCTTATTCCAGGCCACATTAAAGTACAATCTCCAGTAACTTTTTTTCACCCTGAGTTCTTTATTACATTCAGTCATAGGCATGGGAAGTTTTTATGGTCTATGCTTTGATTACTAGGGATACAGGGAGCAGCATTCCAAAGCAATATTCTGGCTTACAAAGAAAGTTGATGTGATATCCTTTTGGTCAGACTTACACACCTGGCAGAACATTCTTACCATGGTATTTGCAAAATAATCTTTATCTAGTACCAAAGAAAGGTATGCTTCTTGGTTAGCAATACTTCTGTTCTTCATATGAATGGTGTTACTGATATTAGAATGGTACCTACCCACAACATAATGACTCTCGGCTACAACACCATGACAAACTGACATTCCTATTTTCCCGGGAGAGGTACAGGAAAGTGAAATCCTCTTTATGCCAGACCATGCAGAAACAGGTGATAGAAATAGCTTTTCCTTGCATTCTCTGCATACTAAATAATCCTTAACACCCTTTACTACAGCCATACCTCTAAGCCTCTTAGAGAAAGAAATCTGGACAAAGCGATAAATAATGGGGGGACAAAGCCCTAAAAATAGAGACACTTCTTAAATATTGCTCTTACAAACTTAGAAAGTTGATAGAATAATAGGTTTTGTATTCGCATGAATTTTCTGAAGGATACTAAGTCTGAAACTCGTATGTCTCCTATTATTGTCCAACTTCAACCCTGAATGATTTGCCAATAGTTTGCCAGAAAACTGCAATTTTATGAGAAACAGACCAAAAATATGAGGCAAAAATCTAGACATTCTGCAAAAATCTCTACAGCTGAGAGTTATGACTGCAGCCATAGGTCAGCATTTACCTCTGGCAGAAATTGTAGCTTTTCATGACTTATTTATTTATTTATTTATTTCCAGTTTGATAACCGGGGTAGTCCACTGGGCTCAAAGAACCCATTTTCAGTGGAGGCCCGGGGAGAAAAGCTCCAAAATTACAAAGATAAATAAAAAATACAATACAATAAACAGTAAAGTAAAGTAAAGAATACAATAAAAATAACATAAAATGCAATTATGAATAAGACATAGTGTTATATAGTATTTTAAACAAGAATTTAAAATGAAATAGTGAGTTGTAGCAAAAATGCAGTGCAAATAGAAGAGTATAGAAGACTTGAGGATAGTTCCTGAAGAACATGTATGGTAAGTAGGAAGGGTATTGGAAAGTAAACAGAGTAGTAGGAATAAGTATGTAAAAGTAGAGAAAGGAGAGAGATGTAGTTGAGTAGGGAAGTAAGAGAATTGTTAATTAGAAGGAGAGCAAATGTGAAAAAAAAATGTGAAAAAAAAAGGGGTAGGGAGTTATAGAAGGGGGAAGGAGGGTAAAGTAAGTTGAAGAGAGTTGGATGCAAATAGTAGAAAGAGTCATTTATTAGTCAAATGTTGTATAAGTTTAGAAGGAAGAAGTATAAAGAGAGAGAGAGAGAGACTAGAGAAAGAACACTATGTATAGTATATACACTATATACATTAAAGGTTCATAAGTTATGTTAGAAATGTTGAAGGGAAGCTGTTGGGCAGAATTGCCAAGGTGTAGAAGTAATTAATAAAGAACAGGTAGGAGTTCATGACTTTCTCTGATTGTTTGTATGCATCTGCACGTCTTTTAACTTAACAACAAAGAATGTGCCTCAGATACAACTGTAATACTTGTGTATAATTTTTTAAACAAAAAATCTTTATTGAATTATTACTTATGACATAGGCAATCATATATTTATATAAATGATAACAAACCATATTGACATATTTTCAGTTGCAAACATAGTACACCACATATAATTTTCTATACAGTCATTACATAGTTCATACAATTTCTCCCTTTCCTTAAATCTCATTCCTCTTCCAAAACATTATTCTGCATGTATTGTTCCCACAATTCCCATTTTTTTCTATGCAGTTTGCTCCTACCCTTTTCTAAAGATCTCACTTCTAGTTCTTTTATCTCTGTTACTATATTCACTACTTCTAATATGGTCAGTTTAGACTTTGATTATTTCCATTTTCTAGTAATTGCTTTTTTGGCAACCACTAGAATTAAACTCAGTATGGCTTTAACATATCTAGGCAATTCAGATCATGTATCACAGCTCAAAAAATCTTTTCCTTAGATGGACCAATTTGTTCACCCAACATTTCTGACCATAGCTGTCAACCTTCCTTCTCTAATATGTGGAACACTAACTTTCAAAATGTGGAACAAATGGCAAAAATGTGGAACACGTACTGACAGCTTACTAACAACTTCAAATAGGAAGCTGATAGGATGGTTAAAATATATTACTTAATGTTTACACAATGCTATTTGATGAATTAATATGATTCAGTGATATTTTCCAGTGATATTAGTGAAAAAGTTATTGTGAGTGAATGTGTGACAGACCTTTTCAATGTGGAACATTGAGGAGCATGTACTTTTTAAGACTGAAAATGAGGAACGTTTCTCATAATGAGGTATACTTGAGAGGTATGTTTCTGACAAGAGTAGGCTGCAGGGAATTTTTTAAATCTGCCAACTCATTACACTCCCCAAAAACTAGTCCGCATGTATCTCTTTCTTCCCCATCACACCTCCAACATTTGCAGTCTACTTGAAGAAAAATTCTTTGGAGTCTGCTTGGGGTATGCAAACACTTCCAGCAAAAATCCTAAATCTTCTAGACTTTGTTGCACATTACATATATAATTTGCAAAAATTTATTTTATACATTAGTCTGTGGGTTGTAAATAAACAACCTGTTGACATTTGGTGCAATTTATAAAAAGATAAGAAATGGCAAAGTATATGTCTTGTGCTAAGTCAAAATGGTGTGCACTACAAGTTCAATGTGGTAACACTGGAATGAATCATATGCTAAGTATTAAGGGTGGAATTGCATGGTCTAAACAGACTGCTGATGTACCTCAATTAGGATATGACAAGCAAAGTATACTGGAGAAGAGAACTCTGCTGTCTGAAGAAAAACATGGTTGTGCTTACTAAAGGACAATCCTTCTTCTTACTGGATACACAGAAAATTTTCTATCCATAAGGCTGCTGAGCTTGAATGCCAGGCATGGCAGCAAATAATCAGATCAATATGCTACTTGCTGTGAAGTATCATCTATAGTAATCATTCTGGAAAATTGCCTCAGTAACTGGTACAGTTGGCCTGACTTCTTATGCTATTACTTCCTGAATGTGCAATAGTCAGGAGTGAGTCACCACTCCATACATATGCAATATGAATATCAGAATACATCATACTACTACTGATGAAGTGCAATATTCTAAGCAGTCACAATGTGAAGTCATAGTCTTGCAATACCTATTAGTATAATACCATCTAATGTCTTCCTGTCCAATTGTGGTAATTTATTGTGTTCATAGGTTCATAGGTTCATAGGTAGGTACTAGGCTATTGGCCCTAGGGCCTATACAAGCCTAGCCAAAAAGGTACCCTGGCTTTCGCCACCCAAGAAAATTATTTTCCTGTGCCCCTGTCAAGCAGAACCACAGAAGTGATCCCTGGGGTGAATTTCTTATTACCCATCCAATCATCAAGATTTTTCTTGAAGAGTGCTAATGAGGAGCTCTGTTTGACATATATAGGTAGTCTGTTCCAGAGTATGGGAAGTCTCTGGGACAGGAATCTATCCCTCCAGCATGTTCTATTTATTGTGGTGACAAGGTTTAGGTCCCTAGAGCGTGTAGCTCGGAGGGATTGGGATTTCTTTAAGTGGAGCATGTCCAACAGCTCTGGATTTGACATAGCTTTGTATGTTACGCAGAGATCGCCTCTGAGTAGGCGATGTGCAATGGAGTAAAGCTGGAGTTTTTTGAGACGGTCTGCGTAAGGCATCTGTTTGAGGCCAGTAATCCTCTTTGTGAGGTATTTTTGCAGCCTTTGAAGTTGTTGTAGATGTCTTGTGAGGTACATACCAAAAGGGGCATTGTACTCTATAATGGATCTAATAAGTGGTGAGTAGAGGGGAACAATGACCTCTTTTTTTCCTGGATGAGAAACCTTTTGTGATGAGGTGTGCCACGTAGAAGGATTTCCTGACCACTGTGGCAATGTGATTATCAAAGGAGAGACTACTGTCCACCTGTGTCCCAAGGTCACTTATCACACTATCGGTGTTAAGTAGACTACCGCCTATGTGGTAGTTCATGGGTACAGAGTTTTTACCAAAGGGGATGACAATGCACTTTTTGGCATTGAGCTTAAGACCATGTCTTTGACACCAGGCATCTGTCTCAGTGAGGGTCTTTTGTAGGATGTCCACATCATTAGGGGTTTCGATTATGGCTCCTAGTTTGCAGTCATCTGTGAATTTAGTTAGCCAAAGACCTTCTGTGTTAGCCTGTACTTCAGAGAAGTAGATACCAAACAGGAGAGGACCCAGGACTGAACCCTGTGGTACTCCACTTGTCACTGGTCTGAAGTCTGATTTGGAGTCTGCTGCTTTCACAGTGTGGGTTCTGTCAGTAAGCCAGTTGGCAACCCATCTTGTGACATAGTGATTTATACCTAGTTTAGTGAATTTATCTATAATTCCAGAGTGGGGGATGGTGTCGAACACCTTGGCGAGATCTAGATAGGCTGTGTGAACCTTTATTAATATTTTAATTATTACTGTATGTGCATTAGTTTTACTGTCATTCATACTATGTGTTCATTGTTATGTCTTGCACAGGGACCAAAGCAATGTATTTTCGTTCAGCTTGCACTGCTGTGTATATAATAAAGTTTACTTTTACTTTACTATGACTTTGAAAAGTAACTATATAAGAGACGGTTGTGGGGGGAGTGAGGGGGGTGAGAAATATTCAGTAGCATGCATAATATTTGCCAGACTAGTCATACAAAAATAATATGTGGCAATGAGTGGAAAATATGCAAACTAAGTAGAATAAAATGCATGTATATCTAAAGTGAAAACAAGCACCATGAAAACCACAAGAGTAAAACTAAACGATTGTCGAAAATTAGATACTATTTAATATATTGCTTAGTACATGTTGAATAAACTACTTTTGTTGTATTTATTTACTTAACTTACAGTTGTTCTGGGAAAGATATAAGTGGAAAAATCCCATTAACAATGGTGGCCCAGGTAGACAAATTCCCTGCAGAATGCAACTTAAAGTACAACATTGATTTATAAAGTGCTAACGTTAATGCCACAGCATATAGGTTATGCAAGCAGTTTTTCATTTAGTGTCTATAATGGCATTTCACATTACACTTCACTCTACATGTCTTAGTATAAATGTTTAAATGTATGGATGTAGCAAATAGTTTGGTTATATACATAAATACAAACAGGATGTATAAAAGAGTTATTAAATGGTAAATAATGCAAAACACTGATTTCAAAATCTGTTCACATTATATGTGGCATTTATGCAATTATTTTGAGGAGATGACAGTGGAAGAAAAAAAGATTTTTGGAGAAAGACTGGTGGGATGAGAATAGCATTCTAGAATAGAAAGGCGTATTGGAAGGGGTGGGCTAAGGAAAGGGTACAGTAATGTGAAGGAGGGGGTAGTAGCTGATGATGCTGAGAAATGTTTAACTGGCAAATGTATGAGAAATGTTGAATGAACTGGTTGTGAATGTGATTAGGAGATATGCTTAGTTTGTGGTATAAAGTCTTAAATTTAATATGTGAAGAGAGGACAGATGGAAGACTAAAGGGAAAATTGTAATGTGGCACTAAGCAGAAAAGTAGGATTTAGATAAGTTAGGAGAGACTACATTTATTTATTTGAATTTATTTATAGAGCTAACACATTGATCTCAACAGACCAAGTTCAGTCTCAGCCTAGACGTACAGAGTAGCAAAGTAAAGACAACCATGTACTACATTAAAACTAACACAGGTGAACTTGAGTGTGTGTGTGTGTGTGTGTGTGTATATATATATATATATATATATATATATATATATATATATATATATATATATATATATATATATATATATGGGTCTACCTGACAACGCCAAAAGCTGACAACGCCGATTATGAGAACACCGACACCAGAAGATCGAAAACTGAGATGACTGACAGATGAAAACTCTGACGCTGAGAACACCGACATGTGAAAAGGCTGTGTAAGTATGCGGTAGTGACGGACGTTAGGGTTAGGGTGCGAGTAAGGTAAGTGTGCGATATTGACGGACTCTAGGGATAGGGGTGGGTTAAGTGAGTTAGGATTAGGGCACGGGTTAGGTGAGTGTGCGATAGTGACAGTCTTTAGGGTTAGGGGCGGGTTAAGTGAGTTAGGGTTAGGGCGCGGGATAGGTGAGTGTGCGATAATGACGGACCTTAGGGTTAGGGTTTGGGTTAAGATTATAGATAGTTGTGTATGTAAGGTTTAGGGTGGGTTTGTAAGGATTTTGGTGTGCTAGTGTTGTGTGTGTGCTTTTTGGACAGGGGATTTGTTTTGTTTGTTGATTGTTGGGATTGTGGTGTGTCGGGCATGTGAGGTTTCGTGTTTGTGAACTTTCGGTTATGTGGTGTCGGTGATTTTGTTGTCTGTGTTGTAGTGCGTCGGTGTTGTCAGGTAGATCCATATATATATATATATATATATATATATATATATATATATATATATGGGTCTACTTTGAAACATCTAAAACCCATAACATCTAATTTCATAACATTGAGACCAGAACATCTAAAACACAAAACGTTTAAAACCTATAACATCGAATTTCATAACATCTAACACTACAAATCACAAGAAAATAACATCCCCTCCACATATAATGACATCAAACTACCAAACACACTTTTTATTACGTTTCTGAAGGGGGGCAAGCACCCCTGCACCCCCCCATGTGGGGCCCCCACCCCCCTATAAATTAAATATACCAACTCCAAGATCGCACTACAGTGGGAAAAAGTTAATTTACTAACCCCACTGTATCAAGCCCCCCTGCAGAAACATAGTAAAAAGTGTATTTGGTAGTTTGGTGTCATTATGTTGTTATATGCGGAGGGGATGTTATTTTCTTGTGATTTGTAGTGTTAGATATTATGAAATTCAATGTTATGGATTTTTAGATGTTTTGGGTTTTAGATGTTCTGGTCTCAGTGTTATGAAATTAGATGTTATGGGTTTTATATGTTTTGAAGGGGACCCATATATATATATATATATATATATATATATATATATATATATATATATATATATGTGTATATATATATATATATATATATATATATATATATATATATATATATATATATATATATATATATATATATATGTATATATATATATATATATATATATGTAGTTCTGTAGCATAGTTGAGCTATGTAAAAAAAGTTTAGAAAAAAAAGCAGAAGTAAATATTTTTCTATATGAATATCCAAAACAATTGAAGGTAAAGTAACACTACAGCTTCTACTGTAAATGCATATGGACAACAGTGAAAGTTGAAATAATGTAATTACAGATTAATATTAAGTGAGATATATGAAAGGGTGACGTTATCTTATGTGTCCTGGTAGAAGGCAATTACATTTTGATTGGTTGTGTTGGTATGATTTTAGCTTGGTTTGAAATGATGGAAAAGATGTTTGGACTCTGAAGTGTGACAGAAAGGATTCTCAAAGTTATGGCCATAGGCTGTTGAAGCAGCGCTTGGTTCATTTGTCTTTACTTGATGCTTTTTACAGTAAGGGGCCCATTTAGCATCTAATTGAGGAAAAGAGTCTGAGTGTAGGAGTTTGAATAGCTGGGTGGCAAGTATACTGACTGGGAAGTCACTTGGCTTTTGCTATAGTTTTACAGTAATATCCTCATCTAGGGCAGAGAGTGATAAATCTATATATATCTTATTTGAAAAGGTTTGGCTATTTTTTTGTGTTCTTTTTTGGGACAGTTAAGCAAGAAGTACCCTTTTTCCCTTTGACTGCAGTGACAAAGTAAGACATAAATGAATTTTCTTTTTGCCTAGAAAAGGATGTCATTTATTTTCATTCTGGTTTTGTTGAGATGTGTAACAAAATGAGAGAAGCATCTAGCCATAAGCCTAGGTATCTAAAGGAAATGGCATTTCAATGTAGGTATGGTGTTTGCATATACATGATACTGGTTAGTTTGACAGTTTGGGTTTAGTTCCAAAGATTATACATTTATGTTTTGTGGGTTTAGCAACAGCTTTTTGTTGGATAGCCAGTTTGAGGAGGGGTTGAAATGTAACTGATGTTGCAGAGTTTGGTGTGAGTTGCTTGAGTAATAGTGGACTATATAATTTCCTTATAGCAGTTCTAGGAGTTGATGTAGTACACAGGGTAGTTTGTTGATAAAAATGGAAAAAAATGGCAAGTGTTTAACCTTATTTGTTTAAGGGTGCTTTATCTGACTGGGATGACCAATTTTTACTGATACATGACAGATATTATTACAGATATTGTGGAATTGCTCTGAAGAAGCATAGCTAGATTTAGAGATGTGGGAAGTTGCAATATTGAAGATATCTGTCATGATGGTGGCTCTTAGAAGAGAGTTTACTATAGAAATGTAAATCATAATAAATCATAATATTTGTATTTATCCCTTTGTCCCCATGTTATCAGCTGTGCCACTGTACTCGTTGAGCACCAGTGTGGAACATATACCTTTGAAATACGACAAATAGAATACTGAAAACTAGTTATACACGGAAACAAGTGCACCAACACTTCAAACCAGTCCACAGTTTATTTTGTAAAGCACTTTTCATCACTATGGTACAGTGACTCCTTCAGACAAACTTAAAAACATTAAGTTCAGTTTAAATAACATTTTTAAAAAGTTCCCTCATGATACAGATCTTCCAGTCAGCTCCAGTTACTAATTAGTTACTGACATCATCTATTAATTACTGTGACTACTAGAATATTAAAGCTGTAAATACCATAAAATGTTGTTCACAATTTTATACATGTTTTTTTTAAATATATAAAACTTTAAAAATCAAGCAAAAAATTATCACTATTGTCGAAGTGTAGCTCATTGATTTTCTGCAGAAATGTCCACGAGTCTTTACAGACTTGTTCCTCAGTTTTTAAATATTTCTGCAGAATAGAATCAATTACTTTTGCACAGGGGTATATGATAGAACCTCTGCTATCTATGAGGGGCCGCATGGGTCGGTTGGTAATACTTTTGTGAACCTTCGGAATGCCAATCATAATCGGGTTCCGTGACAGAGTCTATGAACACATCCATGATATAGAAAAACAACAAATGCTTTGGCAAAACATGTAATGTCATACAGAGGACACAAATTCAAGTTCAAAATAATAGACCAGATACAAAATGACCATAGAGGGGGTCCCACAACCCTCATCTTAGAAGAACGAGAATTAATTTGGCAGATGCGTCTTAACGCATTCTTGAATCCAGGGTTAAATGAATGTTGTAATATCGCCTGTCTGCTCAAACTTAAAAGTATGAGCAGATAAATAAAGTTTACTTTTTCAGTATGAGAATAAAGTGAGTAACATATGCTTGATTTTTAAAGTTTTATATATTTTAAAAAACATGTATAAAATTGTGAACAACATTTTATGGTATTTACAGCTTTAATATTCGAGTAGTCTCAGTAATTAATAGATGATGTCAGTAACTAATTAGTAACTGGAGCTGATTGGAAGATCTGTATCATGAGGGAACTTTTTAAAAATGTTATTTAAACTGAACTTAATGTTTTTAAGTTTGTCTGAAGAAGTCACTGTACCACAGTGACAAAAAGCACTTTACAAAATAAACTGTGGACTGGTTTGAAGTGTTGGCGCACTTGTTTTCGTGGAACATATACCTACCTACTACACATGCTCAGGATAAACAGATATAAATATAAAACAAGCTGAATGTTGGCTTTAAGTTCAACTGTACAAGATAATTAGTAGTTATGTCTGTGTTGTCAAAGATGATTACAGGGAAGTTACATACATCATTTACTCCTGATAAAAACTACACTGTGTTATCAACCACTGTTGACTGTGGTAAAGCAACATGCAACATTTTGTAAATAAGTAAAAAAAAATAATTTGCTTTCACAAGCACTACTGGTTGTTAAGAAGTAAAATACAGCATTTAGCTGTTTAAAAATGGTACTCCTTTTACATCTGCTGATATTTATGTGGAACTACATAAAGAAAACATGCCACTAGAAAGGACAAAACACAGAATAATAAGTGATGATGAAGATCAAGAAATAAAAAGGCTGCTGATTAAAACATTGCATTCCTTTCAGAAATCATGTTGATCATGGGGAGGCAATAGACCACTGTGGTATTGATTAAAAATTCCATTGCTTTCACAAGTGAAGTTGATAATGGAGAAATAACACATTATCTTGTTAAATGTCAGCATTGAAGGAACAGATAACACTTTAATCTTAATAAAAAATTTAACTGTTTTAATAAGTTATGTTGATTATTGCTAAACAACTTGCAGCTTTTTATCTTGATTTCAAAACTGAATTACTTTTACTAGTGCTGTTTATTATAGGGAAACAGCATAGAGCACTTTGCTATTTATTAAAAATGCATTATTTTGACAAACGCTGTTGATTAACAGGAAACATACATTATTTTGCTGCCGAGTAAAACATGGCACTCCTTTCTCAAACACTGTCACTCATTGGTCAGCAGCATTTACGATTTTGGTATTAATATTAATTGAATATATTGCATTGATTTCAAAAGTGCTGTTGATCATGGTGATGACACATAAAGAACATATAGCTGGTGTGACCAAACCACAAATTAGTAATCTTATGTTGAAGAGTGGGAAACAAATATTTAACTGATAACAGAGCCATAGCAAGTAACATTTATAAATAATAAAAGAAGTTCTACTATGTTTTAAGATAACTACATAAATGTAAATGATAATGAATTTTAACTTAAAACACTGTTTTTTTTTGCTATGACTTAATGGAAGACAATAGACCGATAGGTGATAAGGGTTTATGGCGTAATGGAAAACAATCCTGATACCACCAGCATTTGCCTTGTAGCTGCAACTTCAAAGTTTTCTGCAATGCTTATTAGCAATGGCAAATCTTTTTAAAAATGTTTCTCAGTTGGACAGGAACCAGTATATTAAACCAACATGTTGGATGTATGCAAGTACAAGCTGACAAAATAAATGATAAACATTTCTGAATAAGCATAAATATTTAAATTATATGTGGATCCTTTAGAGGTCTAATAGGAGGACAGCTTGATTATTGTGACTTCTCCTTGAAGATCTGCTGTTATGGTAAGTACTTTGCATAATCATACTATCACCCTCAGGGAGGATCACTGTAACAATACATTATAATATTTGCGATAATTACCAGGCACTATATTGTTAGCTGTTGGACACTGACAGTCACAAAATCTTGTGTAGCACTGTCATGCCAAGACCTGTTTTGATTCTAGACTAACTTGTGTGGTTTGGTGAAAATGTAGATGGTAATCCATATGACATCCTCCAAACTATCTTGTGTAGATTTCTAAAATAACGAGCTGAAGCGGCTTTTGCTCCATTTGGATGTGATGTAATTGTACCTTTTAAGTACAACTAGAGGCAATGCAGTTGTGTAACTACTTAGACAAGGTCTGTTTACTTATAGGTAGTCTCCTTTTCCATTGTGAAGGAGATAGATAATTGGTCTCTGTTTCTAAGCTGATGTTACCTCCAGTATAGCATCTAATCTTGCATACCCAGACAGTCTCTCCTTTTGTTTTATTGGTGTGGATAAAATACTGGCAAATGGATGGCTGGATTGAGTAACTGCTGATCTAACCTTTAGCATGAGAGAAGGGTTAGTTTTAAAGGCAGCCTCCAATGTTGAAGTCCATGTAGGGAGTCCTACACATGAGAGTCTGCAACTCTGAAATCCAAATCCTCAACATGACAGCTAAAAGAAAAAAAAACATTTCCTAGGAAAGGTATTTTGTGTCTGTTGTTTCTACTAGTTCAAAATGATAAAAATTCTATGCAATAAAATTCAAAATCTAGAGAGGAGAAATAGGTCTTCTTGGTGATTCTAAAATGAGATGCAGTTGAGGAAAGTCTTGACTAATGGATTTTTTGTAATCTGTGGAAATCACCAAAACATGTACCTTGATTGATGACTAATGTAAAGCTGAGATGATTAAATGATTTAACTGTTCTATGAATCTTGGCTTAGACAGTCTGGTCAGGTTAATTTTTTTTCATGCAAGGAGCAAATCTTTTCTACTAATAACATTTTTAAAATATTTTTGGGTTCCCCCTCAGCTGACCATCCACTGCCCCTGAAGAGCCTTTCCTAGTTCAATGTATGACACCAAACAATCTTCTCCCAAATGTCTGCATCCTATTTTCAGGATCAGTGAAGAGACTGATGTACCTTGGGGCAGTCTCACAAATGCTCACAAGGAGGATTTTTAGTTATGATCTAAGATCCCTTCCCATTTGCATGCACATGCATGTGCATGCACGCGGGCATGCACACACATGCACGCACACACACACACACACACACACACACACACACACACACACACACACACACACACACACACACACACACAGTCCCAGAACAGCTGTGAAATGGATGTGCTGGTGTAACTTCCCTCCTCTCACGTAATTCAGGCAATGCCCTGGCTCCCTTGAAGACAACATCCCAATGCATGTCCCTGGCCTTCATGGAAGATCATCTGTGATATGTGCTAATGTGCTTGCTCCCAGGATGGGAATGTCCATCCTCCTTTGCCATTGCCTTAGTCACCTGAATCACTAATTGAATCCAAGTTGCCTTGGCTGTAGTCAGGGCTTTATCCCTCTGTGCTATGGTGTTGGTGATAAGATTTTGTTTGTTGCCCTGGATTTCTTTAAAGTAAAAAACTTGCATTAGGAGTATTAGAATCAAGGAAAACAATGCATAACATAACATAGTTGCCAAACATAATAAAGAAACCACTAAGCAGTTCACTAAGGACAGGGAAGTTAATACAGTAATGGTAATATGTAACAGCAAAAATATTTTAGTGCTTTATGAAAACTGGAAATGTTTAAGCAGATATTTGTTTTCTTTTGAAGTTGTAGCCCTCCTTTACCTGCCGGTAGAAAAAGTCTTAAGCTTTTTAAAATTATTTAGCTAAGTCTGTATACTTCATATTATATAGAGTTCTATATTTTACTATAGAGAAACCAGTTATTTTATATTATTCTTATCATAAATAGATCTTTAACAATGACATTTCATGAGAAATATATAGTAGTGTTTTTATCAGATGGAGATTTATAAACAGTATAGCGCTTGCCTTAAATACAAACATTATGACACAGGAACTAGCAGATACACCTTCCTTTTTAAAGAGTCTTGAAAAACAGCATCAAAACAAACATCAAACCACTACCCCAACATTTAATGAAAATTATTAATTCTATGTAGACTGTCTGAAAGAAAGATTGTAAGCATAGGAAGAGTGAGATTTCATTTAATATTGTAACACCATGACATGTGGACTGTTTATTACATAAGAAGCTGTAATAAAACTCTTAAACTACCAAGTCTTCTTGTTTTGTTAAAATTGTTTTGGTGCAAAATCAGTTTTAGTTAACATTTCATTTCATTTTGCATTCATTATTCTGGTACAAGTAATTGTGTGTCTTTTGTACATAACCAGCATATTTCTTGCGAAAACAAAAATAGGCTTTCTTTTATTATATGTTTGTATGTAATATTGTACAAACACAATATTCTGTAACAAATTAGAATAATTCACTAAGGAGTGCATAATAAATATGACCAAAATCACAGAATGAGCACAATTCAGTAGAGCTTAGTGAAGCTGAATCATTTTGGCTTCTGGTATAGTCCTGTCATACCTTAGGAACAGCTGTTTTATTTGAATCATGGAGGATAAGTATAAAAATAAAGTTAATTTAGAGTAATTAAAATATGAACTAGTAAGAGCAACAGAAAGCAATACAGTAGTGGTGTCATCATGCAGATTCTTACAGAAGTCCATGCAAATAAGGAACATCCATTTAACATCTTTAACTAAATTATGTTATATGATCTGTATCTCTCTCTCTCTCTCTCCTTCTCTAAGAATGTGTTTGTGTATGTATATGGATGGATGTGGTTGCATTTTGTAAGAGCAAACGTATGGTTAACTGTGTAACTCAAAAACCATAAACACATAAAGAATCTTTTTGCAAGAGGGCGAGCTCCACTGCACTTCCATGTGTCCCCACATTCCCCTGAATTATATATACCAACTCCACAATTGCACCAAAGTGAAGAAAACATGAAAAGTTCCCCAGAATGCATTGTTGACTCGCACAATACAATATATTGTAGCTAAATAAATTGCAACATTCATCTTTTAATAAAAAGACCAATGATCTCACAAGTGCATATGACACATAATTTATTGTATGGATTTATTCAGATATAGGTATTCCAAGCAAAAAATATTTGAAAAAATATTTTGAGGTACTTGCACTCTGTCATTTAACACAGTTCCATAAACACATTTTACACTTGTGGCAAACACTTAAAAATGGAATATTTGTACATGGTGAATTCTGGTGACCTCCCAAATGGAATTAAATGTTTTGTACTATTAGAAAGTTTATTGTTTCTCCAATTCTTTGCAAGAAATGTTCTGACATGCTTGTTTATACAATACACAAGGACTGCTGCACCTCCCGTGTAGAATACACACAGTCAAGTCAGATGTACTTGTATTTCTGTATTGAATGTACTTAATGTTATCAAAATGTAAATGAAAGAAAGTTCACATAGATCGTATTTCAAAATCCAAAGCAAGACGATGGGTTGCAATGATGATGTCAGAGTTTGTGAAAACCATTGCACATTACAGCTACGCTGCTTTTAAATTGGTAGAAACCTTACGTCCTGTTTTACAAAGTGCTGGCAGGATTTGAAATTTCTATCCACACTACATAAAAATCATATCAGGATCTCATCCTGTGCAACTCATGAAACACTATCGCATTTATTCATTTATTTGGGAGTATACAAAAAGAAATTCTATCTGAGCAATGCACATTTTTTCACAGTGGCTTGTGGTGAAAACCTCCACAGAAACAATTACAGTAATAGTAACAGATTTTAATACTTTACATCAAATAGCAGTATGTGTTAATGTCATTTAGTACTACATGTTCCGGGTTCCATCAGGTACCACAATTGTATATCATATCATCCCACACATCTTGATTACCATATGTAAATTAAAGCAATAACTGATGACATGGGGGGAGAGGCAGAGTGTGTTGCAAAGCATTCAAATGCAGTAAAAAAATGTTGGCATGAATGGCCACAGAAACAAGATATTTTGCTCAGGTGACTGATGCATTTACAAGGACTTCCACTCCCCTCCCAAAAAAGAAAGACATTTACCTCCTCTTTCTTACTACATTTAAGTAAAATCCATAAAAACATACAAATATTACACTGCTGTCCATGGAGACTAACTACAGCAACAGTTATAATCACAGATTACTGTAGCTCTTTCCATTTTAAAGGTATCATTGTACAAGTTGTATAGCAGTATGTCCTCCCCAACATGCATATTTGACTCTGCTCCTAATGATTGTGTCTTTTATAAAGTGCATTTGAAATGCTGCATGCATAGCATATCAAATTATTTTACAAACCTTTCTTTCTAAAATTATGCTGTACATATTTCTCTATGCTATAAGGCTTTAAGGTATCAGACTGGGTGATTCCTGCATCCTATTATCCTGTTGTAATATATTAAAAATGTCACCTCTTAGTGAGGTTTAGATCACATATTGGATTATCTGCTGGTACTTTAATGTGATTTGAAAAAAAAAAGCATACCATTAGAGCAAGATATAATATTAGGGTTGCCACCTGTTTTGACTCCCATAAGAAGATTTGGCATAATGGTTATGTTTTTTAGACCATAGACACAAGGTACAGGGTTTGATTTTCACCTTGTGTTGCTGTCTAATCTTAAAATTCCATCTTTGAATCTCATTTATTTTAAAATTCGTAGCATTGTTTAGTACTGTTTCCCCTGGCTCAAATCCTCCAAACCATATTATATATCTGATTTCTAACACTTCTTTTCTATCATTTGGAGTATCTACATAGTGATTAAGTCATTATACATTGAACTCCCATTCAACAGAAACTATTGAACCATCATCTCAGTGATGTTTGAAATTACTGGAAGTGCAAGCACAGAGAAAATATGTAAGTATGTAAATAAGTTAATTAGAAACAAAAGCAACCCAGAAGAACACTCTGAGTACTACACAGTAAGTAACTAAATAAAGACATGCTAAGTAAATATATGAATAAAACTAAAGCTGAACAAGTAAACAAATAAAGTAATAATAAATGCTGTGATCAATTTTTTGACAATGTCTGCTTGATATAAAGTAAGATAAAAAAGTTCCTGCCCCAGATCCATATCAGCAACATTATGTTTCAAAGGTTGTGCTAAACACCTCTATGCTAACGAATAGCCAGTGGCACTGTGCTGCTGTTATTTCCTTCAGCTTCACGCAGATGCTCTACAGTACAACTCTATTTAGTTACTTTTTCGTTTTGATGTTCTACTTTTCATTCTTTTGGAGAGTGAGTGATTTGAATGTTCAACTCTTTCTTTGCCATTAAGTGACAGTAGAGATAACTTGCTTCACCCACACACTGGGAAGCCAAATAAGGTTATCTACATTGTAATAGAGTCACCATACAGTGAACTCCACTTTGTTGAACAGAAGCCATGGAACCACCAACTTGGCAATACTTGAAACTATCAGGAAGCCTAACATAGATGAGTAATAAGTAAATAAGTTAATGGTGACCTAGCACAACCAGGAAGAATACTATTGGTACTACATTGTCAGTCAGTAAATAAAGAAAGACATGCTAAGTAAGTAAACAAAAAACTACAACGAAAGCTAAGTAAAGAAATAACCAAAGACGTAATATATGCTGTGATCATTTTATCAAATTAGTCTGCATGATATAATTTAACTTCAAACAAAGCTCATGCCTGCATCAGCAACATAACCTTCCTAAGGCGATGTTGAGTACCGCAAGCCAAGAGGACTATACTGCAACTACTTACTTCAGCCTGCATGCTGTGCACACTTCGTAGTGTAACCCTGCTTTCTTACCTTTTCATTTCAATCATGTCAGTGTTCTACTTTTCATTCTTTTAAATGCTTGATACTTTCTGTGTGATGAAGTGATGATCAAATTAAATTGCTTTGATTACAAGTTAGAAAGACAGAAGATAAGTTATTTAACTTACACTTCTTACTCCTTTCTCATCATCTTCATAGTTAATACAGTTAAGTAGTGAAAACAAAGAAAAATAAGAAATCCATCTTTTGGTCACCAGACCATGTAAAGCCATCAGTGCATTTAGTGTAAAGTACTTAGTGCTAAGTATTTAGTCATTAGGCACACAGCAGTGTACAATGTTATGAAATCTTGATAATGAGTTCTTTTTTTAACTCTTCCATATTGCCAGTGACTTTTCTAGTGATTTGCAAGTATTATCTATAATAAGGAATTCTGTGACTTTTGGATGCATAACGAGATTGGAGCATTTTAATGAACTGTTTTGAAATAGTATAATTATCAATTCAGGATGCTTTAAGAAGAGATTGAATGTTGTCCCAAAACTCTATTAATAATTTGCATTTCAAGGATATGTGTTCCAAATTAGTTTTAATTTGTTCAATATCTCTCCAAAATTTAACCAATTGAGTTTTATATATTTTAGAGATCTTATAAAGGGAGATTAACTTACCTATGAGGAAATTTCTAAGTAAATATTGTCCAAAACAATGAAGACATTGATATTTTGGGAAATTTTATATTTTTTATCTTCATCTAAAATTTGAAAAAGCACCAAGACTGAGGCTATTTCTAATGGGTGGAATGTGTACAGGAATGGTGGACTTATAAAAACTTGAACTAACATGTAAAACTTTAGGTATAAATCATTAACTGTTCCGTTATTTTTATTGACAACGAATGTGTCTTACAGGAATCTGGAGAAAATTTTTCTAGCTTTGTCTGAATCGTTTGTCTTATATGGAACAGGTGGAAGTAAAACATTCCTTATAAAGAAAATGCATTTAGTTAGCAAACAGGTCTTTAGTATGCTTATCCATCCTTTCTGTGTAATTTTAATTGGACCCATTTGCCTACCTGTTGTTTGGCTTTTACATAGAACTTTGGAAATTTGACACTCTATGGAATCTAAATTACCCAAAGTAAAATTCCAAGCAACAAGTGTTAGTGGTTTTATGTTATTAATCAAAAGCAGAGACAAAGAATATCATTTTAGCATCAGTAACTTAGATTTTTGAGAGTTAATTTTATAACTAGAAAATTGAGTATATAATTTAGCTTCTTCAAAAATGTTATGAACTGACTAGTTAATATTAGACAATGTTAATAGTTAACCAGCTGCATATATAAGATATTCAGCATTATAAATTGGAATAGTAATTAGGTGTATGTTGGAAGTGTTTTAGTGATAGCCTGAAATGTATGGGAGATGATAGCTCTGAAAGACTCCTTTGTTTTAGTAGACATTTTAGAATATGTTGCTGATGCTCCAGTAACAAATATGTACTTTCAGTTATTTTTATGAAAAGCTTTGTGGTTACCTGTTGGTGTAAATTGCATTACCCATTTTCCTAGAATTCAATTATATATGCGTTAAAATTACTTGAAGAAGGTGGGTTACTGAGGTCATGTTTATAACAGAAATAAAACCAGATTAGTTAAATGAAATAAAATTAGGGACAAAGTGAATAAGATGATACACCTGACTGGAATACAACTGGAAACTGAAAGCAAATAAAATAGCTTGTATACTAAGGAACATAACTAGGGTTAACATGTTTATAGAATTCATTATTTATAACAAACAGGCCTGTATGCTTATTTACATGATCAGTGGCTTTTGAGAACAATATCAAATTAGTCATGAGGTGTACTTAGTACCTATGTATTTACAAAAAGGAATCACATTCTTCTGTTATTTAGTTACTGTCAGAAAATATTTCCTAATACTATTTAAAAATATCACAGAGTTTGCAAGTGTATATATTTTTATTATTTTTCAAGGATGTTATAAGATTAAATTCCCATTTTGATCAACTTCCAGGTATTGAAATTGTCAGTATAAAAGACTTGTACTTTGTTGTCATGAGTTTGATAAGTTTCTAAACTGAGTTAGTTGTCTCAAATTAGAGCACTGTGATGGTTAACTTCTATTAGTTTATTAGCAACCTTACTATTTATAAAAAATATTTACTTTAGGTCTACCTGCTTTCTAAAAAAATGTTAAGGTTCATATGTAAGAAAGGATAACAATTTATATGTTGCTCATTTATAAATGAAGCTCATACAGTTATTATTACTGTGCTAGTACTCAATTATGAAGAAATTATCTGAGTTTGATCTTGATAAATAGAATTACTATACTATTTCCTGCTATTTAATACTTCCATTGCTTCTTTAACAACAAGATGAAATTAGTTGAGATCAAACAAAATGAATATGAGAATTTCATTTAACATCAAGTACCAAAACAGCTTGTGCTATAGGTCCTGGGGTAAAAAAGGATTTTTAGAGGTGTTCAGTGAGTACTTAGGGTGATGGACCAGTACCATATCCTTGCTTCTTTTTTATTTAAAGAAACCTTATTGTCTTTTAAACAAGTAATGAATATTCAAATATAATAATATAACAGCAAAGATAAAATAATTAAATTGCAAATGAAGAACAAACGTAAACTATGTACAATATATACAAAGGCCGGAGAACAGCAAATGATGGTGTTATAGCTCCAAAAAGAAAAAAAAACATAAGAATAAAGAAAAAAATTCTTTATTTCAGAAACATTTCCTTTTCCTTTTCCTTTAGTTCTTTAATAATCAGAGGCAGAATTCTGCTGATAAAATTCAATAAGAGATATCACTATTGCCCAAGGATTGTTAGTGAATGGAATGGGATGAATCATTTGTTCTTTTACTTTAGTCTGTCTCAATGCGGTTTCTTTTAAGAAGGATAAAAAAAACTTTTTATTAATGCATTTCCTTGCAACTGCAAGAATTGTCCATACGAGAAAATAATTAACATTTTTTTAGATTATCTCCATCATTTAAATGAAATAAAATTAAAAACGTGGATAATAAAAAAAGTATCAGAAAATAAGGCTTTTAAAAAATAATCTATATCGCACCAAAATAAGCTCAAGGAGTATCAGTCAAAGAAAAATTGTAACCAATCAGCTTTACATTCTTGCAAACATCTCCAACACAATATTTTATTTCCATTGAATTTAGAGTTAAAAGTCTGTATGTGAAAATTTCCATGTTTCATAGAGGATAATATTTGTGATTTATTCTTAAAGATAAGATGGGAGGCATGACCCAATGTGATGTGATTCCAGAATTTAGAATTTAAATGTATTTTATATTGAATAAATATTTTGTAAAATTTAGAAATTAAATGATCAATTTCTGAGTTGTTATATATAATTTCACAGAGAAAATGTATTAATTTGGGATTTTCTTTACTGTGTGAGTGAGTGAGACATAATCATCATTCCTGAGGGTCTATATTAGATCATCGAAAATTCAGTTCAGCGAGTGGCATTTTTGGTGCACTTACATCGAACATGCCATTCATAGAACTGTTCATACTGAGATCACTGTACAGTGAACATTGGAAAATTTGCCCTTTCCTCATTGTAGTACAATCTCAGTGTTGGTATATATAATTAGCGGGGGTGTGGGGGCTGCAGCCCTCCGCAAGAGGAGAATTCAATGAATGGCATTTCCAATGAAATCCCATTCATTGAAGCGGGTTTTCACTGATTTAATATAGACTCATTCCTGAGTATATGTTTTCATACTTTGTAGTAATAGCCAATCCTGGAGGTTTAAGTCAAATTGCATAATAAGTTGGGCATTTCTAGGTTTCAGATCATTAAAACAGTGTTACCAACAGACAAAATTATTGGTTTCCCAAACAAATATGTGACTATGTGTTTTATTAAAAAGTTTTTAGTAATTTTAAAAGGAATTATAGATTCAAACCTGATTTTAACATCTATATTAGGGAGAATTATTTTTTTTAACTTTTTATTTGATTTTAAAACAAAGCAATAATCATTTACACAATTATTAATTAAGAATCTCATGAAACTATGTACATACTATTTACAAAGTACATAACAAAATTCAAAACATTTCTGATATAATCTGATATAATTCTTTTCTAGTAAACTTTGTAATTTTTTCCACGCTAATAATTTATGTGTTACATTTTTCATTGTTATAGTAAGTGTTTTGTTATTACATACTGATTTTGCTAAAGAGATACATTCATTATTGAATGAGATAGTAGTCTTCCATTTCCAGTTTTTTGTAATGTTTTTTTCTGGCTATTGCTAAAATACTCCAAAGAAGAGGTATTTGTGATACTGAAATCATTTCAGGTATAGGTGGATTAAATAATATAAGATAATCTAAGATGTTACACTTATCTGACCATAGTGCTCTACAAATGTTTCAGAAGTCAGTCCAAAATGGAAGAACTCTTTAACAATCAATTATCATATGTTGCCAGTGAGCATTAAGGTGTATCTTACATCTTCAGCATTTTGTTACCTTTTGAGGTGTGAGAAAATTTCTATTTATAAATTTCCATGTAAATATTTTCCAGTATGGGGAAGATGTTGTTTTCACTGCTGATTTTAATATTAATTTTTTTTATTATTGCTGAAAATTCTTCTTTATTAAATTTAGTTGAGTATGACCAGAATGAACTATCAGATAATGCAAATTCAGTTCTTAGGATTTTGTAAATTATTGATACTAAAGAAATATTATTAGATGATTTGTTATTGATATTAGATAGAAGGTTTAGAATGTTGGGAATCTGAGTATTTTGTGTATTGAATGTTACTTTGATTTTATCTTGTATAAATTCTTTACATATATGCAAGTCTAACCAACTATTATTTTCTATGCTATATTTTGCAATTAAGTAATATGCAGAATTTATTTTGTTTCCTGACAAGAATTGATACCAATGTAAACATCCATTCTCCTTCAAATCCATCATTATTTTGGTATTAAAATATATTAGACATCTGCTTGTTTAAGCTGTTTGGAATAATATTATTGATAAGACTTTACATAAATAATTTGAGTTAATGAGTTTTTTAAATAATATAAGAATTTGCAAAAATAGAAAACAGAACAGAATCACCATGGGTTAAAGACAAAAATAGCTTTAATGCAAAAAATGAGTAAGTGCTTTTACAATTGAACTGTCACTTCTTCAGACTCTCACACTAACAGCACCTGCTCCCTAATTAAAGCACATTTAATTAAACAAATCAAATATGCTGCTCTCTTAAAGACATATGCATACCATCTCATAAACATTGTGTAAAAAATGGGACTAATGCATATCAGTCTAAAAAGATTCAATGGGGGAGTGCATGTGCATGCAGAAAGGGTTTAAGAGACACCATATCATTGATTCCAGATGCCCTAGCCACATTAAAAAACAAAATCCACTTCTGTTCAGCCAACTCAGTCTTACTCTTGATGTCTCCCCTTTTAATACTATCCTGCACAATTTTTAGCACAAAAAACATAAACTTATGCTGAGGCCCACTGGCTTTAATATGGCATGCTAAAACATTACTATCCCTATTATCCCCTTTATACAATGTTTATGAGATGTTATGTATATGTCTTTAAGAGAGCTGCATATTTAATTGATTTGTTTAATTGGATGTGTTTTTAAATAGGGAGCAGGTGCTATTAGTGTGAGAGTCTGAAGTGACACTTCAGTCATGAAAGCACTTATTCATTGTTTACATTAAAGTTATTTTTGTCTTTAAGCTGTGGTGATTCTGTTCATTTTTTTATTTTTGTGCATTTGTTCCTTGACCACTGGCAGAATCTTTATCCAGAAATCGGTATTTGTTTTATTATAAGAATCTGATTCATAAATGGAAAGAGGATATATTGGTGCTTTTCATTCAATAAATAACCTTTTATAATCCATATGAATACATTTCTATCAATATTTATAATTGGCTCAATTATATTTTATTGCTTTGTGTTATCAATGTTTCATGAATTGATTTTCAGCATGAAGTAAAAGAAGAATCTAGTCACATGTAAACTGTTTTTATAATCATAGATGTAATATATAGTTCAACATTAGGAAAAGCTTTACCTCCCTCTTCCCAACCTAAAGTTTGCCAATGTTGAGAGATTCTAGGGTTTTTGGGTGCTACAAGAACTTTATTAATATGGAGTTTAACTTTTTTTTTTTATAATTGCTTTTGACAGGGGCAGTATTCATGATTGGCTGATGTATAAAATCTTCAGTAATGTTATCATTTTAATTACAATTAGCTTGTCCTCAAAAGTAAAGAATAAGTTGTTCCATGCCTCTGTTAATTTTGTTATAGCATCGCTTACTGATAATTAGTTGTTATTGATTGTTTATAGATTGATTCAATAGGTTCTAAATAGTTTATTTGAGAATTTCCTCAGTTGAAGTTTTTATATATAGTCAACCTATCTGTTATCTGTTTGCTTATTAGCAATGTCTTTGTTTTATTTTGATTGAATTTTAGCACTGATAGTTTTTCAAAGAAGTCCATAGATTGTATTAAATGTTCTAGGGATGTTTAAACATTTCTACTAATGATAAAAATATCATCAGCAAACAACTGGATTATAGGGAAAAGATTTTCATTTAATTTATAACCTTTTATATTTATATTATGCCTTACGAAGTTAGCAAAAGGTTTTCTTGCAAGTGCAAATAATAAAGGGGATAGTGGACATCCTTGTTTTGTTCCTTTTAGAATTTTAAAGGTACTAGATATGAATGTGCTTCTTTTTACATAAGATATTGAGTTGACATAAATCTTATTAAATAGTTCTAAGAATTCATTAGAAATGTATATTCTTTTAATGCTCTAAACAGATAGGACCAATTTGTTGAATGAAATACTTTGTTTATGTCTAGGCTTATTATAGATAATTCATTCTTGTTTTTATTTACAATGACAATCAAGGAAAATAACCTAAATAAATTGTCATGTGCTTTCCTATTAATTATAAAGCCTGTTTGATCTTCCTTTATTAAGCAAGCAAGTATTGAGTTTAATCTTTTAGCTAAGAGCGACATGAATACCTCATAATCTACTTTAAAAGGAGATATAGGAGATGAGGAGAAATGGGATCATAGTTTGGTTTTAATATGGGGACAATAAGGGAATATTTCCAAGAGAGATGTAGATTACATGTATTTTTAACTTCTTCAAATGTGTTTAGCAAGATTCTTAGAGTGTTATCAGGCATTAATTTGTCCAATTCTGGAATTATCCCATCTATTCCTGGTGCTTTGATATGTTTTATATTTTTAATTTGTTCTTTTAATTCTCCAAAGGAGAAGGGCTTATCCATTTTAAATAATTGTTCTTTTGATAGCTTTTCTTGTATATTGTCTTTTAAAAAATCCATGTAAAAGATTATTGCTACTTAAAATTTGTTTTGATTTGATTATTTCATCATAATAGTTTCTAAAGCATTTTAATATGTCATTCCAGTCTGTAACTATTTTGTTTTTATTTCTATCTTTGTATACAAGCTCCTTAATGTGGTTACTAGTGTTCATGCATTTTGATCTAATTGCTATTTTATGTAAGCTTTTGGGACTTATCGAGTATGATTGTAGTTTAATTTTCTCTAAGTTAATAGAAATCTTGTGTTGAAGTATATTTGCATATTTCTTGTTTAGATTTTTAACTATTTACATTTATATCATTAGGCTTTGTATTCAGTTTTAGTTTGTCAGTTTCCATTTGGAGGTTTGTTAATTCCTTATCCAATTCTTTCCATTTTGCTGTATACCAATTTTGAATCCTGCCATATAAAACTAATTTCACTGTATCCCAAGTAATAGGATCAGAAACTTCTCCATTATTGTTAAGAGATAAGACTTGATTTATTTCTTTTAACTACCATTCCTGAAAGTCTTTTAGTTTTGTAATATAAGCAGGTATTCTTTGACAGTGAATTAAGTTGTTTTAGCTTATTGTTAATTGAAATATTATAGCATTGTGGTCAGACAGTGGACATGAGACAATCAATACCTCCTCTATCTTAGAATATGTCAAATTTGTGGCAAAAATGTTGTCTATATTCATTTGAATTCCAAATGTATATGAATAATGGGTACATTTCAAAGAATTTGATAGTTTAAGGATAGTTAGATCTCTCAGGTTCATATAATTTATGTAATTATTCAAGTGTTTTTCTACTGAGGAAATGTTTTTTTTTTTATTTTATTTGTAGTTTCACTGATAGATAATATACAGTTAAAGTCTCCAGCAAATAATTCACCTTTAGAGTATGTTGTGATCATGTCTAATTGTTTTTAACAGTATTCACACCCATACCTGGTATCCAGTAAGCATTAGTTCTTCTCTAATTCTATTACTACTATGCCCAACATTTCATTTTTTTCTGAGTATATATCTATAATTCTAGGCATTACTAATGTTTCTGTCCATGATGTTGAAATACCTTTTCTTTTAGATTTGAACTGAGATCCCACTAAAACAGCATAATCTTTTAATAGGAGTCTGTTAACATCTCCAGATACTAAATGTGATTCTTACAGGAAAACAATATCAGATTTGTATAATGTTAAGTATTTATTTACACTACATCTCTATATCAGATTGTTCCATCCATTGATATTCAAGGAAATACACTTTAAAATAAACATTGTTTAGTGTATAATATTCAGAGACTATTTGTTGTGACTACTGAGTGATAAATGAGAATATAATAATATACGTATTTGTTATGGATGAGAAAGAAAAGAAACTCCAGAATAATGAACATTTACACCCCTCAACATGGAACATAACATTCCAGGCTTGATGAATTTTCCATTCAAGCCTCTTGCTAACCAAACCATGTCAAAAATAAACACTATTTTGCTACTACTTCTATAAAATAAACATCTAGATACTTGATACATATTATATGTGAATAGAGAAGAATCATTTGCCTAGAGAGATAAATATTAAGTGATACCCATTAATGACATTTTCTTATACAGTAAGTCTAAGGTGGTAACTACCAGTCGAATAGCCACTCATTGTATCTCCATACTATATAAAAGTAGAATAAAACATTTTATATATTAAGAAAATTTAACCTAATAACACATAAATATTAAGTGATAGGCTTACTGTATATAAAAATCATTCTTGGATAAGGTGGTAACTACTAGTCAATATAAATGTAAATAATTAAGAAATAAACATAGCTAAAGGTTATAAGTCTTTGAAATAACACAATTGTAATGTGCAATACTAATGCATTTCTACCTTCTCGTTTATAGTAACCTAAGTGTAATAATATTAATAAGAATATTTGTTACTCAGCAGAAATATAAACAAAACAACACTGCACAGCTATCAGTCAAATAACCATTCATCATAACTCTTTACAAAATAAAAATGAAATAAATATTTTTATATATAGAAAATGTAATCTAATGGCACAGATATGTTCTGTTATATTATAATGTACACGTATTGCTTTTGTCGGTGAAAATACAATGTTAGCACTTATCTTTATCCAACTTATTTATAATACAACTTTACAAAATTACCTTAATAGTATATAAAAGATATACCCCCGGATTTACGAAAGCTTACACGGAGTGCAAGAAGAGTGTAGGAGCTCACACCGGCAATATGTCTGCCATGCGATCCAGGTACAGCCGGCAGGGGCATGCACGAGAGCTGCTAAAGCTACTCTTGCACAAACAGTGTCATGGTATGCAAATTACCTCATTTGCTGGTGAAAGCCATGCAAATAAGGTAAATTTACGATCCAGGAAACACTAACCTGTCCGTGGAAGATTAGTGTTAGCTACAGAAATGTACTCTGTTGGTAACGGAGTACATTTCTGCAAATAGCTAAACGGAGCAATGACAGCTCCAAATAAAGGATGCATACAGTTGAGGAAGCATACCAGTGGCCAAATATAAGGCCATTGACATTATATAATGTTTAAAAATATAACAATTTAACTTTTTTTTCCCCCGATCTCCGATGTTTAAGCATAGTGCAGCACCGCGCAAACGTGCGGCGCTTATAAAAACAAGAAAATAATTAAAAAAAGCCAAAAATAGGCATTTTCACTAAAAAGCTTATTCTGCCATGCAGGTGAATGGCAGGCTGAAGACAACATGGCCACTGAGTAGTGATTGCTAAGGGGGAGAAGCTCAGTGTGAGAGATGTAACCATGCATTACTAGGCAATCCTATGCAAATGAGGATAAGGATAGTGAACCCCAATTTTCCCCAGCATGTGAGGCATGTCCCAAGAGTGTAAGAGTAGGAGTAGGTGAGCAGAAAAATAGAATATAGGTGACATCATGGGGGGGGGGTGTGAGACAGGCTGTAAGCTAATTGGAGCGCAGTGGCTTGTGTTTGCCCTGAGTTGCTCAGGATTGCAAGAGGCATGCCTACAGTTGTCCAATTTGAAAACCTCTAACCAAAGGTGCACACTGTTAAAAGATAGGAATCTCCTTGCAAACATGCACACAGCGTGTGCACTCGTGTGCACACGTGTGCGTGATTTTGCGCTCGTTTGCGCGGCACTGCCCCAGGCAGAAACAGAAAGGCAAAAGGAAGGAAAAGAAGTAGTAGGAAGTTAACCAAGGAGAACTAGCAGAGCTGCCAGGTGAAATATAGCAGAATCAGCCAATTACACAGACAGCAGACTAGCCCAGCCCAGCACTTTAAACTCTGCAAACACCATTCCCCCGTTTTTTTTCAAGAACTCTGCAACACTGCAGTATACAAAGAGGGAAAGCATAAAAAGCTTAAGTCCGACAAAATGTTAGGGGCTGCTCTTGCTATCATAAACCAACATGTGCAAGGTGCTGAGGGTGGTAATGTTGTGAATGCTGCTGAGCAACCCACAGTGAGGAGATGGAGAAGAGTGTACAGACCCAGGGTAACCTGCCAGGGGCTACATGAACTGGAGATAGTGGGGTGCTATAGGGTGGACAGAGACCTCCTACAGCAAATTTTTGAGTTTTGCTGGCCACACCTCACACACAGAACCAACAGAGGGGAACCCATCCTAGTGGATACCAAGGTATGTGTAGGCCTAAGAATACTAGCTACAGGTACCTTCCAAAGACCAACTGGTGATATGATGGGGATTTCACAAGCATCAGCATCCAGGGTACTCCACCAGTTCCTGGATGCCATGTCAGCACATGTCGGTGACCACGTATATTTCCCCATTTCCCGTGAGGCATTGGCCAGCAATATGCATCTTTTCAACCAAATAGCAGAATACCCTGAGGTAGTGGGTGCAATAGACTGCATGCACATATGCATCAAAGCACCACCTGGTGAGCAGGGTAGGGTCTACATCAACCACAAGGGCTTCCCTTCCATCAACTGCCAGTTTGTGTGCAATGCCCAGGGCATAATAATGAATGTGTGTGCTGGATGCCCTGGAAGCTATCAAGATTCCCACATTTGGCATCCAACCTAGCAGTACCAGAGATTTGCCAATGGGGACATCCCTGATGGTCACCTAGTGGGGGATGCTGGATATGCACTGGAGCCGTGGCTGATGACACCCATCAGAAATGCACACACACCTGAACAAGAACTCCATAATGAGGCACACGCACAAACAAGAAACATAATTGAGCATGTGTTTGGGATGCCCAAGTCACGGCTCTGGTGCCTGGACACATCTGGTGGAGCCTTGCAGTACTCACCAACTACATGTACCCAAATTGTTATGGTATGTGACATGCTACACAATATGATCCTGTGGAAACAGCTGCAGCAGGAACAGCATGGGGCAAAGCCAAACAGCCCCCACCATTGCCAAGGCCATCACAGGCACAGCGTGACTCAGAGGAGGAACAACCTGAGCCTGCCCCAGTAGGCAGAAGGAGGCGTGCCCAGTATGCCCTGGTCTTGGCAAAGAGGCAACGCATAGCACATGCACTGACTCAGTAAGAACCCTGGAAATGACACTTCTCTCTGACTCGCACATACAGTAAAAGGGATGCCTAACTTGACATTACCTGTTTTCAAACATGTATAGGGAGTGTACTATGTGCATCCAACATAGGCAGCCCTGCAGCACCACCTGAGGCATGAGTGCACTATTTTAAGCAATATAAAGCACTGCTAAACACATTTAACAGTACTGAGCATATTTAAATATAATTGTGCATAGCTGCGCACCGCACTAACCAGCGCAACGTTGGGCAATGTCGGGCAACATTGGGCAATGTTGGGCAAAGTAGGGCAAAGTCGAGCAAAGTAGGGTAAACACACTCAAACCTGCTTTACTGTTCCTTAACCAGTCAGGTCTGCCCAGCAGGAAAATAAAAAGCAGTGACAGGGCACAAACTCATGATACTGTACACTATAGTCACAGTACTGAACCACTAAGCCATGACAGCATTTCACTGGCACAGACACAAATTAAGTCACTCACACATACCAGTTGGGGGGGGGTCACATACCTAACAGTCACAGCCAGCAGGACAATTGTTGACAAACGCAAACACAAACAATGCTGTATCATGCCCTCTGAAAAGGCATATGAGTAACCTCCCCCCAGGCCTATGCAGACAGATAACAGCAGGCCAGGCAGTGTGATGTGGGTTGGGTAGGCTATGAAGTCACAAACTAATATGCGTGTAATTGAAAGCTAAGGTCTGTAGTACAGTGGTATGCCTCAAGCCAGTATGATACAGACTTTAATGGAGTACCTGACATAGCAGTGCAGGCCTAGCAAATGTGTATAAGTGTCAGGTGTACCCCTCATCCTATGTACACCCACAGTAACAATCAAGTGTGCCCCCCTGGGTAGAAATGTACAAATAATAGCTGTCCCCCCTGTATGTAGAAATGTTGATAAGTCTATGCAAATTGACTCATGGAAGCCCTGCAGGCACAGCTTGCTTCCTGTCGATGTACAACACAAAGGTGAGCCCTGAAGTAAAAACCAACTTGAATTTTCACACACATATATAGTATATATATGCCCATAGTGGGCATGCTCCCACACAAACAAATTTAGCAAATGTCAGTCAACAACATACTGAAAGGTCATACTGGGCATGCTCACACACAAAAAAATGAAGCAAATTTCAGTCAACAACATACTGAAAGGTCATACTGAGCATGCTCACACACTTAGGCCATGTCTGAGTACAGCAGTGGGCCACACATATCTGACAGTTGCAGTTCTTACTCCAGACACATGTCACTATTCACCAATCCTGCCTTGCGCACACAGTGATATGAAAACAGACCCATATAATATATTGGACCCCTGTCATAATCAAACTGTGTACTACAAGTACTTAAGTTGTTCAAAGAAAGTGAAAATGCAAAGAAGATCAATAAATCTCCAATCAGTATCATCAAGAAACAATGAGCACTCCTAACATTATCCAAGCCATGTTCTGGCAAAAATATTGCCAAAGAGTCCATAGAGAACCATGAAGCTTTATTTAACTATGTCGTAAATATCAATGTAAACTCATATATGTTCTGAGTCAGTGCAAAGTGTAAATGAATACATGTACATGACTGACATTGCCAACATCTTGTCAGACAGGTTCATACATAATTACCCCCCTCTCACTGACAAAAGGGCCCATTACCATACCTGTAGATTGTGAAAACCCAGAAATCACATATACAATGATTAAACAGCTCTATCCAAACCTAAAACATGGTGTCTATGGGATGACATGGTGTCCCTGGCTGTGTCATATGTGAACTCCAAAACAAACAGACCCTGCACCTGAACAGTCTGTTGAGACTCACCCTTTGTACAGGATATGAAACTGCTGAATGGGTTACAGCAACGTTTGGCACACTCCACAAGTGTTGGTGCACAACAGACCATGGGAACTATTGTCTTATAAGCCTAATAAGCCTGACCTGCAAGGCCATGGAGTCCATCATTATGGAACTCATAAACAGAGCTATTGGGAGCCTACAAACACCCAACCCTACCCATTTTGGTTTGATCAGGGGCAGATGATGGTCCCTAAACCTGCTAGACAGTTTTCAAGGCAGTTACCCAGGACATACATCAATGAAATAGGTTCATAGGTTGGTACTGGGTTATCTGCCCGAAGGCATATATTAGCCCAGCCACATTGTGCGGTATTCACCACCCCTTTAGTAGTTCCCTAGACCCTTGTACTAGCAGCTAGTACCCTTGGCCCCTATCTAGTAGTGCTGTTGGTGTGATCCCCGGTGTGAACGTTTTGTTACCCAGAGCTCCACATGGTCTACACAGACCTTGAAAAGTCCTTTTCCAACATCCCACACACATGTCGTATCCACAAAATCAACAACCTGTGCATAAACACGTATGTCATCTGATGGATTGCCAACTGGGACACAGATAGATCCCACAAGGTAAGAATTGTGGTCTCCCTGTTGGACTGTAAGCTGGTAACAACTGCTGTCCCCCATGGCTCAGTCCTGGGACCCCTCCTGTCTGGTGTATACTTTTCAGAAAATACAGTCAAACAACTGAGGGCTATGGTTAGCAAAGTTTGTGGATGACTGCAAAAAGATTGTCATAATCAATGTTTGGGACAACAGAGACATCCTTAAAAAGGGTCTCAGTCAGACAGATGTGGTGTCAAAATTATGGCCTCGAGCTACAGTCATACAAATACCACATAGGTGCCAACACCCTAAATATGGGGGTAATAATAAGGGATCTATGGATACATGAGGATAATCATCTCTACTTTCAGAAACACATTCACAAAGTGGTTAGAAAAACATGCTATGCATTCCCACAAATTGCCAAAGTCTTTGCATGTAGATCAAAGGAGGTTCCCTCTACTCATCAATCATCAGACCCATCAGAGAGTACCACAACATACTTGTGATGAATCTGACTAGACACCTTCAGCAGCTGGAAAGACCACTGAAGTACCTCAACAAGAGGATTACTGGCCTCAAACAGTTGCCCCATGCAACAAGACTGAAGTAACTCAATCTGTACTCTGTTGCATACTGTCTACTTAGGGATCTCTGCCCAACAGACAGGTCCATGTCCAATGCAGAACTGATGTACATGCTCTATCTGAAGTAAACCCAAGCTCACTGTGCCACATGCTCTAGGGATATAATCATCACAACAATAAATAGAACATGTTGGAGGGATACATTACTAACTCACAGACTTCCCTTGCTTTGGAACAGGCCCCCAACCTACATTAAGCTGAGTCCCTCACTGACACTCTTACAGAGGAACCTTGATGAGTGTATGTGAAACTGAACTGTCACACCATCGATCACTTCATCAGCTCTGCTACACAGAGGCATAGGAAACTAACCCCATGTGTGGTGATAGCTGCACACTCTGGCCATACTAATATATGCTTTCAGGCAGATAGCCTATTTCCTACCTATGTACCTATATATGTGGGGGAATGCAGTTTAATAAACCAAAGATGGATGGGCAGAGATGTGTGTAAGAGGGTGACCATGACAGGGAGCCATCCAGGACTGTCCCACCCAGCACACATCACAATGGCACAAAAGACATAAGGTGCACATCTCACCCACTGTTCATAATAGCCACCAGTATCTGTAAGCATTACAGTGTATGTGGTGCATGTGCCTGCTGTACAACATGATTGTACAATGAAGTACACATCTACTATCTGTAGACATGTACCTGTCACATAGGTTCATAGGTATGTAGTAGACTATCTTCACAAAGGCATATATTAGCCTAGGCAAGTTGTGCAGCTTTCACCACCCCATTGGTTAGTTTCCTAAGCCCTAGTTCTAATAGTTAGTACCCTAAGCCCCTTCCTAGTGGGGCTGCTGATGTGATGCCTGGCATGAATTGGCTGTTTCCCACCCACTCATCAAGGTTCCTATTGAAGAGTGTCAGCGAGGGGCTCTGTCTGATGTACATTGGGACTCTGTTCCACAGTAAGGCAAGTCTCTGGGATGGTACTCTATCCCACCGGCATGTTGTATTTATTGTTGTGATGAGGTTCATATTCCTGGAGTGTGTAGTGTGACTCAATTTTGTTATCCTTAGATGGAACATGTTCAACAGTTATGTGTTGGACATGGTTCTGTATGTTAGGCAGAGTGTGCTTCTGAGTAGACGGTATGCAACGGAGAACATATTTAGTTTTACCAGTTGTGTTGCATAACACAACTGTTTGAGGCCAGTAATCCTCTTGGTGAGGCACCTCTGTGGTCTCTCCAGCTGCTGGATATGCTTAGTCGAGTACATCCAAAATGGTGCATTGTACTCAATGATGGGTCTGATGACTTAAGAGTAGAGGGCCTCCACTACCTCTTTTGATCCTGATGCAAACCCTTTGTTGATTAGGTGGGCCACATAGGATTTCCTAATCACTTTGGCAATATGGTTGTCAAAGGAAAGATGACTATCTACTTGTGTCCCCAGATCCCTTATTACCTTGTCAGTTTTTAGGGGTAACACCTATGTGGTAGTTTGTGGGTAGTTTGTTTTCCCCAAAGGGGATTACTATGCATTCTTTCACATTGAGCTTGAGGCCATGATTCTGACACCACACATCTGTCTCATAGTGTCCCTTCTGAAGAATATTTATATCATCCGGGGAATCTATTATGGCAAACACTTTACAGTTCCCAGCAAACTTAGTCAACCACAACCTTCCTGTGTTGGCATGTACTTCCGAGAAGTATATACCAAACAGGAGGGGCCCCAGGACTGAACCCTGGGGGACACCAGTTGTTACCGGTTTAGAGTCTGACATGTAACTAGCAACTCTTAATTTGTGGGATCTATCTGTGAGCCAGTTTGCAATCCATCTTGTGATGTATGGATTTATGCCCAGGTTGGTGAGTTCATCTATGATACCTGACTGGGGAATGGTGTCAAAGGCCTTAGCGAGGTATAGGTAGGCTGTGTGGAGCTCCTTTCAATCATCTGTAGCCTGGGTAACTGTTTCAAAGAAATCCACCCAGTTCAGGAGGCATGATCTGCATTTGATGACACCAACTGGGTGTGCTCAACTGTGTGAAGGTTCCCGATCTCTGTATTGTTGACTTCCATTATGATTGGCTCCATTGCCTTGCAGAACACACTCGTCAGGCTCATAGAGCATGAATGCCAAGGGGTTTTTGTGGCCCCACCTCTGTGGAGTGTGAAGAATGTTGCTGTGCAACATTCTATGGGTTCATATCCTGTAGAGAGCATGTAGAGAGAGGTGTAGGTATTCTTGATGAATATGGATACATCCCCACCCTATGTGCTATGATTCAAGTTCTGATGCTGGAAGGTATGGAATGAGTAGTATCCTGGTAGTGTTGGTGTGCTCTCTGGAGCCTTGAACTAGGTTTCTGTTACTGCACAGATATCAATATTCTCCATACTGAGAAGTGCCTCGAGTGTGTGCATTTGGAGGCTGAGACTTCTGGCAACAAGTAGCATTTAGCTCACTTAGTGGTTATTTGTGTTGGTTACGGGGTTTGCTTTGTTCTGAGTGACTGGTGTTTCACACCTGAGGTCAACGCCTCATTGGTCCGATCTGACCATAAGCTAATTACCCTACATATCCACATTCTGCCCCCACCCCCCATTAAGGAAACCATGTTAAAAATTTTCTCCAAAGCCAACTGAATGCTTCTTAAGACAGAAGTGGTGAACTTCATGACACCCATGCTGATGGACAATACAGTTGGACTACTGAATCCTACACAATTGCACTTTATAAGCACTTACATGAGTGCATGGATTGTGCTATCCCAAACAGAACCAAGATGCTATCCTCCAAAAAAAGGAAGCCAATCTGGTGGTCCCCTGCCATAAACAAACTGTATAACAGAAGGAAGAAACTGTTGCAAAAGAGAGTAAAATCCTATGAGTGGAGGAGCTCCCTGGTCAGCCTCAGTAAGAAGCTGCAATCCCTGATAAAATCCTCCAAAGCTAGTTACAAAAACAAAATTGCCACTGATTCTAAAGACAACCACAAAGCATTCTACAGCTATGTCAAGAATCACAATGGCAACACTCAGATCTGCTCTGAGTTACAGCACAGTGGCATTAAATATACAGACCAACTGATATTGCCAACATCCTGGCAGATAGGTTCAGTGCTAACTTTATCCCCGTCTCTATACTGGAAGAATGCAAAGTTCCTGTAATCATGGCTGTACAGGTAAAAACCACACTCTCCAAAGCCAGGAACACAGCATCCATGGGACCAGACAACATCCCAGGCTGCATTCTACACGAACTACAGAATGAACTGGCACCACACCTAAGTACCATGTTCAATCATAGCCTCACCTCAGGCTTTGTGCCTGCTGAATGGCACACAGCAATGGTTATCCCACTGCACAAGGGGGGAGCCACCACGGACCACGGGAACTAGCACCCCATTAGCCTGATAAGCCTGGTCTGCAAGGCCATGGAACGTATCATCATGGAACTTATAAACAAAGACATTAGTAATCTCCAAACTCTGGACTCCAACCAGTTCGGGTTTGTGAAAGGCAGATCATGTCTCCTAAAACCTGATAGACTTCTTTGAAGCAGTCACCAAAGCCGTAGACAAGGGTAAGGTGGTTCACACAGCCTATCTAGATCTTGCCAAGGCTTTCGACACTATCCCCCACTCTGGAATTATAGATAAACTCACTAAACTAGGTATAAATCCCTATGTCACAAGATGGGTTGCCAGCTAGCTCACTGACAGAACCCACACTGTGAAAGTAACAGACTCCAAATCCCACTTCAGACCAGTTACAAGTGGAGTACCACAGGGTTCAGTCCTGGGTCCTGTCCTGTTTGGTATCTACTTCTCTGAAGTACAGGCTAACACAGAAGGTCTTTGGCTAATGAAGTTCGCAGATGACTGCAAACTAGGAGCCATAATCGAAACTACTAACAATGTGGACATCCTACAAAAGGGCCTCACTGAGACAGATGCCTGGTGTCAAAGCCATGGCCTCAAGCTCAATGCTTAACAGTGCATTGTCATCCCCTTTGGTAAAGACTCTGTACCCATGAACTACAACATAGGTGGTAGTATACTTAACACTGAAAGTGTGATAAGAGACCTTGGGACACAGGTGGACAGTAGTCTCTCCTTTGATAATCACATCGCCACAGTAGTCAGGAAATCCTTCTATGTGGCACACCTCATCACAAAAGGTTTCTCATGCAGAAAAAAAGAGGTCATTGTTCCCCTCTAATCATCACTCATTAGATCCATTATAGAGTACAACGCACCTTTTGGTATGTACCTCACAAGACATCTACAACAACTGGAAAGGCCGCAGAAATACCTCACAAAGAGGATTACCGGCCTCAAACACATGCCCTACACAGACCATCTCAAAAAACTCCAGCTTTACTCTGTCGCATATTGCCTACTCAGAGGTGATCTCTGCCTAACATACAAAGCTATGTCAAACCCAGAGCTGTTGGACATGCTCCACTTAAAGAAATCCCTGTCCCTCCGAGCTACATGCTCTAGAGACCTAAACCTTGTCACCACAATAAACAGAACATGCTGGTGGGATTGATTCCTGTCCCAGAGACTTCCCATACTCCAGAATAAACTACCTATCTATATCAAACAAAGCTCCTCACTAGCACTCTTCAAGAAAAATCTTGATGATTGGATGGGAAATAGGAAATTCACCCTGGGGGTCACTTCTGTGTCTCTGCTCGACAGTGGCAGAGGAAAATAAATTTCTTGGGTGGCAAAAGCCAGGGTACCTTTTTGGCTTGGCTTGTATAGGCCCCAGGGCCGATAGCCTAGTTCCTACCTATGAATCTATGAACCTTTGTGCCTAAAAATGGTAATATGGGGACAGCAAGATCCTTGGCCAGTGTTCAGAAGCATAGGGGTGACATAGGGGTGACAGGTGCAAACCATCTCTAGCAAAGCAACGAGGCAATGAGGCTTGTCTATCATGTCATCACAGGCAGACAGAGACTGGATCCCCTTTGAATGACACCAGAAGCTCAGCCAATTGTTGAAGTTGATCATCTTTCTGTTATATTTCACTATCATGTAGGTGAAGATAAGATGCTACTCAAGGTCAGGGTCATACCAGTCTGGGCTACATGATCATAGAGCTACTATATATCTCTTGTCATGTTGTCCTGGGAGGTATGTCTCAGATCATTCACACTGACATGTACAAAGAACACGTCATATATGTACCTGTTCTGGAGTGATGTAAGTGCTTGTGTTATGTGGCGGATCATAGAACCTGACAGACAACTGACAGTAACCTTCCCCTTGTCCAGCCGAGTGAGTGGAACATCTGTGTGCCTGACTACGGAGTCACCTATTACTAGTGTGTTGGGTATGTTGTTTTGCCTTAGGGCCTGTTGTGAGGCACACTGCTTTGGTGTATTATGTGTTTTCTGGCATGTGCTTGGAGGTGCATGTTGCTTGCTTGTCTGTTTAGGAGGACACTCTCTCTTTTTCAGATTAATATTTGTATTCTCCGAGTATGGTAATGTGTATTTATGTGTGTGTTTTGCTGGTGCTTATATTGTAGGTCTGTGTGAAACTGTTGGTGTTGTGGTTGTATGACCCTACTCCTCTTGAATGTATTGTCCAATATTGGGTTGACATAGATTAGCCACCGGTTTGACCCTGTGTGTGCCAGCATGTGGTGCATCAACCCATATATGATATGGTCATGGCCTATGCATACAATACACTCACAATACACCTAGTATGATAACCCTGCTGAGGTTAGCAAATGTGAAAAAACCTTTGGGCAAACTGTCAGCAAGTAATGTCTGTATTGCACCCTGTAACTCCATATTGCTTGCTGAAGTGTAAAGACGTACTTAGTTTGGATTAAGAACCCTGCACTTGCCAACTGTGTGTGTGTGTGTCTGTCAGTCCCTGGAGAGAGAGAACAACCTTTCTGGAGATGACTCACACCCCTTAAAAGTGGTATACTCATCTTTGTCAAGTCTGATGATGTCACCATCCTACAAATGTACCTGTGGGAAGGTGAAATCCCAGTAATGTGTATAGCGCGTTGTGTAAATGCATACTGCTGTAGTATCATAATGTAGTTAGGAAGGAGTTTGAATCTCGCACTTGCTGAATTCATAGGTTCATAGGTTCATAGGTTGGTACTAGGCTATCAGCCCTAGGGCCTATACAAGCCTAGCCATAACAATTCCCTGGCTATTTCTTCCCACATTATTTACTTTCCTGGACCCCTGTCTAGCAGGGTGACTGACGTGATCCCTGGGGTGAATTTCCTTTCTCCCAACCAATCGTCAAGGTTCCTCTTGAAGAGGTCCAAAGAGGCACTCTGCTTTACATGTATGGGCAATCTATTCCAGAGTCTGGGGAGTCTCTGGGTCAGGAACCTATCCCTCCAGCATGTTTTGTTTATTGTGATGACAAGGTTTAGATCCCTGGAGCGTGTAACTCTGAGGGATTGGGATTTCTTTAAGTGTAGCATGTCCAACAGCTCTGGGTTTGACATGGCCTTGTATGTTAAGCAGAGATCGCCTCTGAGTAGACGATATGCGACAGAGTATAGCTGGAGTTTTTAAGGCGGTCAGCAGGGCATCTGCTTTAGGCCTGTGATTCTTTTAGTGAGGTATTTCTGAGGCCTTTCCAGTTGTTGCAGATGTCTTGAGAGGTACATACCAAATGGGGCATTGTATTCTATAATGGGTCTAATGAGGGATGAGTACAGTGGGACAATGACCTCCTTTTTCTGGATGAAAAGCCTTCGTGATGAGGTGTGCCACATAGAAGGATTTCCTGACTGTTGTGGCGATGTGGTTATCGAAGGTGAGACCACTGTCCACCTGTGTCCCTAAGTCTCTTATCACACTTTCTGTGTTTAGTGTACTGCCACCTATATGGTAATTCATGGATACATGTTTTTTCCCACAGGGATAACAATACAGTTCTTGGCATTGAGCTTGAGCCCATGGCTCTGGCACCAAGCATCTGTTTCTGTAAGGCCCTTTTGTAGAGTATCCACATCATTTGGGATTCAATAATGGCTCCCAGTTTGCAGTCATCTGCAAACTTTGTTAGCCAGAGTCCCTTAGTGTTGACCTGTACTTCAGAGAAGTAGATGCCAAACAAGAGCACCCCAGGACTGAACCCTGAGGTACTCCACTTGTCACTTGTCTGGAGCTGGATTTGGAGTCGGCTACTTTTACAGTGTGGGTTCTATCAGTAAGCCATTTAGCAACCCATTGGGTGACATAGGGATTAATGCCCAACTTAGTAAGTTTATCTATGATTCCAGAGTGGGGGATGGTGTCAAAGGCCTTGGCAAGGTCTAGATAGGCTGTGTGGACCACCTTACCCTTGTCCATGGCTCTGGAGACTGATTCAAAGAAGTCAATCAGGTTCAGGAGACAAGATCGGCCCTTCACAAACCCAAACTGGGTGGGGTCCAGTGTTTGAAGGTTGCCAATGTCTTTGTTTATAAGTTCCATGATAATACGCTCCATGGCCTTGCAGATAAGGATATTGCCAATATCCTGGCAGATCCATTCAGTGCCAACTTCACCCCCCTCTCACCCCTAAATGGCCCATCTCAATACCGGAAGATTGCCAAATTCCAGTAATAATGGCCACACAGGTACAAAATGCACTCTCTAAAGCCAAGAATACAGCATCCATGGGACCAGATGACATCCCGGGCTGTGTACTACATGAACTACCATATGAACTGGCACCTCACCTAAGTGTCATGTTTAATCATAGCCTCACCTCAGGTTTCATGCCCACTGAGTGGCGCAGAGCTACAGTTATCCCAATCCACAAGGGGGGATCCACCTTGGATCCCGGAAACTACCGTCCCATCAGTCCCTTAGTGTTGACCTGTACTTCAGAGAAGTAGATGCCAAACAAGAGCGGCCCCAGGACTGAACCCTGAGGTACTCCACTTGTCACTTGTCTGGAGCTGGATTTGGAGTCGGCTACTTTTACAGTGTGGGTTCTATCAGTAAGCCATTTAGCAACCCACTGTCTATTATATATTTAGTTTATGGCAGGGGTCCATGAGACTAATGCACTTTTACTGTATAAGTGAGAATTTCTTGTGTTTGTGATAGCATGGTCCATGCAACCCTGTAGGTGAAAAGTGTGCAGTACTAAAGGATTATGCAGCTGGGACAATGTTAACCTTAGTAATGCAAACCAATGACAGATAGCAACAACAGCATCACCCACAGCACAGTGTCAACCTGTGTCATACACATACATGCGTACTGAAGTTCCAAAATGTGTGTAGTGCAATGCATACTGGCCACCAATAGAAACTATGGAGTGTTAACACTGGCCAGTACAGGGCATGTCACCCTGCCCATGTGTTCAATATGCATGTACATGCAGACAGTGCACCTCCATCATGTTCACAAATGGACACCTGCAAACGTGTGTTGCACACACCCCACACTTACTGTCCACTGTATAATGCATGCTGACACAACTACCTACATCAGCCAAGTGGCACATGGGCAAACAAAATACAATTGGAATAAACACTGGTGAAAACAATACAACATTGCTAATTACAGCTTTAATGCATCATGCCTGCTCAGCTACACCTTCAAGGATATCATTACACTTTACTGCTGAGAACATGCTACACATCCAACCATTGCTATACTTTATTAAAGTCACCCTGTGTATCAGCACCATGTTAGCCTGTCCCTGCATCAATGTCACAGATGACAGGAGGTGGCACAGGTTTCATCATATGCACAGGGTGTGTTGTTGGTTTGCCAGAGGCCTACATTGAGCCATACAATCAACATGTGTGTATGAGTGTGTGTGTGAGGGTCATGAGTACTGTTTTGGGCCAATGTTGATGTCATGTGCGTGGGTATGTGTTTGCCCTAGGTTTCTGGTTTATGTGTGTGTGTCTGCATGCACACAGTTCCACCATGTGGCTGCCATATACGGGGATTTGTGAGACAGCTACATACTGTACCTGGCCGGCTTTACAGATCACCATCTCTGGCCATGGATATGGAACCTGTGCCTGGCAGGGGTGCTACAGACAGTATCATGTACTAATCCAGATTGGGTACTATCCGAAGAGGTTGACAAATGTCCACTGGATCCAGGTCCCTGCTGGGACTGGCCAGAGCCATGTGCACATGGTCTGCTAGGACGGTCTATGGACAGCCCCCCTAACATTGCTGGGGATGGTACTGGCACTACAGGAGCGGCTGTGACTTACTGGATGTCCACGGTGATGTCTAGCTGGTGATGTTGCTGGCATACGTCCACGTCGACATCTCAACCATCCTGCACTGCCCTGACACATGGACATGACATTGTGGAGGACATCCAATGTCTCACCCCAATGTCTATCAATGACCTCAGTTTAGTTACATATGGCACCTGTTAGGTCATGGATAGTGTCATTTACAGAGGTGTAATGAGCCCTCTGTGCCCTTAGCCCCTGTCTGGTGTACCGCTCCATTCATGTCTGTTCCTCTATGACAGCCTAGAAGATGTGTGTGGTAGAAAGAGGTGTGGCACATCTGCCAGGGGCATGATGACCAACAGTGCTCTAATGAGAACCCCTGAGCATCTGCCTATGTGGTAGCATTCCAGACATCTTGCTATGGCTGCTGTGTCCTGATACATGTGCCATAGATACCACACTGTCCTGGCCAGTGCCAACCGTACACTGTCCCTCAGCTAAGGGCAATGGTGATGATGGATGTACAGGCAGTATGACTGTGTGCATGGATGGGGTGGAGACTTGTGTACTGCCAATTGGTGGCCCAAAAACAGACCCTGACAAACTTGCCTGAGCCTCAACACACCTATCCTAATGATCACTGTCTGTCTCAGTGACATCAGGTTCCCTGCTGTACTGAAGCAACCCCACCTCACCACCTGTGAGAGGAAAATGGGAAACACACTTTAAGACCTGAACATGACTTCAGACCACATGCACACATGCACAAATGCACACATGCACACATGCACACATGTGCACATGTGCACATGTGCACATACACACATGCACACACACAAAACTACACTCCTCCCAAAAGCAGGCACACACAACACCAGCAATCACAGAACATACACAATAGCAGGTGATGGTGGGGTACAGTATCACAAGCAAAACAATCATATCACACATGTCAGCATGCAGGACATGTGTTGCTCAACAGCATGCAGTGCAAGTGTAGTCAGTCCTTGTTACTAACAGTATACATGGCTTTGATACATGTGTTTTGTTATTAGGTGATGGCCCTCCCCCTGGAAGACAATGCATACATGGACACAACATTGCTGTGCAGGTATTCATAACCATGTGATGTAATGTGCACCATAACTCACAGGTGTACATGCCATTGCTGAATGTGTATCTGTGTGTCAGATAGGTATCCAATGCTGATTACAGCCTCTGTGTCTTTAGCAAATAATTGTGGACACATTTTTAGCACATGCATGATGAGTATTCACACGTCATCATCAGTGGTGCATGGATAATTGATGGAATACCATTCGGCCACATACCCAATGTATGGTACTTATGGTGAGTGTAGATCATATTGTGGGCATGCCCGTCTCATCCATGACATGGCATGCTAAAACACAACTGCATATTTAAACACTACACATACCCAATATGTGTCATATGACCTAGCCACTCAATAGCATCACAAGACATATATGTGTCAGTTGTGCAAATGGTGATTAGTATGCATACTGTTTAGAGGTGCATATGTTTGCACACACACATCATTATGGTGTGTAGCAATGACAGCTATGTGTAGTACTGTGGTTACAATAACTGGATGGGGTATAGTACCATAGGCCATCATCATGAAGCATCAGGTGGACACTCAAGGCTACAAATGTTTCACAAACCAGCACTAATCATGCTGTGCCAGAACTGTACTACTTTGGCTAAATTCACCATTTCACAACCAGTTGTTACGTGAGTTTGTAAGGAGGCCAATAGGAAGCATTCCCGGACATGAATGTGTAGTGTGTTGCAAAGTGTTTAAATGTCCCAGGATAGGCCTCTATCCCTCAGGTATATTATGTGTAATGTGTGGATGAGATTTTGGATACTGGAGTGTGTCTTTACAGAGGGTTTGGGAATCCTTTATTTTAGCATGTTAAAATGCTCTGTGTATGACATAGATGTATATGTTATGTGCATGTTGAGTATCAACTGTGCCTATCCAATGGTCACTACAGTCTAGCCATATTTGTTTGAGATGGTCTGGGTATTGCATGTGTTTGAGGCAGCTAATCACATTAGTGAGATGTGTGTGCTCTTACACCAAACATGCACAGCATGCATTATGGGTAGGTGTGTTACATATGTACATGGCCTACACCTTAACTATGACATGCACTTTTTATTTACAATAATAAATATGGAACACACTCATCAGCATCTGTCTGCTGCCTTGATGTCACCTCAGAGGTACCTACATAGAGATGAGAAAGTTTGTCAATGGCCACAAATAAGGCATTGCTACTGTGTGTTTGCAATCTTACAGTACAACAACAGTTTACATTCACAGGGCTACAGATTATGTTTCAAATGATCATTATTGCACAACAACAGGCTCCACATCTTTGAACGATGCACTCCACATCTCACATATGCATGATCTACCAATACAGATAACAGTAGTCTACAGATATGCCATGTTACCTGCATGCTCCATGTGTGCTTGCTGGGTGGCTCCAACCTCCATCATGGTGTATGTCTGCTGCTGTTGTTGTTGGGCAGGTACCACCAGGTTCATGAGCAGCTCCTCCACTCTGGTGATGGGGGGATGGATATTACCACCACCCCCTTTTGCAAGCTGTTCTCTATGCACATCAGCGACATGCTGACGGATATGTCTGAGAAGATCACTGCAGTGATGGTGTACCTGCTCATATGTTCAGTTACGCAGGCCTACCTCACTGACCCTGTGGACAAGCTCTTGCCACATTGCAGTATTCTCCTGCTGGTCCTGGCTGGTTCGTGAAATCATGAGACGGTAGTGCTGAATCATACTGCTAGTGATGATATCATCTTCAGCACTACTGTAACTCGGGTTCCTCTGGTGGGCCATGATCCCTGGAAGACATAAATACAAAAATATATCTGAGCAAGTCATATGGCACATTTAAGATTATACAGTACAGATATCACTGAACTCCATATATAGCAACCTATAAGCTAACCGAGAGTGAAACACTGTAACTGCCACTTATCACTGCTCACCCCACAACTGCTTGAAAGTGCCTTGCTCACTATCTAATGAACCATGTTCTGCACAGCAACAAAATAAAATCACTATATAAGACTATACAAGAGTACCTGGCACACTGTATGCAACACAATGCACCACCTAGCCACAGCAGATATACATCAAGCTGATGTGTAAAGAAATATATCATCCATCACAATCAGTGTAAGGTCCAGTAAATGTATTACTATTATACCACACAACTTGTTAATGCCAAACCCATGGCCAAAATATGTGCACAATTGGGAATATAGGTCAAATACTGCTGTAGTACACTATGAATGTTGCTAGATACGCAGTTATATGTATTACCACACATATGTCAAAGGACATGTTACAGACATACCCACGCACACATCAGACATAATTACAGGACACAAAGGTATGACAACCCAGATAAGCTTTCAGTGTGTACTATACAGTACTGTGTGTCAGTACTTACACAACCTTAATCTTGTGAAATGCAATCTGTGATGAATACAGGGACCACACAAAACAGTGGATGCAAGCAATGTGGACCTACACCATACTTTGCTGTACAGGCCCAGAGCTTCAATTAGTACTACAATACACACAGGATTTGCATTCAACATCAGTACCAATCAATAATCATAGATGTAGTGCTTTAGCCTCCAATGACACACCCTAGTTAAAACCAAAGGACTTAATCACACTGTATGCAATAGCACTTGTTCTGCCTAGCAACAGAATACACAACTTTTGCTAGGATCAAAGCAAGGACCCATAATACCATAACATAAACATTTTCCCACTAAGCTATCCCACAGATACATATCTGTGACGTATTCACAAACATATTGACCATCACAGTCAGTCAACAGGGTGTGTATGAGTATATAGAAATATATATATATATATATATATATATATATATATATATATATATATATATATATATATATATATATATATGTATATATACATATAAACATCCATTTGTCTAAATATACATATATATATAGGCGCATATACATTTCACCTTTCATAGTGAGAATATCAATTATACAAAGGATGTAAGGTGTACAGTAATGTAATAAAATCGCACAGTCTTGGGATAAATGCATTGAAGGTGTTCACAGCCCAGGCAGCTTTAGCAGGCCTTACTGGCTTCAACATTGCAAACTGAACAAACCACCCACAATGTTTAAGCACCACATGTCATATACCAGCACTGTATGCTGTCTTGTTTGTCACACACTAAAACCTACATACAAATATGCGCATACTAACCTTCACCAACATATATATATATATATATATCTCACCCCTTCGCAAACAGTTGCAATATGTCCCCTGCTCTATGCACATATACAGATGTGAATATATATGACACATATATATTTCTCCATATGTGTGTGGCATACACACATGGTCCACACTGTTGTAAGTCCCTGGACCTCACAGCTGAACTGTTGGGCCTTGCTGCAACACAAACAGGTGTCACATATGAACACAGGCTAACATTAGAGGGGTATATATATATGGCAACAGATGCTAGATAAGCATACTAGACTGCTACACTTTAATATGACTATCATGCATGTGTTGTTCTGTCACACCCATGTTTATATAATGTCAGCGCTAATCCCCCAACAGCCATTGGCCACACTACTGTACAGAACACAGAAAACATGGATCAGATGTTTGACATTTAATGCTGAGCTACATATTTCACAGATATGTCCCACTGCCCACAGGTATGCACAGTATTGTCCATAGCAGTAGTTAAGCAGAACATCTGTGCATAAAGAAGTACTGCTTCCACATATGAATGTTTCATATTATGTAGACTATTCTTCAATAACATCTACTAAATGCCAGTAAATACATATGTGTCACATACCTTTCCTTTGTATAATTTGGTAATATTTCTTTTTCCTTTTCTCTCTCTCTCTCTCTCTGTCTCTCTCTGTCAGTCTCTGCAATAGAGTGATTGAGTTTGTTGCCAGAGATTGCAGCCTGCTTTTGTAGGAATTTGCACATGAGCATGTGATGGCCTCTGCACCAATTAGTGGCCACCATTTGCTAATTGCATGCAGCCTGCTGTGTAGTAATTGCAGTTATCACTGTCATAGCAACCCAGTACTATAAATTGCTGACTCATGTAGGCGCGGCCCTTTCAGCTTTGCAAGATGGAGATCATCCTTGTTTGGTGTGGACATCATTGTTTAAGACAGAAGGTTGGTATAGTTCTTATATCAGAAGCCAGGAGTGTAGCCAGATATTTACATTTTGTATTCAGACCTAATGTTGCTGCTTCCAGTACCCACTTGTCAGTGTAGAAATGTACTCACCTCTCAAAATGCTACCCTAAGATACATGGAAAGATGTACTTGCTTTTCAACTGTTACAATTAACTGCCATACAAAGCTAGTTATGGAGATGTATTCCTTTGGCACAAGAATTGTTTGTGAACTGCTGTACTGTGAATATTCATTTACTCAGTTCTAAACAGTTTGTTCTTTTTTAGTGTTGACATTAACACGAGCTGCTCAGAAAAACTGGCCACATTTCAGTACAGTGAGTATGCTTATCTACATCCTTGGTAGACCCTGCACACACAGGTATCTTCTTTATTTGGGTAGAGTTGCAGAAGTACAGAGAGTGTAAGTAGTATTGTGTGGATTTTATCTTGCTGGACTTACAGGGTTGCTGTGTACATGTTAGTTTATGAAGGCAAGTAGTCTGTCTGCGTAACTCCCAACTGTGGACCTATCCACATGATAGCCAGAGAATAGCCTGTTATTTTTTGTCTGTGCACCACACAGGTCTTTTCAGCAATAGAGCAATGGCATTCTTACAGTTGGCTGCTACCAGTACATGGCTACATCCATTTGTATTTCAGTGTTGTATTCCTACATAAGGGTATGCTTCCGAAACTCCTTTCAAAGTTATTTGCACAGTGTGTAACAGCAGAAAGGCTAATAATCCTCTGTGTTTCTGCCTCTGCCCTCTGCCCTAAACAGATATGCCAGTGTTTGTCCTGCTGTGATACTGTGTGGGGTTGTAAAGTGATGGTGTAACATTATTTCCTGCTAGAATGGCTGCTTCTCTTATCACAGTCATGTAATGCAATCCCACAACAACTGTTGGTCAACATCCACAGAACAAGTTGTGTGGTACGGTATTCCTAATTTTCCTTTACATTCACTCATTCTGATGCATGATATAATTATTTAAGCACCAACTTGATGTATATCTACCGTGGCTTAGTGGTACTTCATGTTGTGTAGTGTGTGCAAGGTCCGGGGTTCCAGACTTATGGAGGTGTTTTATTTGTTCCTGAGCAGAACAAGGGCTCTCACATACAGAGTGACTAAGGCACTTTTAAGCAGTTGTAAGTGGGTTTGCGCAGGTTTGCGCAATGATGCACATTGCTTAGCTAAGTGCAAACAAGCGCAAACCCGGGTAAACCCGCTAACTACTGCTTAATAGTGCTTACTCCTGCTCACCCCTGCGCTAATTTCTTTGAAAGAAAATAAAAATGGGGAGATAGGAAAGTGGTAAAATGGGGGCACAAAGAGGGAAAGACAGTATGGAAAATAGCTCGGGATGTGCAGGACAGGTGTAGGGAAGGTCCATAGCTGCCCATTTCTTCAACAGCAACAGCTGTGCATATGCAATAAATTTGGAGGTAGATATGAACCCTTCAACCCCTGAGAGAGGGGTGAGGACAACAAAGTATGTTGTAATGCCAATTAAATAACATTTCATGTGTCCAGTGGACATGTGTGCAAAATGGGCAGCTATGTGTGGGGCATAATTTTTTTTTGGGAGCAGATTGCCTTTTTTTTTTTTTCAGGTGAGTGTGGAATGTGGGGTAGGGGAAGTAGGTATATTTGGGGAGGTAGGTTGGGGAGGTAAACAGACAAGACAAACAAGACGCATACAGGGGCAGTATATGACACATGTGGTGGGTGAACACCTTTGATGCGGAGGGATGTTTGGAAATCGCAAGCCCATGAGCCCCCAGATGGAAACAGTGGGACTGAGGCCCCCACCCATGGGCAGTCACCACTGCACCTTCATGGCTCAGAGGGTGGCTGTGCTGGGGGCTGTGTCAGAGGGGCAGGCTCACCCGGGAGTTGCACCACTCGGGCCTCAAGCTGGCATAGAGGTTCAGCAACAGAACGTTCAATCTTTCTACGCACCACAGCCCGGACCGTTTGAAGGGTGATAGGTGCCTTTCCACCCATGCTTGCATGGGGGGGCTGAGCCCCATCCCCTGCAGCGCTTCCACCCGAAGGTGGCACAGGGCCAGTGGAGGAGGAGGTCCCAGGCTGGGCGCCAGATCTGCTGGTGCCAGGTGCCATGGCCAGCTGAGGTGGGACAGGTGGGTCCGCTGGGACCGGCCTTCCCATACGAACTATGTTTTGGAGAGTTTAATAAAGATATGGGTTAGTAACATTCAACAGCATTCCCAATTAGTTATAACAGCATGCAGAAATATTCCCATTAAACCAACACACCAGATTTTCAACAGTTGAAAAGCAAGCATAACACATGCATATATAGAACAATAGTGGACATTACAACAGCATGCAGGTTGAATTGATGGCAACAGGCCACCAATATTGTGGTATTTTAACAGGGCACATGCATAGAAATAAATGCAAATATTTATAAACCAATAGGACATATGTCCCAACAAATGTTTTGAGATTAGACATACCGATTGAGGTGTGGAATTGCATTTTTATGCACATACAGTAGGGTGGGAAAAGATAGCTCAATTAACAACTTATATATCCTTCTAGTTTTCACTACATTCATATTAACTGCAGTTATATGTCCCTTGCATGTATTATTACACTACCCAATGTCCTTATATTGTGCAATTGGATCATTATATACATGAGCTGTATCTTACATACAAACTGTTCAAGATGCAGTTGGTACTGCAACATATTTTGAGAGTTGCTCACACGCACACTACTGCTAAGGTGGTACACTGACAGATCTACTTTCATATAATTATCTAGATATGTATAAAACAAAAAAGAAGCCAGCACCTAGGATGAATGAGAAGTAATTTATTGGAACTAGACCGGTTTCAGCAAGTAGCTTTCATCAGTAGTGTAATCACAGGCAGCAGGAAAAGACCTCGCAATAAATACCTGTTCCAATCAAAGACTTTGACATCATTTCCTGTTTTGTAATGATAACAAAAACAAAATAATGTTATAGATGTACAATGCCTAAATAATTATTATATTAGGCATAATGAAATAAGCATGTCAATTGATAAATATTATACCCACAAGTGTATGAGACACAAATACAAAATGAAAGAAATATTACAATTTATCATTGAGTCCAGGGGAAAAAAGACCACCAAGTTTCACTATCCATTTTCTTTCCTTCCTGTTAAGTATATCATGCCAACCAGTTTTAAAAGATCTATTACCAGTAATATTATCAATAATTGTAAATGAAAATTTGGCAGTAGGGTGAATCAGTGTATGTCTATATAATGCATTGGTAGCTCGGGCATTCCTGATATCACCTATATGTTCAGACATTCTAACCCTAAATTGTCTAGATGTCTGGCCTACATAAAAGGCTTGGCAAGTACAGGCCGCAAGGTAAACAACCCAGTCCATACTGCAATTACCAAAACAATGTATATTGTAAAGTTGTCCAGTATTCCTGCTAGTGAAAGTTTTGGTTTTAAACACGTACTTACAAAATGTGCAGTGTCCACAAGGATATGATCCAACCAGTTTGTCCCTCATGAGAGTTTTCTGTTGATAAATAGCATACTGAAATGTGTTTTTCTTATAATGAGAAAAATGCGACCCTAAGGTCTTACGTTTTCTATATGAGAATGAACACCTGTCTCCAAGGTAGTCCTCTAACTGTGAATGAGTTTTTAAGATGTTCCATTGCTTGTCAACAATATCCATAAGGTGCACTGTATTCCTGCCATATGTTGTAACAAACCTCAAAATGTCATTATTATTCTGCTTGTGATGTGGTTGGTATTGTAATAATGTAACCCTGGATTGGTTTCTAGACCACTGCATGGCGGAACTAACATTTTGTTTCGCATATCCCCTGGCTAAAAATCTATTGGCTAAATCCTCATGGTGTTGTATCAGGTCTTGTTGAGAAGAGCAAATCCTATTTAGGCATAAGAACTGAGATTTGGGAATATTATTGATTGTATGTTTTGGATGGAGACTGTTGGCATGTAGCAAGGTGTTATATTCTGGAAATTTACGATATACAGTAGTTCTTAGTGTATTATCAGACTGACGCTGTAAAAATACGTCAAGAAAATGAATTTCATTTTGATGGTAATCAACTATGAATTCAGCACCCCATATATTTCCATTAAGATGTTCTATAAACTCATCCAAATATTCGCTACCTCCTTTCCAGACCAGCCAACAGTCATCCAGGTATCTTCTCCAAATGTCAATTTCAGGCAAATATAAATTATGAACTTCATCATAAATAATATGCTCCTCCACATACCCCATATAGAGGTCAGCATAAATTGGGGCAAAGGAGGCCCCCATGGCTGTACCTTGTATTTGCCAATAGCAGTCATGTTGAAAATAGAAAACATTTTTTGTGAGAATATGTTCCGCCATACAAATAAGTAAGGTGTTATAACCAGGGCTATAGATATTAGTTCTATTCAACCAGAATTCAATTGCAGCTAATCCAGCCCAATGTGGAATGTTAGTGTATAATGATTTAACGTCAAGGGTACACATTAACCAATGTGGTTCTAGTTGGGATTCTGAAACAATTTGCAAAAATTCTGTGGTATCTTTGAGTCTAGCTCTGATGAATGGCAGAAGTGGTTTGCGTTTGTCCGTAAGAAATACTGACAGGGGTTCTGTGAGGGACGCAATCCCTGAAACTATAGGTCTACCAGGTGGTTGATAAGAAGATTTATGGATTTTCGGTAATAAATATAGGTAGTGTTTGGCAGGATCATTAACTGTTAGATGTAATTTAGTACTAGCACTGATAATACCTTCCTCAACTGCATCCTGTAAAAAGTTATCGATTTCTTTTTTAAAGTTAAGAGTAGGATCAATGGGCATGTTCATGTAATGATGGGGTTAGACAACTGCCTATTTCCCTCTTCCCAATAATAATCGGAGTCCATGATAACCACGGCACCACCCTTATCAGCTGGAAGAATGACAATATTGGTATTATTCCTAAGATCACTAAGAGCCTGTTGTTCCGCTTTTATAAGGTTATGTTTAATAATGTTTTGAGAGCCCAAATGATAATGTAAATCCTTGATAACCGCTTGTTGAAAAATCGCCACATGTTTATCCATGGGAGGATTAAAGTTGGACTTGTGAAATCTAAATTCAGAAGATCTTTGATGTAGTACTTGTTGATCCTGTTGTCCAAAAAACAATTTAAGATTAATTTTTCTGCAAAATGCTATAATGTCAGAAACAAAAGTACTCTCATCAACAAAAAAGCCAGGGATGAATCCAAGAACTTTATTTAACAAAGCTTGTTCATCAGATGTTAAAACATGTTGAGAAATATTGTGTACATTATTGCATTGAGAATCTATTTCACTATTGAGAGGAAAAGGTCCTCTAGACTTTTTACCCCTGTGTTCACATCCTCCCCTGTGTTTCCTACCCCTAAAGGGTGTTCAGATACTTTTGGAATCTGGGGAATCACCAATATAGATAGACTCTGTGTCCGTGGTGGAGGACTCCTCACCGGATGTAGTGTTGAGAAAGACACCTTTTTTCAGTATGGATCTTGGTCTCTTTTTACGAGTGTAAGTGGCATTCTTTGTACCATCGGCAAATCTTACCCCTTTATGCGACTCAAACTGCCTACCTTTTTCGTAATCTTCCATATCCCTGGAAAACTTATGCAGTTTTTTAGCCTTCAAATTATTCTCAAAACCAATAAGTTCTTTTGACAGTTTACTCAGGTTATCCTTAAAACTAGTCTGTTTTTCAAACTTTTTCAAATCATTACATATTTTTTCCACTTCACCAATATTGACCTGAACTGTTCTTTCATAGAATGAGGCCAATATATTGACAAAGGACATAGATGCCTGTTGCTGGGCTTGATGCCAATCTTTTAGTAAAATATCATTAGGTGTACTGACCAGTGGCTGTACTTTATTGGTATGGGGTGGATGGTAACTACTACCAAATAAATACCGACCCCCATCTTCAAATTTCCTATGGACTGATATAATCAATTCATCATTATTAACAGTAAGTACAATATCTAATAAAGTAACAGCCCTAGCAACTTGCAAACCATTAAAACAAAAAGCAAACCTATTCTGATGTAACCCACTGACAAATATATTAACATCTTCACAACCTCCTTGATATATAAAAATGAGATCATCAATAAATCTGTAATAATATATTACATGATAATTGAAAATTTCTGAATGATACAAATACTCCAGTTCATATAAACCCATAACAAGTTTCGCATACATGGGGGCAAAAGTAGCCCCCATGGCTGTACCTTGACATTGATGAAAAATAACATCATTAAATGTGAAATAATTATTTTCAAGACAAAAAAGAAGTAGTTCCATTATATAATCCCCCCTAGGACTATCCCCAATAAAATAAACTGCTTCTAAACCATGATTGTGCTTAATATCGACCATACTGTATGTGATAATTTATCCAAGAAGTCCGTACTATGTCTAATATAAGAAGGTAACTTTACAACATATGGTAACAAAATTTCATTCAACAAACAACCAATATTAGATAAAAATGGATATTTTAGTGCATCATTTTATTCTTCCAGCTGATTTTATCACTACTGTTAATATACCTCTAGGCACTTATTCTTGTGGACATTGTAATGTTTGCACATATATGGTTAGAACATTTGACTTTATTAATGGACATAGATTCTCTCCATCAGAAATATTTAATTGTGAAACACAAGGTGTTATTTATGCCTTGCAGTGCTCATGTGGCCTTGTATATATTGGAGAAACTAAGAGAAAATCCAAATGCAGGCTACAAGAGCATGTTAGGAATATAAGAAACAATAAGATGGAGAGACCTATGGTCAAACATTTTTTAGAATGTCATAATTCTAATGTACATGATTTAAAAGCTAGAATTTTGGAAAGATTACCTGTAGGATTTTGTTCAGATGAAGTATATAAAAGGAAATTAATGTATAAAGAAAGTCTGTTTATTTTAAAGTTCAATACTATGTCCCCTATGGGACTGAATCTTGAATGTAATTGGAAAGTACTGATTTACTTGATTGTTTTTAATTGTATAATTGATGCGTGGGCTTATATATAAAGGTGTGTCTTTTTAGAGTTTTTTTGTACTCCTTGAAGACTTTTTGCTGAAGCGCTGGAGAGGTGAATAAATCTTGTCGACTGTTTCCTGATTGTTGTATTTTCTGCTTTGTTTATAAGTTGTTCAACATAGAATGATTTCCTCACCACTGTAGAAATGTGATGATCAAAGGCTAGATTACTATCTATGTGTGTCCCTAAGTCCTGACTACTGGGTTCACTCTAAGGGGCGTGTTGTCAATATGATGGCTACCCGGGATGGATGACTTCCCAAAGGATACTATTATACATTTCTTGGCATTTAGTTTTAGTCTATGGCTCTGACACCAGTTTTTTGTCTGTGTCAGCCCCTCCTGGAAAACATTTGTGTCAGTGTGAGATTCAATGACAGCTCCTAATTTTCAATCATCTGCAAATTTAGTCAGCCAGAGACCAATGACATTGGCCTTGACTTCTGAGAAGTAAATGCCAAAAAGAAATGGTCCAAGAACTGATCCCTGAGGGAATCCACTTGTGAGTGGCCTTTTTGTAGAGGTGGACTCCCCAATTCTAACTTCCTGGATCACGTCTGTGAGCCAGTTGGATATTCACCATGTGACATATGGGTTTGTACCTAACCTCTTGAGTTTGTCAACAGTGCCCAAGGGGGGTATTGTGTCAAATGTCTTGGCCAGGTCAAGGTAGGCAGTGTGAACGATTTTGCCCTCATCCATTGCTTTGGTGACCTTCTCAAAAAAGTCAACCAGGTTGAGTAGGCATGATCTGCCCTTGACAAAACCAAACTGAGTTGGGTCCAGTGTCTGGAGGTTTACTATATCTCTATTGATCACCTCCATGATAATTCTTTCCATGGCTTTACATGTAAGACTAGTGAGACTTATGAGTCTGTAGTTTCCAGGGTCTGTAGATGGCCCACCTTTGTGCAGAAGAATGACTGTTGCCTTTCTCCATACATGTGGCATGAAGCCAGTTTGGAGGCTACAGTTACATAATAATTCCAGAGGCCCTGATGAGTCATGTTTCATGCTATTTAGAAGGCATCCTGGGATATTGTCTGGGCTCATTGATGCAGTGTTCTTGGTCTTAGAGAGAGCATTAAGGACCTGTTCTCTATTGATAGTAGGGTGAGTTATATTTGATGATATTTCCTGAAGGAAAGTTGAAAGGGAGAAAGGAGTAAAGGTGGAGCTGAATTTATCAGCCAGGAGGTTCGCTACATCTTCTGGCTCAGTATAAGAGGCTTCATTTATAATGAGCTCTGCACACAATTGTGTGTTGCCTTTGAGGTTGCGGACATAGCTAAAGAATGCTTTGTGGTTGTCCTTGGCCTGGGAGGCCAAACCTACCTCAAATTTGGCTTTGGTAGACTTTATTTGTCCTCTGAGTTGTTTGTTAATTTGATGAGAGTGCTTTTATTCTCCTGGGTGCTGCACCTCCTAATTTTGCCATGATTTTCTTCCTTCTGCTATACATCTGATTGATTTTGTGATTCCACCAGGGTGGCTTGTTTTTTGAGTTAGTTCTGTGCTTCTTTTTTGGTCTTCATATTTATGAATAATTTGTGGGAATTCTATACTTCTCTTCCAAAGAATCATGACCCCTCTCTTCTAAGTTTTAAAAGAAGATTGAGCTAGAATTATATATTTGCCTGGGTTCCAAATATCCTTTTCCATTTGTTTAATACAAATTTATTGAAATAAAACAACTTGAGCCTTATTGGTATTTAGATACTGTATCACGTTTGATAAATAAATCCATCTATGTGATAAATTGGTTATTTGTTTGTTTACTAATTTTGACAAAATAAAACAGTGTATCATAGCAAGTAACAGAATGCCTCTTATAATTGTGGAGCATAAATTTCCTAGCCCAATAGATAATCAAAAGTGACCTATCAGACTGCAACACTACCCTAACAATCTATAAGCTTATGAATTAGCAAGAACAAAACCTATTTATTTGAGCTCTGCAGTGAATAATTATTTAATGGAGTCATTATAGTTTTGATGAGAATCTATATAAAACATAGTGATTTTCAAAAGGAAAATATTAAATGTGCAAGATGCATATTAGACTATTATGTAATGATAAAGTAAATAATTTCTCAATTTCGTTCCTCTTTCCATTTTCTCAACTTCCCTCCTCCAACTCCATCTAACACTCTTTCAATTCCCCCTTTCCCCTTTTTTCTTCTGTTATATATAAGTGAATGTGTTCAATATCATGAATGAGTAATAAACTCATCAATCCTTGTAGTTATTTTATTTTCCCATTTTATTCCCTCTTCCCATCTCCTTTCCTTTTATTCTACTTTCTTTTTTCTCTTTCAGGAAATGAGATGTCTGCAAATCAATTGTATATTACTATAATAATAGCACCTTAATGTTGCTAGATGAATTCATTACTTTATTAGCAGTTAATATAAAGCACACTTCCTAAATATATCCCAACTAATTGTTAACAGAACTGTTAAACTGTCTAACCATGGGAGAGTAAATCTGATAGTGATATAGCTTATAACTTTCATAAAAATATGTGAATGTGGGAGCTTACAAGTAAAAATTCTGTATCACTCAAAACTGTCAATGTTTTGAAGAGCAAGTTGCAAGTCATCAAGAGTAATATTAGTTCATCTTTTTTGTGATAATAAAGCCATTATTGCTGATAATAATGCAAACTAACATTCAAGCAGACATCAAAACCTGATTTTTTGTGATAGCAGTACTGAGAAAATATAAGTGAACTTACAGCTTAATCAACTCACTGTGAAACAAATTATGTATATATATATATATATATATATATATATATATATATATATATATATATATATATGTGTGTGTGTGTGTGTGTGTGTGTGTGTCTGTGTGTGAGAGAGAGTGTGCAATACATTTAATAGAATAGACCATTATCTTTCTGTGTTGGCACCAATAGAAGTTGACACATTGTGACTAAGTTTTTAAATCTATAAGAAGCTCCTAATTTGACTATAGATGAAAACAGTTGTAATTAAGCAAATGGAATGTAAGTTTGTGCAGTTTATAGGTGTTAAGAATATTGTTTCATAAAATATTTCATAAAAAGTATGCATCAATAATAATAACCAAAGTGATAGTAACCCAAAAAGTTAAAGACCAAGTCTAAGGATTCACAGTAAATAGCTCAAATAGGTTTATTAAAATATTTAAATTAACACAAGTTAACTACAAGTAGATTAAGCACTCCAACAGAATCACACCATCTTCTTCTTCTTTCAGCTTTTCCCGGTTAGGGGTCGCCACAGCGGATCACCTTGTCCGCACATTGAATGGCAGTGGAGTTTTACAGTGTCGAGTTGCCAGCCCGGCGCCCAACCTTCCACAGAAGGCACACTCACACGCACACCTAGGGCCAATTTAGAGTGTCCAATCCACCTGCAGCATGTCTTTGGGATGTGGGAGGAAACCGGAGCACCCGGAGGAAACCCATGCGACCACAGGGAGGACATGCAGACTCCACACAGAAGGCACCCCAGCCGAGGATCGAACCGGAGAACCTCTTGCTGTGAGGTGGCAATGCTAACCACTGCACCACCGTGGCCGCCCCAACAGAATCACACCATACAAGCCAAAAATACAAGCCAAAAAATCCTATTTTTAGGTAAAACCACGCCCTCTTTTAATTGATCAATTAAGCAACTGAACAGTGGGAATTAAAGAACCAAGGTTTTTTATACAAAAAGCATTTGAAACCCTACATATGAAAAATGCACCTCCTTCTTAAAAACTTTTGTATAATAAGATATCACACTAACAATAAAATGAATTATTATATTCTATAACCAATAAATACATTAAAACTTTAAAACTTTGTAGCTCTCTCATTTAAAACTGGTTCAATGGAAATATATTCATTTGATCCAGGGTGGAAAGTAGCTTGCAGTTTCAACTGCCACTTAAGTTCTTTATTTTCTAGGGATACCTTTCTGTCCCCACCCCTGGAATTGGGTGGAACCCAATCAGTAATACCAAAGTTGAACTTGGTGAAACCTGGGCAAACCAAAGAGTGTTTTAACAAGGCATTACTCTCTTTTTTTCTTTTTTATGTCATAGAAATGTTCATATATACATTTACATAAGACCCTTTGTTTTTACAGTATAATAACTTGATCATCATGCACAAATGACCATATAAATCACCCAATTACTGGAGCAATTCTCTTTAATAAATGCTACCTTTGAATACGCCCCATCATTTAAAATAATAAATTCCTTCTCATAAATATAAGAACACCATCTGCACATTCCACATTTTGTTTTATGTTGCCCACAGTCACTCTTATTCATATTCTTAACATTTTCTTTAGCTAAAAATTCCTTAAAATTCTTTCCTGTCTGATAAATAAATTCTGGTTCATTTCCTAAAATTTGACAAATAATAAAAATTTTGAGAGAGCTATGATATTACAATACAGTGGACAGTCAATTAAAGTTAGGGATATTATTAAAAATAATTGGAGTATTTCTAATACCAGTCCCACTACTTGAATTGTTTACAGTTAAATTCATTTGTCAGTGTCTTGTTAATATACCAGACTTTCCAATTTTCGTGCAAAGATGTTAATGCTTTTAACCAGAAGTTAGATACTGCATCTGGGCCTGGGGTTTTCTAATTAGAGGCTTTTCTTAACTTTGTTTCAGTCTCTCTTGCTGTTACTTCATCCCATTTCATATCCTGTACCTTTAAACTTCTTATTCTTTCTTTTACTTCTTCTATCCATTTAGCATCTTTGTTATGTTCCACAGGATCTTCATAGATAATTCTCCAAAATATATCTATTTCTTCTTTTTTGCGGTCTTTCAATTCCTTTTACCTTATTTCCCAGTTCTGTATAAAACCTTTTTGGGTCATCAATAAATTGCTTATTTTGTACTTTTCCTTTATATTTATCTTCGTATCTTCTAAGTTTTTCCATCAGTGCTAAAATTTTTACTTTGCTATTTGCAATAGTGCATGATAGATCCTGGTCTCTTCTAATATTGTGCATTGCTTTTATCACATCTACCTTTCTTAGTATTTTTGTTGATCTATTCCCTCTTCTATCATTTTCTTGATCTATTCCCTCTTCTATCGTTTTCTAACAGTGACACTTCTTGTCTTAATTACTTTATAATTTTCTCTATTCGATATTTCCATGATGGTATTCGATTTCTCCCCTTCCTTTCCCTCACTACCCTGTGTTCCTGTGGTAGAACTTTATCAGTTATTAATTTAGCTGCACAGTAATATATCCTGTTTACTTCTGTTATATCGCATGGATCTCTATGAACAGTCCTAATTACTGTGTTCATTTGTTTTATCAGACTTCTGACATTTTTGGTTTTATTAACCTTCTGCAGTCAATTTCTTTCATTGATCTTGCTATATATGTCCATGTCTATTAAATCAAGTAATTCTTCTCTTAGCTCATTTTCTTCCAAACTGAGGGCACATCCCTTGTTTTCCAATTCCTCCGGGCATTCTATAGAAGGTTCTATAGCATCTTCCTGTGACACATTCTCATCAATTTTATCCCATGCCATCCTTTGCTCTATCATATGTAATCCCACTGCCCTATCACTCCTCAACATTGACTGTATCAGAGTTTCCACAGTTTCCTGTTCCTTCCCTTGCTGTGTAGCTTCAAGTAAACGTTTATATTGGTTTCCCGTGGAAGGCTCCAAATTATCTTCATATGGCACCTGATCAATTGCTTCCTGTTCCACTGGTTTACCCTTAATTTTGATATCCATTATTCTATCCTGTTGTGGTGCTTTCTGAATTAGATCTTCTGCACTACATCCTTCATTTTGCAGGTACTCCATAACCTCAATTTCTATTTCTTTAACTTCTCCATTACTAATCTCCTTTTCTACTTTTCCTCTCTGTCTTATTTTTTGTATTGTAAAGTTTTCCATGTCCAGATTCCTTTGCCTGTATTTCTCTTCAGATAGCCTTGGTACTGCTCTTTTTGTATTAGTTAGTTTTGCTTTCTCCTTTGCATGAATATTACACAATATTAAATAGCTTTTTCTTTCCCATGTCCATATTTCTTCTTCAGATTTTTCCTGATCTTCCTGTTTCTCCCTGCTTTGGGGACTAACTCCATCCTGCTGTGATATAACCTTTGTTAGACCTTTTACATCAAATCCTTCACTTCGCAGGCACTCCATAACTTCATCTTCTATTTTTTTAACTGCTACTTTACTGATCTTCTTTTGGACGTTCCATCTTTGTGATATTATTTTTTTTATTGTGAAATTTAAAATATACGGATGCCTTTACCTGTATTCAAATATCTTTGGGGCTGCATTCTTTACATTGATTAATTTGGCTTTCTGCTTTGCATAAATATTGTACCATATCAAATCTCTCTTTCTTTCCCATGTCCATATCTCTTTTTTATAGTTTTCAAATATCTCTTGGTTTTGTTGTTTATATTTTCGCACTTCCTCAGATGCTTTTTTTCCCAAAGAAATCAAGGCTTCTTGATCTATATACTGTTTTTCACAAATCTGTTGTATTAATGAACACACATTTTCATTTCAAGCTTCTGTCAGTTTTTCTTGCGGAAGTATTTTTCTTTCCTCTAATTTCTCTCTTAATCATTTTGTATATCTTGTGTCTGGAAATTCTGGGCTTTTGCATAATAGTAACAATGCATAATTTCTTTCTTATCTTCAATAGTCCACTTTATCTTTTTTTATAGCTCTTCTTTGGCCTATCAGTTTTTGTGGACTGCTACTTCTTTCTACAATGTGGGGGGGGGGGGCATCCTCCCCCTGGGCCTGGCCTGGCCCCATTGTAGGAATGTTTCCACATTTTGAGAATTCTACATCTTTTCCAGTCCTGGCACCAGTATGTCTACCAGGATTGGGCACTTTTTTATGAAGGTCTTGTGCACCCAGATATCTTTTTTTAGTTTTTGACCTACTTCTGTCCATGATATATGCTATATAAATACAGTCTATACATCAGTGTCACCTTGGTGAGATTTTGTGAAAACAGGGTCCACCTCGTGAAGGTACTCACCAAGACTTGAGGATGAATTCAATTTCAGGACTACTACTCTCATTTGCCTGCTGACTTTTCATCTCTCCATTCTGACCCAACTCTTAGTGAGGTTTCTGGTTATATTGTAGATATGGAATTTGGAACCTGAGTTTGGGTTCTATGTGTGAAAGCTGGTAGATGATCTCTCAGGGAATTGGGGAGGAAGCCTAAGTTAGTGAATTTATGTAGATGTGATACAAGGATCCAGTAGAGGCTTATTTTCGTTTGTTTATTTTGTAGTCTGGTAGGGCATATGATAAGTTGTGTGTATTTGTAGAGTTTAATTTTATTTGTTGGGGAGTTTAATTCTATTTTTTTCCAATATATGTTTGTATCCCCTAGTGTTATAGTTTCAGAGGATATATTGTGTGTTATCCAGGAGAGGAAATCTTCAAGGGTGAGGATATTTTGCCCCGGTGGAATATATATGGAAGCAATGAAAATCTGTTTGTTGTAATTTATTTGTAGTACTGCTATGACTGTTTCCAGATTGTTAAAGGATGGTGTGGTTTTTGGGAAAGGTGTAATAGTTAATGAGTTGTGATAGACTAGTGCTACCCCACCACCTTTCTTTAGAAGCCTCTCTTTTCATAAGTATATTTTAACCTGTAAGGACTATTTCTATGTCTGATATATGTGGCTTAAGCCAGGTCATGATGATGGCTATGATGTCTGGGGAGTATTGCTCTAGCCAGGTATAAAATTCTGTGAGCTTGTTGCAAATGCTATGTATATTTATTGTTGCCAAAATAGGTTTCTAGTGAAGCATGGTGTATTTGAGGTTGTGGTGGGTCTTATGTTAGAAGATAATGGGAGGGAAGGGCCAGGGTCGGGGTGACTATCACCACTTTGAGATAGCAGTGAGTAACTATTATGAGGGTTGGGTAGTAACTGTTGAGATAGAATTTTGGAAGGTTGAGAGAAAAAATTTGTTTTGTTGTTGGCAATGGAGAGAACTTTGAATTTAATGATGCATGGTCACAACTGAGTAGTGATGATGAGATTTTAGAATAACTAACTTTGTTGTGGTGTGTTGTGGTGGGAAGAGTGAGAGTTTTTTGTTTGAAAGGATGGTTTATGTCCTGTTTTATGTTATGAGGGGATGTGAGTTTGGTCAATATGAGGAGGATTATGCTAAGAAGAATGAAAATTAGAGGATGTTTTACAGATGTTTGCATTTTGCTTTAGAAATTATTATTAGGATTGTTGGGAAAGATGAAGGGTAAAAGCTATGTGATTGGTTGTTGCAATATTAGGGAAATAAGAGGGGAGTGTGCTTTAGAATGTGCTGGTTGACTGATTGGATGGTGATCTTATGGACTTTGATTAGCTAGTTAGTACATGGGAATGGCCAGGATAGATATAAAGCTAATGAAGGATGGGGTGGGTGGGAATAGGGGTAGGGTAGAAGAGCAGAGTGAGCACACGTACAACGAGGGTGAACGGAGTGGGTTGGCCCTGATTTCACAGATGTGCAAGTCTACAGAAACAATCAGGAAAGGTAGTGGGTACTTTGGACTTACTTGTTTTGCATACTTTTCTTATTGAAATAAATAAACCACTTTTATCAAGGAGTATGTGGGATTTAGCAAGACCAGAATTTAAAAGAGAAAGGGTTTAGTTATTGTAGAAAAATGTGCAGGGCTTTCAAATAGTTAAACAGCATACAAAGGGAGACTGCTGTTAGGAAGCACAGGCTTGTGGGGGACAGTTAACATCCACGGTGCTTTAGTTAAAAAATAGAATTAAACAAGGTTTATAGGTAATGTTGTGGTGTGTTGTGGTGGGAAGAGTGGGAGTTTTTAGTTTGAAAGGATGGTTTAAGTCCTGTTTTATGTTATGAGGGGATGTGAGTTTGGTCAATATGAGGAGGAGTATGCTAAGAAGAATGAAAATTAGAGGATGTTTTACAGATGTTTGCATTTTACTTTAGAAATTATTATGATTGTTGGGAAAGATGAAGGGTAAAAGCTATGTGATTGGTTGTTGCAATATTAGGGAAATAAGAGGGGAGTGTGCTTTAGAATGTGCTGGTTGACTGATTGGATGGTGATCTTATGGACTTTGATTAGCTAGTTAGTACATGGGAATGGCCAGGATAGGTATAAAGCTAATGAAGGATGGGGTGGGTGGGAATAGGGGTAGGGTAGAAGAGCAGAGTGAGCACAAGTACAACGAGGGCGAACGGAGTGGGTTGGCCTTGATTTCACAGATGTGCAAGTCTACAGAAACAATCAGGAAAGGTAGTAGGTACTTTGGACTTACTTGTTTTGCATAATTTTCTTATTGAAATAAATAAACCACTTTTATCAAGGAGTATGTGGGATTTAGCAAGACCAGAATTTAAAAGAGAAAGGGTTTAGTTATTGAAGAAAAATGTGCAGGGCTTTCAAATAGTTAAACAGCATACAAAGGGAGACTGCTGTTAGGAAGCACAGGCTTGTGGGGGGACAGTTAACATCCACGGTGCTTTAGTTAAAAAATAGAATTAAACAAGGGCTAACAATTAACAATTTTGTCCATACGATAAACATACTTTCTGTATATTTTGAAAATAACACCAATCCCAAGGTTGCCTGGTTCATTTAAAGACCACCTCTGGCCAGTAGTTTGAGCTTGGGGGGGATCCAGGGAAAAGTAATTTGAAAGAGGGAGCTGGGAAGAAAAATAAGTAATATTAACATGATATACTGCATTTGTTAATAAGAAAAAGTGCAATAGATACAAATGTGCTAACAGAGGAATGAAAAAAAAACAATAACTAGGTAATCTATACACAGATAATTAAAGCCTCAGTTTGTGATAATGTGACATCTGAGAAAAGTTCTGGCAGCTAACACTTTCAATAGACTAATGCAGTTGCAAATATATCAGTGGGTGTAAATAGAAGATAACATGTACAGAACTAAGCATATATTAGCCAGGACAATACTGTACTTGTTATAAGTGGAGAAGTGCAACATGCAGGGCTAAGATTTTAAAGATGGATGTAGGAATACTAATACAAATTACACTATAGATATGTCCAGTGGTATATCACACATTCTAAACCAATAACTGAGGAAAAGTACACACTAATGTCTGGGCAAGTTTTTTTAAAAATGCAATAATAAAGTGACCAGCAAAGAAATAATATTCCAACAATAACAATGCTCTGCACCAGAAACACAGCTCTAACAAATCTGTACTCTAGTAAGTACAGTGCCTGCACCATGCTAATGCTAAGGCTAGGTAAATAGCTTCAAGAGCATATAGAGGTACTGCGAATACTGTCTCTCTGAAAATATAACATGCCTAGCTTCATTACCCCTTGCACAGGTGTATATCAATATCAATAAATCTTCCAAATGAAAAGAAACAAATAATATGAAAAATAACCTTAGCTATGGGCATTACACCTGATGAGACAAGCAGCTACACCAAGGGGATTTAAAAAATGGCTCCTGTAGCTTAAGAAAGAAAGAAAGCTAGGTTAAGCTGTAATTGGTCTTGTGGGACAGGGGGAGGATCATACCTCTCAACCTGGAAACATCAAAAATCTGGACAAAGGCTTGTGAAAAATAGGTGCACGCTGATTAACATACAATTTGCATACATCATTATGTAGCCCTGCCCACTTCAGTGGAATTGTGGGATACCATCTTTTAAACTCAAACTGAAGAAAAGACAACCAAAATATGATCATGAAACACAAAATAAGAACAATAGTATTTTATTTATATTAATATTTGAACGTGTGCAAAACTAAAATGCGATATACTTTTATAAAAATAATATTAACTGAGTGTGGTTACTCTTCAGCCTTCTTCATTAAATAACATAAAATATAAACCAGAACAAAATTGTTTTATTTATATTAACATCTGAACTTTGAACTTGTATAAACCTAAAATAAAATTCTCTAGTGTCAGACAATATACATTTATGTACATCCTGTGTACATTATCAACACCATTATCTGCAAATTATGCATGCTACCACCCCAAACCAGTCATATATATATATATATATATATATATATATATATATATATATATGTATACATTTATGTATACACACACACACACACACACACATATACACACACACACACACACACACACACACACACACACACACACACACACACACACACACACACCCTGAACCATGAAAAACACACTGAACTATAACACGCATATCCTGCATCTTCCAATAAAGACGTCATATATAGTTAAGTACTCCTCATGCAAGGCATCAAGCAAATGGATCTAAATAATGTAATAGATAATACAATATACTAAATTAAACAAAATCATTCACAGCAGTAAGAGTCAACCTATAAATCAATAAAAGCAATAAAAGGTTAATCAGTAACTACGATTAAGGTATAAAATAAAATTATTCAAACTAATTACAAAATCAAAACTATCCAAATCAAAACATAACCTGCAAAACAGATCTCACACCATTGTACTTTTTGGTGATTTCAACTTTCACAATATTAATGGAAAGTCTGGTATTTGCATTATACAATCTGATTTTTATTCGATCTCAACAAAGAACTGGAGTTTCCAGTTAGAATAAATAATACATTGGAGTTATTGTTTTCAAATATAAGTGGTGATAGTCATCATATTATACCATTGCCACCATGAGGTACATCTGATCACTTAGCATTGGAATTTGTTATAAATATGAATTTTATTTCTATTAAGATGATAGTAACTAGCTATGACTGAAGAAACACAAAAGGACTGATGGCATAAGAAATGTTAACCAGACTGGCAAATGTCAATATGATCATAGGATCATAGAAGGTTACTAGGCTAATGGCCCTGGGGCCCTTACAAGCCTAGCCAAGAGTTTATTCCCAAAAAGAAACCTCAGTCAGCACCTGTCACCCCTGTCAATGAAGGACACAGGTGGAACCCCTGGGACAAATTTATCTGTTTGGAACTCTTTTTAAATACTACCTTTCAAATGTATAATGTTAGAACTCAAAAAGTCTCTAAAATGTCAGTTTGCTCTTTAAGTGAGTGGACAAATTATCCCCCCCCACACACACACACACACACAGATCTCTAGTTAGGTTTACCATGCAAACAAACCTCTCAACTTCTTAGCACAAGAATTTTGAACAAAGCTAAAAATAGTGGAGTGAACAAAGACTCAAAAAAGGTACTTGTTTAATATTGATCTTACAAACTTAGAAAATAGATAGACTTACAGTTTTTGCATTAGCATGCATTTACAGAAGGACAAAGTCTGAAACTCAAATGTTGGTCATTATTCAGTGACCTCAATACTGAAGTGATTTGCCAGAAAACCACACATTTTATGCGAAAAAGACCAACAAATTAGAGGCTAAAATCTGGACAGTTGCAGCAGTGAGGTATCATACAATCTAGCAGAAGTCCTTCAGAACATTTCCTGATGTTAAGCAACAATTATACTTTATTTACTACCCCCACGCATGCTTGCACATACACACACAAATGTTTGCTGCAGAAGGATTTATTCTCCCGTTGAAATTAAGTAAACAGAACAAATAACCAACTTTCACAATTAACCCAAATCTTGATGTTGCCAGCTAGTATGGAAAAACATCATGTGCATATAACATCTTTCCCAAAAGCATTCTGGAAAAATTCAACTGCACAGAGTAAAGAAACCCTTCATGGTTAAATTCTGGACTAAACCCTGATATGGAAAAAAGTAGAGTGAAACTGATCTCCAGATATGCACCTTTATTTCAGTGTAAAAACACACATTGCATTTTCACTGTACTATACAATCTAAATCTGCACTTTAGTTAAGATTAAGGAAGAGGTGTCACTGCAATAGCAATATGATGAAGTGAAAACCCTACAAGCAGAACAAGGAAAAACTAATACTACCCCAGTTAGTTCCTTCAGTTGTGTTGTTTGTGTAACTCTGAAAACATTACAGCTGTATGCCAAGCAGTTTGCTATTTTCATCTTGACCACCTCAAATGGGGTGGATGGATCCAACAGTTGAGATGCAACCCCCCCCCCCCTTTACCAAAGGATGTGCTTAGCAGTGCAGTCAGCATAGGTTAATAGTCAGCACCAAGAAAACATAAGTTCGTGGGTACATAATCTCGTATGAGATAGAGTTTACAGTTCAACACCCCCCCCCCCCGGTCAGGCCTCGGCAAGTCAGTTTATTACTGCTCAAGATTTCAATTCGAAGTTACCCATTCCTACTACTAGTCCATTTTAAGTTAGATTTGCTACAATCACAAAGTTAGCTCTTTAAATCCCAAATGCTATTAATGACTAGCACTACACTTCTATGGCCCGCAGCATTAGTCTATATTTCGTCTGTAGCCAAAATGATAAATAGCCCCACAGGTTTTATCGCTTGTTTCTAGGCTTTGTTGGAAAATCTTTGTCAAGATATTAATAGAGCACTGTAAAAATTAAATAAAATTAGTAAGGAACTTTTATTTTACCCACAGGAGGAGTCGGGGGCGAAGAAATAGTAGCAGAGATATATTTTTCATTGACCACTGCACAGCTCCGGGTCTGACGAGACTGCACTGCTGCTTTGCTGCAATGGAGATAGGGTTGCTTCCTGCCTACCTAAACTAAGTAAATATTAGCTTGAGCCTGTATTATTGTAATTTAAACAAAAAACACTGACTGTCTGTGCCTGACAGACATGGACACTTCATACTTGATCCCCAGGATGATCTGATCTGGATTTTCGGAGAGCTGCTTCAGGCAGTATGTGTGAGGCTGTAAACATAAACAAACAAACACACTCTGACTCAGCCCTCAGCCGAATTCTGACAGGCTGGCAGGCTGGTTGCTAAGCTGACGTCATCACACATGCCTCTGCATGCGATGACGTAAGCAAAAAAAAAGGCAGAAAAAATTTTAAAAAAGCCAGAAAATTCAGGAATTAAGGGGGTCTCTTGGAAACTCGTAGCCTCCCATTATTTGGACCTCAAATATGGTAAATACTGAGGTATTCTGTACGGTTGAGAGGTATGGGGAGGACTGATAGACCAGGAAAATGGTGGGTAGCCAGTAGTATGATGAAAATGGCTGGCCCTGATTTCACAGATGTGCAAGTCTACAGAAATCAAGAAAGGCAGTAGGTACTTTGGACTTACTTATTTTGCATACCTTTCTTATTGAAATAAAATAGGCCACTTTTACCAAAGAGTGTGTGGGATTTAGAAAGACCAGAATTTAAAAGAGAAATGGTTTAGTAATAGTAGACAAATGTGCAGGGCTTTCAAATAGTTAAACAGTATACAAAGGGAGACTGCTGTTAGGAAGCACAGAATGGGGCATGCAACTAACGTCTGTAGTGGACTGCTTTAGTTAAAAAAATGGAATTAAACAAAGGCTAGCAATTAACAATTTTGTCCATAGGATAAAACGTACTTTCTATATCTTTGGAAAATAACACTGATCCTGAGGTTGCCCGGTTCACTTAAAGAGCACCGCAGGCCAGTAGTTCTCACCTAGGGGCATCCAGGGAAAAGTAATTTAAAAGAGGGAGTTTCTGTATCTTTTGACAATAACACTGATCCCGAGGTTTCCCGGTTCAGTTAAAGAGTGCTGCAGGCCAGTAGTTCAAGCTTGAGGGGATCCAGGGAAATGTAATTTAAAAGAGAGAGTTAGGGAAATGTAATTTAAAAGAGAGAGTTTCTCTATTTTTGAAAATAAAACTGATCCCGTGGTTGCCTGGTTCATTTAAAGAGAGTGGCAGGCCAGTAGTTCTAGATTAGGCGGAATCCAGGGGAAAGTATTTTAAAAGAGGGAGCTTAGCTATGGGCATACCACATGATGAGATATAGATATATAAACTTAATTAAATGGCAACAAAAAGACAAAAGAATATCACCCAAGGAATTTAAACATATGATACCAACAGAAAAACATTCATCCTTCCATAAATGCAATTGCATAACATTTAACTCAAAATAGCATGAAATACTTCAGATGCTTTCCCCAAATAAAACAAAGCAAAGGCAATAAGAAGAAAGCAAATAAAAATGAAAAAGGGAAAATACATCAACCCAGAGTAAATAGAAAGTGGAAGTAAGAAAGATAAAGGCAGGCGGTCACATTAAAAGATTTCTCTTTCTTATTTCAACAAATGTAGATACATTAAATTAAAATATGAAATATTTAAGTTACTAGCCTTTAAAAATAGTATAAATAAAGACCAGATATGTATATAAATAAATATAGAATGTCAACATGATCCATAAATAGGAAGTAGAATAAGGGAAGCACAAATTACTTCTCTGGGAAAGACTTTAATGCATAAGCTAAGAGTGCTTGACTGCTACAAATCAAAGAAGCAAGCTTGCGAGTCACAACTTGAGGTTAGTGGAGAGAAAAATCCTAAAAAAATAAGCCAGGGCACTTCTGTGGGCTAGGCTTGTAAAGGATCCAGGGCCATTAGCCTAGTACACACCAATGAACCTATGAGCATATGAACAACAAAAAAAAACGGTAATGTGAAGAAGCTTCCACTTAATTAAATCTCCTAAGGAATTTGAACATACTAGATCAAGAGAGAAACATTTACCTTTCCATAAAAGCAATCTCGTAACATTTAACATAGAAAAGCATAAAGTTCATATCCTTACCCCAAATAAAATGAAGCAAAATCAATAAGAAGAAAGTAAACAAAAAAGAAAAAGGGAAAATACATCAACGCAGAGTAAAGAGAAAAGTCAGATAAAGACAGGCAGTTTATTATCTAAACGTCTATTATAGGAAACACCAAGGTTAGAAAGAACAAAATTAAACAATAATACTGTCAATTCATGCATTGATATGAAAACTGAAACAACTATACGTAGAAAGATATATGAAAGATATAACTTAGGAACATTTTAATAAAATAAATAAAAATGCATATGAAGAAGAAAGTTACCTGTGTGAAGACAATAACATCTGACGTAAGAAAAGTGAGATATCCACTTTGAATCCAGAAAATGAATAGATGTATGCATTTTTCAGCAATGTGTATTGCAGCAGAGTACATCCTAGGTAATAGTTTTGGTTTCAGTTACTTTCATCTTTAGAAATTAAGGACTTGTTAAGTATTATTAATTGAATTAAGGAATAATTATGGAATGCAAATAAAGAATTGCTCAGAAGAAACAGTCACTTCCTGGATGAAGATTGAGACTTTGTTGATAGAAATTGAAAAAGGATCTGTTTTTTTTTTGTTTCTTTTTCTTCATATCAGTCCATGTATTTTATCCGAGGTTCTTTTCAGAGTGGGAGATGACCAGTTCATATTTTCTGTTATAGGTATAAGGTTATCATTTTTAACAAATGCAGAGGCTTCCTCTAAGTTATTAAAGATTGTTATTCTGTTGTTATTCCATTTGACAGATGTATTTTTATTTTTGCTGGAAAGATTATCTGACATTTTAAACCAGTTTGTTTTCACAAGAGGCGAGCAACTTGTTCTCATATCTATTGTTTTACATGAATAGTCATTATCAAATCTGATCGTGTTTTGTTTATATTTCAAAGGAGCTTTCCTCCATGCAGTTTTAAGTATTAGTTATTTGTCTGCATAAGATAAAAATTTTATAACAATAGATTTTGGAGGGGAAGATGGGGAAGATAGAATAGGTTTGCCAATAGCTCTGTGAGCATTTTCAGTACCATAAGAAAGACCTTCCTGGAGATTTAATATTTCAGTAATCCAAGTAATTAGGAATGAAATTAAATTCTCACCTTCATTTTTTTCTGGTAAACCAAAGATCCTTATGTTGAATCTCCTTTCATTATTTTCTAAATCATCTGTTTTGTTTAGAAGCCAGGTGTTTTGTTTTAATAGAAAGTCAGTTTGTGATTCTTCTTGTTTTAGTCTGCCATCCATATCATTTAAAGCATTCTCTGTATCAAAGATTTTGGATTGTTGCTGTTGTAACATTTCTTTAAAAACATCAGTTTGTTTCAGACAGTTCTCTTAAGTTTTCTAAGTTCTCCTGAAAAACATCCATTTTCAAGAAAAATTCCTGAATGGTAGATGTCAATAACTGTAAATCTTTCTCAGAGAAGTGTTGACATAAGAATGCTTAGAATTATTAATTTTCATTCAGTAGTTCAGTCTACAAGTAAAAGTGACAGGAAATTTTTCGTAAGACGTCACAACGTTTGGAAGATAAGTAGTCAAAACTGATATCAATTAGTCTGTGGTAAGATTTCTTGAAAAAAAATTAATTATTTCCCCATAATTCTGAAGAGCTCTACAAGGATGCCGTCTTCTTGTCTCCAACACCCCCCCCCCCCATTGTACCATCACTTCTTGTGTGTGGCAAATAAAGACAACATGTAGAAGAACATTTATGGGCAAATGGTGGCTAGTATTCTTGAAAAATTAATTAAATAAATGGTGAGGCCCTTACAAGGATAGGATATCATTTATCTTTAGCTTGTTAGAAGCAATGATATTTATACTATTGTGGAACTCACTAAGATAAAATCATAATTTGTTTTGCAGCCAAAATCCAAAAATCAGAATGTAGCAGTACAGGAATTCAAGTAGTACTATCCTGAGATTACCATCTGTAACTGTGCACTTAAAAGCAGATGTAAAGGTTCAGGCTTCTCCCTGTTTCCCTAATGCTAATACAGTTTAAGTTTGTCCTCTAGAAGGTGAAATGTTCTTTAATGGCATTCTAGTGTTGGGTGCAGGGTCCATAACCATATGGTGGTTTACATACCTTCTAAAGAGTGTGATCAAGAGAAGTGGATGTGGGTATACTAGACTGAACAGTCAAATCTTGGACAACTGGACTAGACTTGATGGAAGGTTTAAGCCCAGTAATTAGGCTGTGGACCTTAGTGCTGTGTAAATTCCTGAACATAACTACCTCAGATTTGTCTGATTCTTATTAGAAGGAGCTCCAAGCTAAAGCAGGAGAAGTGGTAATCAGACTAAGAGCATGGATCCATCACAAAATTAGATGTTGTCACACCTCTATGGAATAATAAACTCTTGAAAGTGTCCTTTGCAGCACATGAGAGTGGATATAATCTGAAATAACTTTAACCTCTTCATAACTAAATGAAATGCTTTAGTAAAAGCAGCTGGATTATTGTCATCCCACATGCTGGAATTACTCAGAATTTAACAGTTTGGGAAGACAGCTCTACTGTGATAATAAAGCTGAAAATCTATTTTAAAAGTATTGTCCAACTATTGGTGTATGTTGCACAAGAGAAACCTGCAGGCAGTTCTTGCTTCCATTCCATAATCAAAAGAGTCAATATATTTGGCTAGTAACCTGGATTGCTTCAAGTAAGGACTGAATGCACATAGTTATACCTCCAAAAATGTTATTCCACCAATGGCAATGGTTAACAGAAGTCCTCGGAGGAATTGCCATGATTCAGTGGAGACCAAGATTACTAGGCAACTAGACTGATGCTGTGAACCTGAGGCCACTTTCACAGAAGATGTTAGAAATTATCCCTGTCTAGTTGTGAACTGATTCCATATTTGTGTGCAGTGCCCTGTTTAGACCCACAAAAACAAATGCCTCTGCAATCAGCATGGAATGGTATTTAGTCTTAACCATGAAACTATAATACTTGGAGACTTAAATATAGACCGGCAACTCATAAGATGTTCTTCGTGTTTCACTGTTGCAGTCATTACATTTGGGTAATCTTCTTGCAGGTTGCCCTCAGTCGGCATGATTAACAAAGTCTTGGGTCCTGCGTCAGTTGCTGTCCCTTCTTCCATGACGTCAGGTCATCAGGGGTATAAAACATGCAGCTGACGCCATTACATCAGTCTTTCTTGCTGTGCAGTGCCTGAAGCAGAAGCATTTCATAAGTGCTGGTCGGCCGACTCCTGAAATTTTCGTTTTCGAGTTTCAGAACCGAAGTCTTCAACTAAACGCTAAGTACCCTATTGGGGAAACTTTTTCTTGCTCCTTCCTGATGTCAGTAAAAGTTAATAATTGCATTACTTGTGGAAAGCAAATACCTCATAAAGATTTTCATTCGTACTGTATTCCTTGCCTAGGCCCTGACCACGACTTACCTTGTTGTAGGTTTTGTGCTTTATTTAATCAGCACACTATCCGTCATCGGTATATATTTGCCTCTAAATATTTCGGTTCTTGGTTTAATTATCCGTAAATGTCATCAGTTAGCCATCCGACTACCGGAATTCTGAAAAAAATGCAAAGATAAAGACATAGACAGGCCGCCGAGGTCCAAAACTGCTAACAATGCTTCTCCTAAGCCAGTCGCCAGTTCACCGGTACTCAGTGAGGTGCTTTCGCAGCCCCTGATACCCGCTACTTCTGATTCACAGGCCTCTACTGAGACTCATTTGGAGTCCAGTATGCCGCAAGATACTTCAACTATGGAACTCGACTCATTTGGAGTCCGGTATGCCGCGAGATACTTCAACTATGGATCCCGCGGATGTCTCTACCTTGGATGGGTCTGGAGCCACTGTGCAGGCACCGGCTTCTGAGGGTGTATTCAGATCTACAAACTTGCATATTAAATCAATGCTTCCTTCATTAATAAGGCCTAAATCTCGATCCATGTCTAAAAAAAACCAACGCACAGGCCACATGCTCAGGCCTCTATGCCTAAACAAAAAATTATAAAAATGGCTGAAGATCTACTAACTCTAATCAGGGGTAGTCAACCCCCACCCTCTAAGAGGCCTAGGGCTGAGCTTGATTATGAATCTTCTGATCAGGATTCTGTTTTTTTCTGACTCTTCTGATGACCTGGATTTGTCCTTATCTACTTATGAGGATTCTGATGCAGAGGACTCTAGTCCCTCTGCTTCCCCTCCTGAGGATTTTTCTTTTGGGGAAACGTTACATACTCTAAGGTAGCATTTTCACTGGGAAAGCCAGGAATTTTCTGATTCACCTTTCTGGAGATTCCAAAATTTAAGATGCTGAGTCTTCACCAATTACTTCCTATCCTAGGTAAAGACTCCTGGTTGGCAGCACTAGATCTAAAGGAAGCATACCCGCACATCCCAATCAGGGAATCTTGCAGAAAATACTTACGCTTCAAAACAGGCTACACGCAATATCAGTTCTCTGCACTGCCCTTTGGCTTATCTACTGTGCCCAGGGTATTCACAAAGTGCCTAGCTCCAGTGATTGCATTTTGCAGGCAAATAAGTATTCAAATATACCCATATCTGGATGATTGTCTAATTCAGGCAGAAAGCCAGGACATACTTTTGAATCATCTGGCATTTGTAAAAAAGGTTCTACCTTGTCTGGGGTACACCATAAACAAAAAGAAATCACAATTGGTACCCTATAAACAAATTACATTCCTGGGAGCAAGCTTGAATACAGCTTCCCAGATGGCTTACTTCACGCCAGAAAAGCAAACTCATTTGACAACCTACTTGGCCACAAAAACCCTGCTAACTGCAAGACAAATACTACAAGCCTTGGGTTTCATGGCCTCCTGCATCCTTCTAATTCCATAATCAAGACTGCATATGAGGAAACTACAGTGGTATCTCAAATGCTTATGGAGTCAACATTCTCACAGCCTAGAAACAATTATTCCTATCATACCTTGCCTACATCTAGAGTTCCTTTGGTGGGCAGAGGCCTGCCACCAGAACAAGGGGCTACCTTTCACACCACCCCCTGCCACCCAAACCATAACAACAGATGCATCAGACTATGCATGGGGGGCTCACCTGGCAGGGAAGTGCATTCAGGGCAAATGGAACCCAAGTCAAACGCACCTGCATATTAAACAAAAAGAAATGTTAGCTGTACAGAATGCTCTGACAGCCTTCAAGGGCTACATTCTTCCAGGACAACTAATGGTTAAGATGGACAACACCACTGTTATGTGGTACATAAACAAGCAGGGGGGTACACATTCTTACCCCCTCTGCAGACTAGCCATGGCATTGTGGAACACAGCCTTGAGCTACCAAGTGCACCTACAAGCTCAATCCCTGCCAGGAAAGTTAAATACACTGGCAGATGGACTAAGCAGAAACCTTATGGACCCACACGAGTGGAAACTGGAACGAAGGATTTTCAGCATGTTGACAAGTGAATGGGGTAGCCCGGATATAGACCTGCTTGCCTCCCCCCAGAACTACCAACTGGACAAATTTTGCACAAGGACTCCCCCCAAACAAGCCTGGAAAGTGGATGCTCTGTCCTTCAGCTGGAAAAACCTATCAGTCTATGCCTTCCCCCACTGCCTCTGCTCTCCAAAGTACTACTAAAAGTCAAACAGGACAAACCAAGGATGATTTTGATTGCTCCAGACTGGCTGTGCCAACACTGGCACCCCCTCCTGCGCAGTGTGTCATGGTTATCTCCATGGCACCTGCCTCAGACTCCTTCCCTGCTGTCTCAGTAGGAGAGCCAGATTCTGAACCTTGCAGCCTGGCTAATTACTTAAATTCTAACTTACCATCCCTCAGCAAACCTGTGCTGGATGTCATCTTAGAGGCAAGGAGGCCTAGTACTAGAAAATCTTATGCTGAAAATAGAAAAGATTCTGTGCCTGGAACCAATCTCAAGGGATGAGCACAGCAGCGCCCAGTTTACCTCAGATTTTACAATACTTAACTGAGATGCTTCACGAGGGCCTGTCGTTTTCCTCCATTAAAATCTATGCCTCAGCCATTTCAGCTCATTATAACACAGAACCTCCCCTCTTCTCTCATCCACTGCTCAAGCAGTACCTCAGAGGGGCCACAAATTTGAGACCACCCAGGAGAGCTCCAACCCCAGCCTGGGACCTTAACTTTGTATTGGAGAAACTCACTCTCCCTCCTTTCAAGCCAGCTGCTACTGCAGACTTAAAATTTCTTTCTTGGAAAACAGCTTTCCTTTTAGCAATCACTTCAGCTAGAAGGGTATCTGAATTACAGGCCCTTATGGCAGTGGAGCCTTTCATCATCTTTCATGCGGACAGGGTATCCCTCAGGACCAATCCATCCTTCATGCCCAAGGTGGTATCCAGTGTGGCTCTAAATCAGTCCATTCATTTGCCAACCTTCTTTCCCAATTCACAGAACAAAGGGGAATGGATTCTGCATTCCTTGGATGTGCACAGACAACTTAGATTCTACTTGGACAGGACTAAACCTCAAAGAAAATCTGAACAACTGCTGGTAGTATTTGCTGCAGGGGCAGAGGGGAAGGCTATTTCAAAACAAACCATTTCTAAATGGATAAGCCATTGCATTAATTTCTGCTACAAGCACCATGGAAAACCTATCCCCAGGGGATCAGACCTCACTCCACCAGGGCTGCATCTACTTCTACAGCCTTTCTCAGAGGCATTCCTACCAGGGACATCCTAGAAGCTGCTACCTGGAGTTCTGTACATACTTTCACCAAGCATTACCATTTGCTAATTTTCTCTAAATCCAGAGCTGGCTTTGCCACTGCAATCTTGCAGGGCCTTATAGCTGCTCCTAATGCTATCTAAACTCCCCTCCCAACCATAGCTTTGGGAATCTACCCAAATGTAATGACTGCAACAGTGAAACACGAAGAACATAGTACAGTTGTGTACACTTACCATAAATGTAGATGTTCGAGTGTATTCACTGTTGCAGTCCTGGTTAACCTGCCTCCTTCACCATAACTTCTTTTGGCTATACCTCTACTTTCCTTTACTATGCTTAAAAGCCTTTTTGGTGTATTTGCTTTTTTGTTGGAGGTATATCTTTGTGCTGTTATGTTTAATTGCTTCCCATTAGGGGGGGTACCTGACATCTGGGGGAAGAAAAACTGATGTAATGGCGTCGGCTGCATGTTTTATACCCCTGATGACCTGACGTCATGGAAGAAGGGGCAGCAACTGACGCAGGACCCAAGACTTTGTTAATCAGGCCAACTGAGGGCAACCTGCAAGCAGATTACCCAAATGTAATGACTGCAACAGTGAATACACTTGAACATCTACATTTCTGGTAAGTGTACACAACTGTACTTTTCACTACTCCCACTGAATTCATAAACTTGTATACCTTCAGATAATTAATAACCAGTCCTACACGAATCAACAAAACTTCAGGGAGACACTCAACATTAGACTGGATTCTTACAGACAAACTGACAAAAGTAGGGTTCCTCTTAGCATAAGTGACCACGTACCAACATATGCCGTTAGAACTCACCATACCCTAGCTAAACCTATTATCTATAATCAGATATTAAATATAATTAATTTCAGCAAAGATATTTACAATAAAACAGTAAAACAATATAACTGGAATGTATTTAGAACAAATACAATAGATACTGCTGTAGAATGCTTTAATGACATTTTCTTACAGCTCTTAAATAATCTACCACCAGTATATAATAAAAGAGTAAAGTCCAACCCTGCACTATGGCTGACAAAAGAAATAAAAAAAATATCATGATTAAAAGGGATAAAGCCTGGAAAAATTGGTATATAAATAGTACCCAAAGTGTCTTCCAGTAATTCAGACATATTAGAAACCTTGCAAAACTCCATGTCAAACAAGGTGAGCAGACATACTATACCAGCCTACAAGATGAACATAAAAACAACCCAAAATTTTTTGGTCATCACTAAATAAACTACTCCAATCTGGCAAGACCACCACTCCCTCTACAAAAACAGAGAACACTACAGACTCTAACCCCACATAGTTTAATTCTTACTTTATACAATCAGTATTATCTTAGACATGAATACATCCTCCTCTCTCTACCCCTGTCCAATCAAAACCACCCACAGCTCTTCAGTTTTAGTCCAGTACCTACCTCACTCATAATGAAGTTGCTCCTTAAACTAAAAACTACTTCTGTAGCTGTAGACCAACTACTATCAGACTACCTAAAATGGCTGCAGAATTCAGTCTTCCTTGTGTCCATACTAATTAATAGGTCCATAGCAGAAAGATACACCCCATCACTGTGGAAAAAAATCCTGCGTCATACCACTGCACAAAGGTGGCGCATCTGCAGAGTTTAATAACTACAGATTAATAGGGATTCTCTCCCCCCTCTCCAAAATATCAGAGAAATGCATCCATATGCAGCTGATGCAGTGCCTAACCCCAAATTATCTGCTGTCAGAAGCACAGCATGGCTTTAGGCCCCAGCACAGAACCTTTAGTGCTCTACTACATGTTACCAGTACAATAAACCAACAAAGAAACAATGGTCTCCTTGTGTCCACCATGTTCTTAGACTTGTCAAAGGCATTTGATACTGTCTCACACCAGCAAGTGTTTGTTCGACTCTCCTAAATAAGACTTTCACAATACTTCTTGTTAGGGTTTCTTAGTTGCCTATCTGGCAGGCAACAAGCTGTTAAATGGCAACAAACCTACTCATCCTTTCAAACAGTTGCTACAGGTGTCCCTCAGGACTCTATCCTGGGTCCTCTCCTATTTAATTTATTTATTAATGATCTCCACACCTCCATTCACCAGTTAAGTTCAGTATGCAGATGGCTCAACATTAATATGTTCACCCTCAACAATATATAAGCTCTAAGACATTACCCGAAAAATATTTCTCCTCTGTAGGAACCTGGCTGAAAGAATCAATCCTATTACTTAACCCTAAGAAAATGAAGTTAATGTTTTTACCTAAAAGGTGCCAAAATCCAAAGCAATCTTTTACCATAAAGTCAGCAAATACTGTCATTGAAACTGTAACTCACAGTAAACTTCTAGGCATTATAATAGATGACAATCTCATATGACCATCATATACTGCACACCATTAAATCTATACACCAGAAACTAGGCTCCCTTTATAGGATCAATGGATTCTTTGCAGATACTGCAAGAAAAACTCTAGCCACCACCTTCTTATTGCCAACTCTCTTATATGCCACTCCAATCCTAGCAAACTTAAACAATATTCAAAGAAACTTGTATCCTACTACAATAAAGTAGCTAAATTTGCCACCAATCTCCCTCATAGGACCCACCATTGTCATAGCTTAAAGCAATAAATTGGCTCGAACTGCACAACTACCTAACATATTCATTACTAATTACAGCATACAAACTCATTCATCATCCAGGAAAAATGCCCTGCACTACATAACTTATTACTGACCTTCTGTCTAGCAAGGGACCTCTGTTATAATAACAAATTCGTATTACTTACAAATAAGTCAACTAATGATGCAGGAGACTCTCTCTACTCCCAATACGTTGCTAAACTCTGGAATAGTATCTCTGCACAAATAAAACTCACCGACAAGCTCAGTAGTTTTAAACCACTGCTTAAACAGCATCTTAACCAATACTGGTCTTGCATATGCTCATCACAAGGTTAAGAGTTTGTGTTCACCATACGATACTCACCAAGTACTCTTCTTAAACAGAATACTGTCAACCTCTTACTGAAATGACTAAACAATATTTATACATAACTGCTGCCTGTACAATCCATTAAGTTGCATGTGGGCTTTCTCTTAGTAACTTCCACCCCTGTAAAATCTTAGAATGTATAAATGTAACTGCTGTTTGAGTATAAATGTAAATAAAAATGTAACTACTCTATTTAACTGGAACTTCGTATAATGCAATGTAGGCAAATGGAGTTTTTCTTCCCTGGCCTCCACTGAAAATGGATAATACCCAATCGGACTTTCCCGGTAAACAAAGACAAATAAATAAATAAATAGTCTGCCTGGGTCTTATTCGGATTCTGGTAAAATCTATTGCTGCTGGTGTCTTCCTATGGTGATGCAGGGTAATGCTAACACCAGTCAGACTAGATAATTTATGAAATTCAAAGTAGGCCTCCTATGACTGATGCCACCTTGATGATTTCTCTAGAATTACAGGTTTCTATACCTGTAATACCTTCTACTGGGGACCTTGCAGGACCAGTAAGAAACAGCTCTGCCAGATGTAAGTAGCAATTTTACTAATCACATGTTATATAGGTGTATGTGTGTGTGTGGGGTGGGGTGGGGGTACTTGTGTGAAGAGAGAAAGAGGACATATGTGTGAGATAATTAGAAAAAATATATCAGGTTAGTATAATAACGTACTACTACTACTACTGTCAGGAGAGCAAAACTGGCAACAATAAACTATATAAGATGTATGGACTGCTAATTTGGGAGGTCAGGTAAACTGCAACAGGTAACAAAACTAAGAAATAGGCATAATGAAATTGTCAAAGGTAACAGCCAAGCAATTGAAGAAGGGATAATTAAACAGGGGTACTTATCTTAGTACCTCGTGCATGAACTAGTATCACCTGTAGAAAATGTTTTATAGATATAATAGATTTTCACTTCCTACAGGATTTTGACAGTTCAAATCAGACTGATCATTTATTCCCAGACATTGGATATGACATAGGTATTGGAAACTGTATATAGTATAAAAGGAAAATCTGGAAAAAGGTGCTGGTTCCATGCTAGAGTTTAGTTGAAGAGCCGGAGAAGCAAAGAGTGACAAATGCACATGACTCCATATTAAGAAAAGAAGACGAAAACTGCATTGAATGCTTGGATCTCAGTCCACGTAATTTAAGCTCAGTATGTCCGACAAAGGTACACTTGCAGGTGAAAGCAACAGTGCTAGTAAGCAGGTCCTTACCCACATTAGTTCAAATGGTATTAGTTTCTCTATGTACAGCAGTGATCTTACTGTGCCCTCAATTATCACTATTTTGAAAAATGAGGCGCATCATATTTGTTTAGAAAATCAAGATTTTGAGTAAGAATTAGTCTTTTAATTAATTTTGTTAGAGATGTTAATCTTGAAATTCATCTTAAATGCAGAAAGACTCCTGAGTTTGGAAACCAGTATGTGGGGAGAACAAATGTATGTTTCTAGTATGAAGGAAAAATTTGACACGTTAACTGTGCATCCTTGAGAAGCTCCTACCCGGTACATACTCTATGTATACATTATGTACCAACAAATATGTAAATATTATTACATGCTGGAGGGCTAAAAACATAATGGATTCAAACTAACTTCAAGAAAAGCACAGTAGGGTAAAACAAATCTGTCTCATGATGGTCTAATCCCAGGTCATGATCCCTATTAGTGGGTGAACAATCCATCGCTTGGTGAATTCTGCTTCACAATGATAGGAAGAGCTGACATCGAAGGATCATAAAGTGACCACTATGAACGCTTGGCCACCACAAGCCTTTTATCCCTATGGTAACTTTTCTGACACCTCCTGCTTAAAACCCAAAAAGCCAGAAGGAGCATGAGGCCTGCTTTCATTGTCTGTATTCATAATGAAAGTCAAGCTCAAGTGAGCTTTTGCCCTTCTGTTCCATGGGAGGTTTCTGTCATTCCTGAGCTTGCCTTAGGACACCTGCATTACTCAGACAGGTGTACCACCCCAGTCAAACTCCCCACCTGACACTGTCCCTGGAGCAGGTGGCGCCTGGATGCCTGGGCACTTGGAGCCAGAAGTGGGATAGGAATTCAGCCGTATTTCTACACACTTGCTACTTTAAAGACTTGAGGATTAGGAAGCTGAGCCCCTCTGCAGCTACAGCTTGGTTGCAGCATTGATATAGATTATGACTTATACTTTAAGGTTGAGGGTTATTGCTGTTGATGAGACAAGAAGGGAATGCTTGTTCCACATTTTTTGGAACTAGTACTCCTATAAGTTTTATTGCAGGAAGCGTGTGCTGTAGCTAAGATTTGCTAAAATGTTAATCCAGGGGATCCAAAGCCCTTTGATGTAGGTTGTATTCATTTGCCTTTTCAGCTGTAGTAAGGCCAGTTGTCGCTCGTGTGTTCACGATGTAATAGACGAATCTTTGCGGGTTCTGTTCAAGCAGCTTTATTATGTTCAAACACATTACGGTTATAGCTATTAACTTCAACTTAGGTAACTTGTATACAAACTAACTGCATTCATTCTCACATGCTTACTCTCTGGCTGCACTTTCAAAATGGCACTAGGTGCAACACGTGCCTGCTTTTTATATATGCACGTTCATCACTTGCTATGCTTCTTAAAGACACATCACACACTGTGCTCTACACCAGTGTTGAAGGAACTTTAAACAGAGTAACATACCAAAATCACTGCTTTGTGTGTATGACATTTCATTTCCATACTTTTAAAATCACATTGGTTTAGATATGAAGGCACCATTCCAGGAAACCAGTATAGGAAGAAAATTTACTGTACCAGTTATCAGTCTTGAGTCTAGTATGAGGAAGGATATTTACCACTGCAGAAGCCCAGTTTCATCTGTCTTAATTACAAAATAATTTACATGATCTGCAGAGGTCATGACCTGAAATAGTTGAAAGCATAGCTGTCTGTACATTCGAACTTGTTGCACATTTGACTCCTGAGTTGTTTGGGAGCCTGCAATGGGTTGAGAAATTGAAATCAGAAAACAAGGTCTTAGTTTTATAGGGTTTAGTGTAAGGCTGTAAGCAATTGTCACATCTCTGCATTGTTGTAGCCTATTTTGTGACAGCTATTGAGCACATGCATTTCTGAAGTAACATTGCGCTATTAACAGCGTACTGCAGTGATTATGCCTCTCTGCAGATGACTGCTGCAGCCAGACTGCTCATGTTATAGGTACTGGACAGACAAAAACGTTGCCCACTGTTTGGTACTTCTCCACTTATCTGAGATTTAGGCATGATGGAAAGGAAAAGGGGTCTCTTCTGTCAGTTGTATTACAGAGTCACTGAGCAGAATAGAATATATGCACTGCAGACAGGAAGAAAGAGGAAGAAAACAAATTCCATGGGTTGCATGAAAGTAAATTGATGTCATACATTTGTAAGCAGACAGTAGTTACAGAACCAGAGTAAATCCATACTCACAGATACTGTCTCATTGCCATGTATATTGAAAGGACTTTTTCCCACAAATAGAGGTTAAAATGGATAAGACCAGTTGCTGTTTCTAGACAGGTTGACAGGTTCTGCAGTGACTGTTTTACTGCTGTTATGAAAGCACTCTTGTCCCCATGTTTATAAATGTTGTTAAAACAGGGTTACTTTAGCTATTTATGATATGCAGTACAAGAAGCACAAACTAGTATCACAGTTATGTATGGATTTCAGGAATATACCTTGCAAAATCAATATGAGGAACTAAAGAATCTTTCTAGCACTGTGAAAGGTGATGACGTCTGCAGTCAGTGAGCTGCATTAATTAGGCTCACACAATGTTTTCAGCATATGGCTAGTAAGATGCCATGGTGTGTGGAAATCATTATGTTAGGTACATGTTCACAATATTTGGGCTGCAATTTTGTACCGGAGTGGGTGCAGTCATGTATCTCTTAAACGTATATGGGGTTTCCACCAGACTAATTTCAAAGGTGTTCCTAGAGGTGTTATTTCCCTGTTGTGTGTAAATGCAGCCATCAGTTGTCACTGAAAAAAGAACATGCTGAAGGGTATTAAACAGATTATGATGATTTTGCCTGTAATCCTGAACTAATGTATCATGGCTGCATATTACTATTCTATGTTTTGCCCTTTTTTTAAAAGTGTAGGTGCAGTATGTCTGCTTTATCACTAGAGGGCTGTAGAAGACTAAAAATCCAATTATATAATAAAAAAAAAAAGTATCACAGCAACCAAATGACTATAACACAATGTGGTAATGTGGTAACCAGGGTGGCCCTTAAGTCAATTATATCCTAATTACATTTCTAATATTCAAAGTGTGTGGATCAGTCATCAGTTATTATTTTGTGATGTCAAACTGTAATGCATTTGTCTATTATGCAGGTTTCAGCTGCTATTATTTGATATCTCTATACAAAAATATATCATGTTTATCAAAAGGGCTTCAGAAACTATTATTTATAACTGGCTGACATTTTCTGGAGACCTGAAGCAGTTTTCCAGCTATAAGGAGATTTATATGTTTGCAGTAAAATATTAAATCTTACTCTTTTTTTAATGTCATAATCTCCTATAATTTGAAGAATAGATAAAAAGCATATGCCTTCAAAATAAAGGTGACATTGCATTATCTAAATCCTTCAAAGGTGCAAGTTATAAGGAGGAACATCCAGAAGCAAAGAGCATATATCATGTATTTTAAATCTTGATATATTAAATGTTCAAGCTGATTTAATGTGAAAGGAATAGATACATCTGTTCATGTAGCATTTGCATCTTATGAAGTGTACTTTTATTCATTTTTTTGGCTGCCTTACTGTGTACCTTCCAGCTGACCATCTGCTGCTTTTTGCTCCTAATGGTCCTAAATTTAATGCCCCCAGTACTACTCCCTGTGGCTGGGATCATTTTGGCCATAGGCTGGTTGGGAAAGGAATGGGGAAACATGGAACAGAGCCTCTGAGAGCATATATATGTTGTTGTGTATGCAGGAGAGGTCTCGGGATGACATAAATGGGCACTGCCACTGCCATCAGACTCTTCAGCACATGTAACATCAGTCAGATCGACTTACCCTCTAATACCAAGACTTTTAACAATATTCTGTCTTGCAGTTGTTATATGTTTGCATAACCATGGAACCATGGTACTGAGGGCATGCCAAATTACAAACTGAAGTCCCCAGACTGAGTGAGACAGCAAACTGTCAGTCCTTTCCACCCTCCTTGGCACTTCCAGTGATCAAGCCACTAAACAGTTTGGAGTCATCTGGGTGACAGGAAGGATTCCACCTCTCTCTGTATGTATATATATATATATATATATATATATATATATATATATATATCAATATATATATATATATATATATATATATATATATATATATATATATATATATCAATATATATATATATATATATATATATATATGTGTGTGTGTGTGTGTGTATATTATGGAGCCAGGGCTATACTTTGATTTTTTTTGGTCCTTCCACAGGCTGCTCTACCTGTACCAAATCAGAAAATTTATTCCATAAGGTGAGAGCAAGGCACTTCTATTCTAGATGAGAGCCCTACAAGCCATTTTTTCCTAACCAGGTAGCAGAATTGGCCCATTCATTCCAAATAACAAGAGTCAGGAGGTAGGTAGTGGACCAGGTTGCAGTTCCTGTGGAGTGGTCTATCCCTCACTTAGTGGAATTACCCTCCTTATAGCAGCTCTTCAAGCTCCACTGTATGCTGCTTGCGAGAAGGGACATGCCTCAGCTCGCTCGCTCAGCTATGTGCATATGCACTATGACAACGCATGCTCACAGGCTCAAGCTGTTTTGGAGGAATACTAGTGTCACCCAAAGGGTGAGACAGAGCTGCTTCCTCCTCCCAGGAAGGATGAACTATTAGAACATTAGAAGCCACTCGCTGTCATCCTTCCTGAACAGCTCCAGCAAGTGGCCAAAATGCTAATCAAACTTGTGATGCTTGGGCAGTAGTCAGGGCTTTGTCTCTCTATGCCACTGGAGCTGGCTGGTTGTACTTTAATTTCTTAAGAACAAAACAAAAAAAAAAAGTAAAAAATTGAAGCCCAGCAGCTCCCTGAACATTCTTGGAACTTCATGTATTTCAGCATGTTAGAAAAGAAAAACAATTCTTCAGACTGATTGAGCTATTGTATTTTTGTCAACACATTATGCCATTTATTTTCATCTCCGGTTGGGTGGGTGTTCGAAAGACATGCGTAAATGGGCGTGCCTTCATTGAAAGTTGAACGTCAAGCTGGCACCTCGACGTTCGTGAAAATCTACTGCCAATCATTAGCGGACCGGAGTTCCGCTGTGACGACCCCTAACTGGGAAAAGCTGAAAGACAAAAACAACTTTAGAGAAAAAAGGAAAACATATACTGCAGGCTTCATATGGCTTGTAGGCGAGATTTTAACAGTAATACTATTACTGCTAAATTGCAGACTGCCTCTGATTAATTTCTTATATTCCCATCCTTAGTGCTTTCCATAAACATCACAGCTGCCTTAAGTCCGTGTTGCTTTGAGGGGAACCCCATCCAGTAGATCTCATTCACATGAAAATTCTAATTCATTTGAATGAAGGATCTAATGGGTGCGAGAGTAATACAGAGCCCAGTGGGGAGTTCATCACAGTGAGGCAAACAGTGGGCTTTTCATATTGTCCTACCTCTAATGGGTGCGAGAGTAATACAGAGCCCAGTGGGGAGTTCATCACAGTGAGGCAGACAGTGGGCTTTTCATATTGTCCTACCTCTAATGGGTGCGAGAGTAATACAGAGCCCAGTGGGGAGTCCATCACAGCGAGGCAGACAGTGGGCTTTTCATGTTGTCCTACCTCTCTCCTTATGTGCTTGGCTGATATCATTACATACTTTTTCTCACAGAATGGCGCTGTGAGAGAATTGCCACCTTATATGTTTTAATCTGTCCCTCACATTCTCACCTATAAACTCTGCAGCAACCAGTTCTCAGTACAGTGTAACTGGGGCTGACTGAGACCCCTCTGTATGCACCTCAGCATGTTGCCTCACCCTCCTTTCTGGAAGAGGTGAGCAGACAGTGCCTCAGTGCTCCTCTGTCATTTGCTTCTCTGTAATCTGAGCTGCTAATCAAACCCAGGTCATCTGGATAGCAATTAGGGCTTCATCCTGTACGCCACAAAGCCGACAAATGGCAGCACTATTAGTGTCAATATACACTTACAACAATGGAGTTCTGTCAGGGTTATCTGGGCAGAAGCAGAACAAGTCATTTTTTAAGGTGAGAAGTTCAGATGACTATCCTGATTATTGTCCTGTCCTCTCCTAGCCCACTAACTGTATTCTGTGAAATACCACGACTTTGCTACATTGACATTTGCAATGACTTTTCCAATATTTTTCTTTATATGTGGCCCTTCCTAACAAAGCATATGATGATGATGATGATGATCTTTAGGCAGAATCACTGCAGCAGAGTATGTCGACAGTTTTGGGGACTCTATGCAACTAGCTAAACATAGAGGCATATGTGTGGCTTATCTTACCAACTACCAAGCATTTCATCTGACTTTCCATTCTGGGTACAGTTTTGTAAACTGAAATTATGGTACATGCAGTGTGTAGTCATGTCAGCTAGAAGCAATCACGTCTTTTAGCTTGAGTTTGCATACTGTTTAGCTGTAGCCCATTGTATTGAGTTTTCCCATTCCATTACAGAACTGCTTAGCAAATACACCAAGTAGTAACATCTGTTTTTGTTTAGAGAATAATATGCACATTCTTGATTCCTGTCAAAGGTTAGTCTGGTTGTACAAAGTATGATTTGCTGATGTTGTACAGTTCTGGTATACTTTGCAAATAAATGAAATGTAAAGATAAATAGCAATGCTAAGTCCCATCACCCTATGACATGTTGGACTAACGTGTCAGCTAAGTGGACATGCCGTGGCACTGTGAGGTAAACACACCTACATAGGTTCATAGGTGGGTACTAGGCTAATGGCCCTGGAGCCTTTACAAGCCTAGCCCATAGAAGTGCCCTGGAATTGTGCCACCCAATGTTACTTCCCAGTGCCTCTATCAAGTAGATCCATTCGAGTGATCCCCAGGGTGAACTTTCTATTTCCCATGTTTACATGAGGTGGACATGCCATGGCACTGTGAGTTAAACACACCTACATGCATGGTGGTGTGTCCCTGTTTGCTAGCCCACCTACTGCAGTATTCTCTGTCTTTGTAGCACCAGCATCATCATAAGTGCTCATGATCTGACAGTGTGCCCCGAGCACCACACATAACCCCAGGAAAAGACAGACTTTCTTGCCATTCCTCTTACCTTATATGAGTTCCAGCAAGTATCTTTGCTACTAGCCACAATTGGGTTACCTAGGTCATACTCAAGGCCTTATTCCATTATATGTATGGAACTTGCAATGCCTTCTAGAAGCCTGATTCTACACTCCTTGTATGCCCCCAAGAACTGTACACAATATGCAAGTTGTGACCTCATGAGATGTCTGGTAAAACAAGATTCATAGGTTCATAGTAGGCTAACTACCTTTGTGGACCATTTTAAGCTTAGCCAATTATCCCATTTGAGAATCAAACTCTGCATCGTGGGTCTGTAAGGCGAACACTTTAACCATTATGCCAATCCCAATCCACGCTTCTTCCTAAAGTTTATTCTCATAAGGATTCACTCCAAGTTTCAGTCTGCAGCTTAAGCTTCCTTTTCATTTTACACCTGAAGGCTCAGCCTATTTGTGATTAATACTCTGATGTTTTTTTTCTTGCATTTTTGCCACCAGTTCCACTCCATCTAGCCAAGATATTACCAGTGCTGCTGTTGTCCAAGTGCATTACTTCTGCATTTGCCTGTGGCAAACCTCAATTACCACTTTTCTGCTCTTTTCAAATTTTGTTAGCCCCGTCCCCCCTTCCATCCTCTACTTCTTAACTTGTCACTGTGCCATCAGTGACGAGACTGATCTGATCATGTCCTCTGTTCCCCTTGACTATGTCTGAGGCAAACACACTAGAAGTACTGAGCCCAGGAATGATTCCTGACTTATGCCACTAGTCACTTCTCTTATTATTGATGTCATACATCTCACCACAAATCTCTGTGTTCTGCCCTTCAACCATGAAGCCCCAAGCCACCAGTTTTTCTACCAGCCACCCGTGGGACTGAGACAAAAGAGTGAAACTCATGTTGGACATGTCTACGTCCACCACCTTGGGAATTTCTCCTGTGACCCATTAAAAAAAAATGGATCATGTTTGACTGACAGCCTCTTCTGGCCATAGGCGTGTGTTGGTTGCTGTCCTGCTGACTATTGTCTTTTAAGAAAGCAGCTTTCTCTACAAGATTATTTTTCTTAATTTTTTCTTCAATAGATGTTGGCTTAACATGTCTGCCAAAATAATTGTACTATTTCTCCTGCTCCATTTTTAAAAAAAGGGCTCCACTCTTGCTGTCCTTCTGTATTTGTCAGCATTTTGGCACTGACCCATCTTCTGTTGAAGATCTCTATCAGGAGATCTGCAAGCACACTAGACAGATTTCTGAGAATCCCTGAGATGCATCCCATCTGGTCCTTGTTGCTTATCCTCCCTTAGGCAGTCTGTTTCCTCCACCTCTTGCTTTTCTGCTTTGGTGTCTATCTATCGCTCAATACACTCTTCTCTACCTCTCTCCTCAAGTAATATCCCACCAGCTTTCCTTCATGGCAACTGAAGTATTCTTTCAGAACTTTGCTTTTTTTCCATTTTTCTGTCTTGCTCAGCCTGACCAGGTCTGTTCCTCCTTTCATCTATTCTGCTCTCTATCGAAGAAAGCTATTGTTTCCATTAATGATGACTTCTAACAACCAGCATGAAGTTCTCCATGAAAAATATTACTTAAACAGTTTAATGTCAGCACAGCTTTTAACAAAAAGTCATGATTACAGCATCCCCTCAGTTCGTTATGTTATGATAAACACTGTATGTAGAGGTTTGCAGCTGCTTTGGTTGTATGTGTACTAGCAGGCTTGTGTAATCTTGCCCTTTACTTTTCTGTAGTACAAGTTTTCATTATAACTATTTTGTATTATCTTTGTTTTACAACTATTAGTAATACTTCATAGTAAATGATGGAGGGACTGTCTCTTAATGATTGAATTACGTGCAGGCTTCATTCAACTTTCATGCTTTTCATGATAAACACTGCAGTCAGAAGACTGAATTGCATTTTTCATTTCTGACTAGATTCATTGTGTGCATACATTTCTGTGTTTGTGTCACATTTCAGTCAATTAAGACTGGAAAATCAGAATGGTAGTGTCATGGTTCTGAATAACTGTAATGATAAAGCTAGTGGAAGTCACTCTTACGCCTGTGGTGTTTTCACTGAAGTCATGTATCAGCACAAAACAGCTATTGCACCATGGAAACCATACTTTTACTGGGAAAATATACCTCTCATACATGTGAGCCTGCTTAACGTCAGAGGAATGAACAAAACCCAGCCCTCCGCAGCATGTACTTTATTTTAGCATGTTGATCTTGATTGGTTTGCCTTGGCAGGTAATACACATCTTGTCTGCGTCCTGCCAACATCACAGATGGGTTTCAAACTGCTGATAAATTCTGTGGCAAGTTTATCTATCATGTGATATCTTTGGCACAGTACAAATGGATATATCCACAGCATTTCTCAGAAGCTGGAAGCACAGTTGTATATTTTCTGTGACCTGATGATGCAAAAATGACAGTCACTGTTGATCTCTGTCAGTAGAAGGAACACAAAACTCAGCAGGTAATGAAGGCTGCTATAAATCCAGCAGTTTTTTTTTTACTGAAATACAGTTTTAATTAAAATCATATTTAAACTCTACTGTATTATTATGCAACAAAGCTGCTTTTTGTTCAGTGAACCTGTATTTTAAAACTGTCCTAAATGTAAACCATGATTAGATGGATAGTGGTACAGTATTCTGTTTGTAACAGTTTTCTGTATTATCTGTGAAATACAAAAAAAAGATATGGCACAGTGTCCATTAATGAACAGCTCCCTCTTCATCATTATTCTAATTGGGTCACTTTGCCTTCACTGATTCCACAAGTTTTAATGAATCCCATACAAAATAAATGCCTGTAAGCAGAATAGATTTAGGTAGCCTTGTTTAGTATCTTCCTTCCAAGCTGGGAAAGATGTGCAGCAGGTTAGGGTCATAAAGGATAATGAGGGAAACGTACTCACAAGCGAGGAGAGTGTGTTGAGCAGATGGAAAGAGAACTTTGGGGGGCTGATGAATGAAGAGAATGAGAGAGCGAGTGAAGGCTGGATGATGTGGGGATAGTGAATCAGGAAGTGCAGTGGATTAACAAGGAGGAAGTAAGGACAGCTATGAAGAGGATGATGAATGGAAAGGCTGCTGGTCCACATGGCATATCTGTGGAAGCATGGAGGTGTTTAGGAGTAATGGCATTGAGGTTTTTAACCAGATTGTTTAATGAAATCTTGGAAAGTGAAAAGATGCCTAAGGAGTGGGAAAGAAGAGTATTGGTACAGATTTTTAAGAATAAGGGTGATGTGCAGAGCTGTAATAACTATGGAGGGATAAAATTGATCAGTCACAGCAAGAAGTTATGGAAAAGAGTAGTGGAAGCTAGGTTAAGAAGAGATGTGATGATTAGTGATCAGCAGTATGGTTTCATGCCGGGAAAGAGCACTACTGATGTGATGTTTGCTCTGGGGGTGTTGACAGAGTAGTATAGAGAGGGTCAGAAGGAGTTGCATTGTGTCTTTGTGGACTTAGAGAAAGCATATGACAGGGTTCCTAGAGAGGAGTTGTGGTATTGTATGAGGAAGTCAGGAGTGCCAGGGAAGTATGTAAGACTGGTACAGGATATGTACCAGGGCAGTGTGACAGTTGTGAGGTCTGCGGCAGGAGTGAGAGATGTGTTCAAGGTGGAGTTGGTAATCAAGGATTAGCTCTGACCCCTTTCTTATTTGCAATGGTGATGGACAGGTTGACAGACAAGATCAGGCAGGAGTCTCTGTGGACTATGATGTTTGTGCATGACATTGTGATTTGTAGTGAGAGTAGAGAACAGGTTGAGGAGACCCTGAAGAGGTGGAGATATACTCTAGAGAGGAGAGGAATGAAGGTCAGCAGGACTAAGACAGAATATATGTGTGTAAATGAGAGGGAGGACAGAGGAATGGTGAAGATGTAGGGAGTAGAGTTGGCAAAGGTGGATTAGTTTAAATACTTGGGATCAACAGTTCAGAGCAATAGTTATTGTGGAAGAGAAGTGAAAAAGAGAGTGCAGGTAGGGTGGAGTGGGTTGAGAAGAGCATCAGGAGTGATTTGTGACAGACAGGTACCAGTAAGAGTGAAAGGGAAGGTCTAGAAGATGGTAGTGAGACCAGCTATGTTATATGGGCCGGAGACGGTGGCACTGAGGAAAAGACAGGCGTCAGAGTTGGAGGTGGCAGAGTTAAAGATGTTAAGATTTGCACTGGGTGTGACAAGGATGGACAGGATTAGGAATGAGTATATTAGAGGGTCAGCTCAGGTTGGACGGTTTAGAGAAAAAGCCAGAGAGGCGAGATTGCGTTGGTTTGTATTTGTGCTGAGGAGGGGTGCTGGTATATTGGGAGAAAAATGCTAAGGATGGAGCTGTCAGGTAACAAGAAAAGTGGAAAGCCAAAGATACGATTTATGGATGTAGTGAGAGAGGACATGCAGGTGGTTGGTGTGACAGAGCAAGATGTAGAGGACAGGAAGAAATGGAAACAGATGATCAATTGTGGTGACCCCTAATGGGAGCAGTCGAAAGATAAAGAACAAGTTTGATATCTTCCTTCCATTCTGACATATACATTGAATACGTTTATCAACTGTAATAAATTTTTAATGAGCATTTTTGAATTTGGGAGTAAGGAGTTTTTTCATAGAATGAACAGTTTACACTTGAACATCTAAAAACAAATATTTTATTTATTTTATTTGTTGACCTGGCTAGGCCAACTGGGCCTAAAGTAGGCCTCTTTTCAGCAGCAACCCATGGAGAACCAGACACTTACATCAAATGAAGTGGCCCCAGAGGTGTCTCACTAAAAAGTAAAGTATAAGACACATCTTTTGCAGACCGACTAAAGGGTCTATCTCTTTTACTCTGTCTCATATTGTTTATTGAGAGGGGTCTTATACCTGACCTACAAGGTATTTTCTAATCTAGCCCTAATGAAAATGTTACACACTCAAGAAAACTATACAAGGATAACACATTCCTTGGACCTGAACCTGGCTGGAGAGACAAATTTGTATCCCAAAGGCTACTTCATCTATGAAATAAAATTCCCATCTTCATAAAACAATATGCGTCTCTCACTCTCTTCAAAAGAATTTGGAAAAATGGATGGGGAACCACTTTAACCAGGATAGAAGTAGTTGAAAGTACAGCACAGTAGAGAAAAATACATCTGTTGGGAAAAAATGATGCACTTATTCATGTGTACAATAACAATATGCAAGTTAAAATGGTATGAGAATTTAGAAATTATTTTAAGCTAAAACAGTTAAGCTAAACATTATTGTATTTATGTATTCTTATCCTGCATATTCTGTCATTATTTAATGGATGCCACACCCTTGCTTATGAGTTGGGTAACACAGGATGATTTTCTTACTATCTTGTCTGGGTATGGGTCTTCTTGGTAGAAGGGTAGTAGAGATGTCTGGCGTACAAGGCATTCTCAAATCTAGCTGTGATGGATCTGTTGCACATTTGTGAAACAAACAGCACCAGGAACACTAAATTCAAGGACTGAACTTTGCCTGTGACATAAACAGAACATGCTGGAGAGACTAATTTGTCAGGATCCCCACACTATGGAGTAAGCTCCCCATCTACATGAAACAGAGTTTGTCCCTGCCCCCATTCAAATGAAATGTTGATTACTGGATGGGCAATCACAAATTCATTCCAGGTCTGTCCCCCACATCTCTGAGGGACAGATGTCAACAGTAAGTAAATTAATCCCCAACAAAAATAGCCCCCATAACCCTTAGCCACCTCCATACTAAGATACCCCACCATATCGACTTCCAAGACACCTGGGGACAAAACTGGGTTGGGTTGCATGGCTAGACTTGTAAAGACCATGGTGG